>NW_027284961.1:331250-662500 GCF_040894005.1 Engystomops pustulosus
TTATTTCCTATACTGCCCCTCATAATTATTTCCTATACTGCCCCTCATAATTATTTCCTATGCTGCCCCTCATAATTTTTTTCCTATACTGCCGCTCATAATTAATTATTCACTATGCTGCCCCTCACCATTAATTATTCCCTATGCTGCCCCTCACCATTAATTATTTCCTATACTGCCTCTCATAATTAATTATTTCCTATACTGCCCCCACCATTAATTATTTTCTATACTGCCCCCACCATTAATTATTTCCTATGCTGCCCCTCACCATTAATTTTTTTTCTATACTGCCCCTCATAATTTTTTCCTATACTGTCCCTCATAATTATTTCCTATACTGCCCGTCATAATTAATTATTTCCTATACTGCCCCCCACCATTAATTATTTCCTATACTGCCCCCACCATTAATTATTTCTTATGCTGCCCCTCACCATTAATTATTTCCTATACTGCCCCTCAAATTAATTATTTCTTACACTGCCCCTCAAATTAATTATTTCCTATACTGCCCCTCCACCATTAATTATTTCCTATACTGCCCCTCCACCATTAATTATTTCCTATGCTGCCCCTCACCATTAATTATTTCCTATACTGCCCCTCATATTTATTTCCTATACTGCCCCTCATAATTATTTCCTATACTGCCCCTGCATAATTCATTATTCCCTATTCTGCCCCTCACCATTAATTATTTCCTATACTGCCCCTCATAACTAACTATTGGCCCCCGCCCACCACAACCTTTTTACTGCCCTTTTTAATAAAAAAAATAAAAACTCTGTACTCACCACCGCGTCTTCTATCTTCTTGTAGGCCTAAGAAAGCCGGTTGGGTTCTTGTATGCCTAGTTTCTAACCTACACTGACAGCACACAACTGGATTTTAAGTCACTGTAAGTTTTGGGAAAAAAAAAAAAATCGTCAGACTGTGCCTAATTCAATCAAACCCCTAATACAGGGGTCCCCAAACTTTTTATGTAGGGGGCCGTTCACTGTCCCCCTCAGACCATTGGAGGGCCGGACTTAAGTTTAAAAATAAATAGCGGAACATGTGACCGCATCCGTAATACACTGGGCCCCCCTCAATTATTTGTTTAATATACTACACTCCTATTGAACTATTTTATATATATTGTCCCAATTAATTAATTAATATACTGTGACCTCTCTCCATTAATTATTGAATATGCCTTCCCCCCATTATTTGCTAGACAGCCCCTCATAATTAATTATTTCTTACACCACCACCATTAATTATTTCCTATGCTGTCCTTCCACCATTAATTATGTCTTATGCTTCCCCCCATCATTAATTATTTCCTATGCTGCCCCTCATAATTAATTATTTCCTATACTGCCCCTCCACCATTAATTATTTCCTATACTGCCCCTCATAATTATTCCCTATGTTGCCCCTCAAATTAACTATCTCCTATACTGCCCCTCATAATTAATTATTTCCTATACTGCCCCTCCACCATTAATTATTTCCTATACTGCCCCCCCACCATTAATTATTTCCTATGCTGCCCCTCACCATTAATTATTTCCTATACTGCCCCTCCACCATTAATTATTTCCTATACTGCCCCTCAAAAAAATTATTATTTCCTATACTGCCCCTCCACCATTAATTATTTCCTATACTGCCCCTCCACCATTAATTATTCCCTATGCTGCCCCTCCACTATTAATTATTTCCTATGCTGCCCCTCACCATTAATTATTTCCTATACTGCCCCTCATATTTTTTCCTATACTGCCCCTCATAATTAATTATCCCCTATGCTGCCCCTCACCATTAATTATTTCATATACTGCCCCACATAATTAATTATTTCCTATACTGCCCCCCCACCATTAATTATTTCCTATACTGCCCCACACCATTAATTATTTCCTATGCTGCCCCTCAAATTAATTATTTCCTATACTGCCCCTCATAATTATTTCCTATACTGCCCCTCATAATTTTTTTCCTATACTGCCCCTCATAATTAATTATTCACTATGCTGCCCCTCACCATTAATTATTCCCTATGCTGCCCCTCACCATTAATTATTTCCTATACTGCCTCTCATAATTAATTATTTCCTATACTGCCCCCCACCATTAATTATTTCCTATGCTGCCCCTCAAATTAATTATTTCCTATGCTGCCCCTCATAATTATTTCCTATACTGCCCCTCATAATTTTTTTCCTATACTGCCCCTCATAATTAATTATTCACTATGCTGCCCCTCACCATTAATTATTCCCTATGCTGCCCCTCACCATTAATTATTTCCTATACTGCCTCTCATAATTAATTATTTCCTATACTGCCCCCCACCATTAATTATTTTCTATACTGCCCCCACCATTAATTATTTCCTATACTGCCCCTCATAACTAACTATTGGCCCCCGCCCACCACAACCTTTTAACTGCCCTTTTTTTTTTTTTTTTTAAAGTATTTATTTTTGCAGTTTTTGAATTTTTATACAAACATAATAAACAAAACCAGAAATCAAGATTGTCTGTCACATATTTCCTTCCCCCCAATACAGGATTATTATACAACAGCCATGGTAACAGTCAGGTTCTTACTGCGTTTCAAAACTACCTGAGGGATATTACACAGTAGATAACAGCAGGATACTGCAGCCAGACATCTTGATACAACACAAATAACTATTGACACAGGGACAATCAGTCACACACACACACATACCAGCACGCTCAGTCTCCTTCATCATGGAGAGGAATATAAATCACATGTGATTATAAGGCTGTATGGGGAGTCACGCACCATCTGGACCAGATGCGGTCAAACTTCTGGGGACACTTCCTGTTGGTATACAAGGACCGGTAGTGGGGAATGACACTATTAATGAGTAGTATCCATCTTTTTAATGGAGGGGGCTCCTGGTCCTTCCAGGTCATCACCACCACTTTTCGGGCGTAGTATAGGACAAACCTAAAGAAAATTTTTTCATAGTGGCCATTGACAACTTCATTTATGATGCCGAGGAGACACACAGAGGGAGATAGTAAGCGTGGGAAATCAAAGTGCAAATTAAGGAACTCCAGCACTTCGGACCAGAAGACATGGACCCTAGGGCAGGACCAGACACAATGCAGGAAGGATCCGACTTCAGCCTGACAGCGAAAGCAAAGATCATTAGGCATTGCTCCCATGCGAAATAGTCTAGCAGGGGTGAAGTAAACTCGATGGAGGAATTTAGATTGGATCAGGAAGTCCCTCGCACTCACTACAGATGTGAAGTAGGACAGTTCGACCTCCCTCCAGTCATCATCTGACAGGTCAGGGATATCCTGTCTCCAGCGTTCACAGGCTCTATCAAACGGTCTGGACTTTTGCTCTTGTAGGAGAGCATAGCACTGAGTGAGTGGCTTAGGGAGGTCCGGGGTACTCATCAGAGTCTCTAGTTTGGAGAATTTCACTGTCAGGCTGAAGGAGCCGAATTGGGCTTTGAATGCGTGTCGCAGTTGCGTGTAATGGAAGCTGGCCGTATTGGGTACAGTATGTCTCTCCCTTATCTCGTTAAAGCTGAGTAACTCTGCTTCCGGGGACAAGAGCTGACCTACAAATTTCACCCCCGCTGCCCCCCACATTGTCCAGCCTGGGAGGGAGAGGAAGTGAGAGAGCCACGGATTGAGCCACAATGGAGTCCTAGGCGAGAGAGGGGGAGAGCTGCTCGGTTCTACCAGGGATTGTGCCCTACGCCAGCACACCGCTACCGTACGTAGGGGAAGTGGGGTATCAGATGGGGACTTGTATCTGTACAGCAGGTTTGTAAGGGCCTCGTAGGAACCCACCAGGGCACCAGCCAGTGCAGTAGCTGCATTACCCATGTCTATATCTATCCACCACTGAGCATAGACTAGCTGGGAAGCCAGGTAATAAAGATACAGATCCGGGGCAGCCAGTCCACCCCTAGCCTTGGGAGCCTGAAGCAGCGCTAAACTGAATCGCGGGGCACTACTCTGCCAGTAGAAGGACCTGAGAATGCCGTCCAAGCGTTTAAACAGACTCTTAGGAAGTAGTATAGGGCAGGCATGGAAAAGGTATAGAAATTTTGGGAGAAAAATCATTTTAAATATATTAATACGCCCGTACAAAGACAATGGGAGAGTGGACCAGGCTTTTAGGCGCGATTCCGTTGCAGCTATCAGGGGTGTAATGTTTAACTCCGTAAATGCCTGGACCTTGCGTGACACCCGGACTCCCAGATATTTAAAGGTGGACACCACCCGGACTGGGACGGGGAGGGAGTGTACCCCTACATCAGATAAGGGAAATAGGGCCGATTTGTCCCAGTTAACCCGAAGGCCTGAGAACCCCCCATAACGTTCTATCAGGGCCAGAAGGGATTCCAGAGAGGGGCCCACATCCCCAAGGTATACAAGTGTATCATCAGCATAGAGAGATACCTTTTCAATAATAGTACCTCTAGTTATGCCCTTAATGCCCTCAGAGTGGCGGATCGCCACAGCAAGGGGCTCAATGGCGAGTGCGAAGAGGAGGGGAGATAGTGGGCAACCCTGTCTAGTGCCCCTAGCCATAGGGAGAGTAGGTGAGATGTTAAGATTAGTCCGCACCCTAGCCTTGGGATCGTTATACAGTAGCTTAACCAATGCTGTAAATCGAGGGCCAAAACCCATTCTAGGCAAAAGGGTCCACAAATAGGGCCACTCCACAGAATCAAACGCCTTACAATTGTCTAAGGATAATATAAACCCAGGGTCTGGAGACCGCTCTGCCTCTGCAATGTTCAGGTGTAATCTTTGTATATTTATGTCAGTTCCCCTCCCAGGCATAAAGCCTGTCTGGTCCGGGTGAACCAATGATAGTATTACTTTGTTAAGCCTTGTCGCCAGAATTTTTGCTAGTATTTTAACATCTGAATTTAGGAGGGAAATTGGGCGGTATGAGTCAGGAAGCAGGGGATCCTTGCCAGGCTTAGGAAGAACTACAATAAGGGCCTCTCGCATGGAGTCGGGGAGGGAACCTCTATCAAGCGCATCGGAGTATAGGCTGAGGAGAAGGGGGACCAGAGTCTCACAGTTATCCCTATACCACTCACCTCCCAGCCCATCAAGTCCAGGTGTCTTACCGGGGGGCAACGATTGGATGGCCAGTTCCACCTCCTCTGCCGAGAGCGGAGCATCAAGCTCCGATGACTGTGCCTGTGTGAGCCTCCAAAGTGGAAGACTGTCAAGGAATCCGGAGATCTCGACGGAAGAGGCGGACAATCTGGAGCTGTAAAGAGAAGAGTAGTATTCATGAAATACCATGTTAATGGCCCTGGGTTCTGTGATAAATGCTCCGTTACCATCAATAATAGAGGGAACGGAAGCACAAGGGCGTTCAGCCCGCGATAAATACGCAAGCAGCTTCCCATTTTTATCTCCAAATTCAAAGATGGACGCCTCCCTGGCTAGCAGGCGTTTGCTGGTGCGCTCCTTCACTACAGCTAGATGGTTCCTCTGCGCCTGAGCCCAAGTCTTTTTATTCCCCGGAGTAGGTTTCTCTAGATAATCCTTTTCTGCGGTCACCAGTACAGCCGTCAGCCTTTCCTCCTGGGCATTCAAGGACTTCCTATGGCCAGCTACCCCCGACATGAATGCCCCCCGTACCGAGGACTTGTACGAGTCCCAGACTAGAAGAGGATCAGGATGGGTTGAGTGTACATCCCAGAACTCGCTGTGCGCTGCCCTAACAGTACTCTGGACCGCTGGGGACAGGAGCCAAGCCGGGTGCAGGCGCCATAAGCGGGAGTCGCTGGGGGGGCCTATAAGGAGACTAATGAACAAGGCGGAGTGGTCTGACGCACTGCGCGGGCAATAGGATATCTGGTCAACGTGCTGCATCATATCAGGGGAGACAAAGGCCAGATCAATCCGAGAGAAGCTCTTATGAACAGAGGAATAAAATGAATATTCTCTCTCTTGAGGGTGTTTACTACGCCAAACATCGGCGAGGTCTAGAGAGGTGAGCCACTCGTTCAGACGGACCGAGCCTGTGTCCAGACCACTTGTACGATCCAAGGAGGGATTAGGGACGGCATTGAAATCACCAATACAGAGTAACGGGCTTGGAGGCATAGCAGCCAGTTTACCGGATATTAGGTGCAATACTGCTGGATCAAAGGGAGGTGGGACATAAATAGACGCAATAGTAAAGGTAAAGCCCCACAGGGCACAATGTATGACTACATAACGGCCAAAGTGATCCGGTGCTACCTGTATGACCTCTATGGGAAGCGCTTTGGATATGAGTATGGATACTCCCCTGGCGTAGACAGAGTAGGAGGAATGGTAACCTCTAGCCACCCAGGCCCGCTTCAGGGAGAGGACCTTCTGACCCGTAAGGTGTGTCTCTTGGATACATACAATATGGGGGGCCTGACGCTTAATGACATCTAACATCAGAGCCCTCTTGAATTTGGAGTTAAGTCCCCTCACATTCCAGCTCATTACCTTAAGTGAAGACATCTTAGCGGAAGGGAAAGGGGTGTGGGGAAGGAGACGTGAGCAACCAAGCATTCATCCTTTCATACCACAAAGACATAGACAGACAGACAACAGTGAGCATAACAAATATAACAGAACTGAACTAACAATCCCAAGAATACAAACCCCCTGTCTAACACCCTAACAGCAGTAGTGTAGACCTAGACCCACTAACAGTCAAATAGTAGAACAGTGGTCCCTAACTCAAGACAAACCTACACCATTTGTCCCGGGACCTTCAACCCTTAATGTATATATGATCAGGAGGTTATTAGGCAGCCATATTTAGAGAGAACCAAGAGGAAATAGGGGAGGGGGGGGGGGAGGAGGAAGACGCAAGGAGGTAATGATAGGGGGAGGTAATGGTAGGGGGAGGTGGGAAGGGGGGGGGGGAGGTGGGAAGGGGGGGGGGGAGGGAGGGAGAGAATGGAGAGCCATAAATGGCGCACTGGTCAAGATGACCAAGAAGAAAGCGCAAATCAATCACAGGGTACATTTGTGAGGCACGTAAAGTGTAAACAAATATTAGAATACTGTAACAGTGATTTGGGACCCCTGGATATCTAATCAGGACTAAGTCCAGCATTGTCATTGCATATCAAATAAAAGGATATGTGAGTCCAGTCACTCAGGAGGTGCGGGCCTTGCAGCTGGAGCCCGTGGAGCTGCGTCAGCCCAGTGAAGTGCTTCGGTTGGGCAAGTGAAGAATCGAGTCTTCTGACCATCCACTATTCGGAGCTTGGCAGGGTACATCATGGAGTATTTATACCCCTTGTCACGGAGACAGGCACGGACCTCGGTGAATTGTGCTCGCTGTTTCCTGACGGATGCAGAGAAATCAGGGTAGAAGGACACTCTGCTGTTGGCATAGAGAATTTCTCCCTTGGTACGGACAGCCCTGAGGATAGAGTCCCTGTCCCTAAAGTGCAGCAGCCGGGCCAGGAAGGGTCTTGGATTGCCCCCTGGGGGGCCAGGGCGGAATGGCACACGATGGGCCCTTTCTACTGTGAAGAACGGGGAGAAGGTATCTGCAGGAAGCATATTTTTGAGCCAATTTTCAAAAAAGGATACCGGGTCAGACCCCTCCACTTTTTCGGGGAGGCCAACCACTCTGACGTTGTTCCGTCGCAGGCGGTTTTCGAGGTCGTCGGCTCTGTCGATGGATGCAGACATTTGGCGCTGAAGCTCTCTGATCTGTGTCGGCATAGGCCTCTGTACATCCTCCACCTCAGATATTCTGCGTTCAGTTTCAGTAATTCGCTCTTTAGCTTTGTGGACATCATGCCTTAAAAGAACAAAATCCTGTCGCAGCTCATCCACCTTGGTAACCAGTTTGGATTGGCATCCGTTAATGGCCGCCAGCACCTCTGCAAATTTTCGATCCAACTCTGTGGCCGCGTCAGGCGGATCATCGCCCTCTTCATAGCTTACAAGCTGCGGCGGGCTCTGGGAGCCTTCAAAGAGGGAGGGAGAGGAGTTTGGGGACCCCTGAGGAGAGCAAGGCTGTGTGCGGGAGAATCTCCCCAACTTTTTAGCAGCATTCGACTGTATCTGCGCAAGAACGGCTTGGGATGTGGAGCATTCCTGCGCATCCAGGGGTTCCAGGGACTGGAATGGAGGATCTTCATGGATGGATTCATCATCCGATGGAGGCGCAGACACTGCTTTGAGCATTTTAGCCGTTCTCCTCCGGTTACCCATGGCGTCTGGGCAGGGGGGCCAGTGATAAACAATCGAGGAGCCTAGCGTCCTGTAATTAGCAGAGATACAGTACAAACCCACGTGGAGTATTGCAGCGGCACTGCGAGGGTTAATATAAAGCAGAACCCAGGAACAGGGGATCACTGGGAGTATGGAGGACTCAGTGCTGGGCTGCACAACTAGGGGTCCCCAGGGCAGAGGTGGGCAGCAACAGGGGAATTACTTCCCTACCTGGTCCCGGCTCAGTCTGGCAGTGTCAGGGTTAACCCTGCGCGCCTAGGCCTCAGGCAGCGCAGGGGAGTCCCACAAGATGGCGCCTCCGGCAGGATGCAGTGCTGGCTGGAGCTGTCACGGTGCCTCCGGTGGTGGAAGCGGTGTTTCGGGCTGCAGGGGAGGCGGATGATTTCCCCGGTGATCAGCAGCGCTGTGTACCTGCCGCGGTACCGGGCGGCTAGGATCGGGCCGCAGCGCTGGTCACGTGGCCGGCTGCAGGGGAATGCCGGGGAGCGGTGCGGAGTCCACAACCGCCTCAAGATCGGTGCCGGTGGACAGCGGCAGGTGTGCGGGGCACAGCGGAGCAGGAGAGAGGTGGCACAGGTGAGGGATGGCTGCCTGGGAAGGGAGATAGGGTGTCGGGTCCCGGGAGCTCCGCGGCGCACGTCCGCTCAGTCCGGCATCAGGCCACGCCACTTAACTGCCCTTTTTAATAAAAAAAATAAAAACCCTGTACTCACCACCGCGTCTTCTATCTTCTTGTAGGCCTAAGAAAGCCGGTTGGGTTCTTGTATGCCTAGTTTCTAACCTACACTGACAGCACACAACTGGATTTTAAGTCACTGTAAGTTTTGGGAAAAAAAAAAAATCGTCAGACTGTGCCTAATTCAATCAAACCCCTAATACAGGGGTCCCCAAACTTTTTATGTAGGGGGCCGTTCACTGTCCCCCTCAGACCATTGGAGGGCCGGACTTAAGTTTAAAAATAAATAGCGGTACATGTGACCGCATCCGTAATACACTGGGCCCCCCTCAATTATTTGTTTAATATACTACACTCCTATTGAACTATTTTATATATATTGTCCCAATTAATTAATTAATATACTGTGACCTCTCTCCATTAATTATTGAATATGCCTTCCCCCCATTATTTGCTAGACAGCCCCTCATAATTAATTATTTCTTACACCACCACCATTAATTATTTCCTATGCTGTCCTTCCACCATTAATTATGTCTTATGCTTCCCCCCATCATTAATTATTTCCTATGCTGCCCCTCATAATTAATTATTTCCTATACTGCCCCTCCACCATTAATTATTTCCTATACTGCCCCTCCACCATTAATTATTTCCTATACTGCCCCCCCCACCATTAATTATTTCCTATGCTGCCCCTCACCATTAATTATTTCCTATACTGCCCCTCCACCATTAATTATTTCCTATACTGCCCCTCAAAAAAATTATTATTTCCTATACTGCCCCTCCACCATTAATTATTTCCTATACTGCCCCTCCACCATTAATTATTCCCTATGCTGCCCCTCCACTATTAATTATTTCCTATGCTGCCCCTCACCATTAATTATTTCCTATACTGCCCCTCATATTTTTTCCTATACTGCCCCTCATAATTAATTATCCCCTATGCTGCCCCTCACCATTAATTATTTCATATACTGCCCCACATAATTAATTATTTCCTATACTGCCCCCCCACCATTAATTATTTCCTATACTGCCCCACACCATTAATTATTTCCTATGCTGCCCCTCAAATTAATTATTTCCTATACTGCCCCTCATAATTATTTCCTATATTGCCCCTCATAATTATTTCCTATACTGCCCCTCATAATTAATTATTCCCTATGGTGCCCCTCACCATTAATTATTTCCTACACTGCCCCTCCACCATTAATTATTCCCTATGCTGCCCCTCACCATTAATTATTTCCTACACTGCCCCTCCACCATTAATTATTTCCTATACTGCCCCTCCACCATTAATTATTTCCTATACTGCCCCTCAAATTAATTATTTCCTATACTGCCCCTCCACCATTAATTATTTCCTATACTTCCCCTCCACCATGAATTATTTCTTATGCTGCCCCTCACCATTAATTATTTCCTATACTGCCCTCATAATTAATTATTTCCTATACTGCCCCCACCATTAATTATTTCCTATACTGCCCCCTCCCTTAATTATTTCCTATGCTGCCCCTCACCATTAATTATTTACTATACTGCCCCTCAAATTAATTATTCCTTATACTGCCCCTCAAATTAATTATTTCCTATACTGCCCCTCCACAATTAATTATTTCCTTTACTGTCCCTCCACCATTAATTATTTCCTATGCTGCTCCTCACCATTAATTATTTCCTATACTGCCCCCACCATTAATTATTCCCTATGCTACCCCTCACCATTATTTATTTCCTATACTGCCCCTCCACCATTAATTATTTCCTATACTGCCCCTCAAATTAATTATTTCCTATACTGCCCCTCCACCATTAATTATTTCCTATACTTCCCCTCCACCATTAATTATTTCTTATGCTGCCCCTCACCATTAATTATTTCCCATACTGCCCCTCATAATTATTTCCTATACTGCCCCTCATAATTATTTCCTATACTGCCCCTCATAATTATTTCCTATACTGCTCCTCAAATTAATTATTTCCTATACTGCCCCCCCACCATTAATTATTTCCTATACTGCCCCTCAAATTAATTATTTCCTATACTGCCCCTCCACCATTAATTATTTCCTATACTTCCCCTCCACCATTAATTATTTCTTATGCTGCCCCTCACCATTAATTATTTCCTATACTGCCCCTCATAATTATTTCCTATACTGCCCCTCATAATTATTTCCTATACTGCCCCTTTATAACTAACTATTGGCCCCCGCCCACCACAACCTTTTTACTGCCCTTTTTAATTAAAAAATAAAAACCCTGTACTCACCACCGCGTCTTCTATCTTCTTGTAGGCCTAAGAAAGCCGGTTGGGTTCTTGTATGCCTAGTTTCTAACCTACACTGACAGCACACAACTGGATTTTAAGTCACTTTAAGTTTTGGAAAAAAAAAAAAAATTAGACTGTGCCTAATTCAATCAAACCCCTAATACAGGAGTCCCCAAACTTTTTATGTAGGGGGCCGTTCACTGTCCCCCTCAGACCGTTGGAGGGCCGGACTTAAGTTTAAAAAGAAATAGCGGTACATGTGACCGCATCCGTAATACACTGGGCCCCCCTCAATGATTTATTTAATATACTGCACTCCTACTGAACTATTTTATATATATTGTCCCAATTAATTAATTAATATACTGGGACCTCTCTCCATTAATTATTGAATATGCCTTCCCCCAATTAATTACTAGACAGCCCCTCATAATTAATTATTTCTTACACCACCACCATTAATTATTTCCTATGCTGCCCATCCACCATTAATTATGTCTTATGCTTCCCCCCATCATTAATTATTTCCTATGCTGCCCCTCATAATTAATTATTTCCTATGCTGCCCCTCATAATTATTTCCTATACTGCCCCTCCACCATTAATTATTTCCTATACTGCCCCTCAAATTAAATATTTCCTATACTGCCCCTCATAATTAATTATTCCTTATGCTGCCCCTCACCATTAATTATTTCCTATACTGCCCCTCAAATTAATTATTTCCTATACTGCCCCTCCACCATTAATTATTTCCTATACTTCCCCTCCACCATGAATTATTTCTTATGCTGCCCCTCACCATTAATTATTTCCTATACTGCCCCTCATAATTATTTCCTAAACTGCCCCTCATAATTAATTATTCCCTATGCTGCCCCTCACCATTAATTATTTCCTATACTGCCCTCATAATTAATTATTTCCTATACTGCCCCCCACCATTAATTATTTCCTATACTGCCCCCCACCATTAATTATTTCCTATGCTGCCCCTCACCATTAATTATTTCCTATACTGCCCCTCAAATTAATTATTCCTTATACTGCCCCTCAAATTAATTATTTCCTATACTGCCCCTCCACTATTAATTATTTCCTTTACTGCCCCTCCACCATTAATTATTTCCTATGCTTCCCCTCCACCATGAATTATTTCTTATGCTGCCCCTCACCATTAATTATTTCCTATACTGCCCCTCATAATTATTTCCTATACTGCCCCTCATAATTATTTCCTATACTGCCCCTCATAATTAATTATTCCCTATGCTGCCCCTCACCACTTATTATTTCCTATACTGCCCTCATAATTAATTATTTCCTATACTGCCCCCCACCATTAATTATTTCCTATACTGCCCCTCACCATTAATTATTTCCTATACTGCCCCTCAAATTAATTATTCCTTATACTGCCCCTCAAATTAATTATTTCCTATACTGCCCCTCCACTATTAATTATTTCCTTTACTGCCCCTCCACCATTAATTATTTCCTATGCTGTTCCTCACCATTAATTATTTCCTATACTGCCCCTCATAATTATTTCCTAAACTGCCCCTCATAATTATTTCCTATACTGCCCCTCATAATTATTTCCTATACTGCCCCTCATAATTAATTATTCCCTATGCTGCCCCTCACCATTATTTATTTCCTATACTGCTCCTCAAATTAATTATTTCCTATACTGCCCCTCCACCATTAATTATTTCCTATACTGCCCCTCAAATTAATTATTTCCTATACTGCCCCTCAAATTAATTATCTCTTATACTGCCCCTCATAATTAATTATTTCCTATACTGCCCCTCATAATTATTTCCTATACTTCCCCTCAAATTAATTATTTCCTATACTGCCCCTCAGATTAATTATTTCCTATACTGCCCTCCACAATTAATTATTTCCTATACTTCCCCTCCACCCATTAATTATTTCCTATGCTGCCCCTCGCCATTAATTATTTCCTATGTTGCCCCTTACCATTAATTATTTCCTATGCTTCCCCTCACCATTAATTATTTCCTATACTGCCCCTCATAATTATTTCCTATACTGCCCCTCATAATTAATTATTCCCTATGCTGCCCCTCACCATTAATTATTTCCTACACTGCCCCTCCACCATTAATTATTTCCTATACTTCCCCTCAAATTAATTATTTCCTATACTGCCCCTCAAATTAATTATTTCCTATACTTCCCCTCCACCATGAATTATTTCTTATGCTGCCCCTCACCATTAATTATTTCCTATACTGCCCCTCATAATTATTTCCTATACTGCCCCTCATAATTATTTCCTATACTGCCCCTCATAATTATTTCCTATACTGCCCCTCATAATTAATTATTCCCTATGCTGCCCCTCACCATTAATTATTTCCTATACTGCCCTCAAAATTAATTATTTCCTATACTGCCCCTCCACCATTAATTATTTCCTATACTGCCCCTCCACCATTAATTATTTCCTATACTTTCCCTCCACCATTAATTATTTCTTATTCTGCCCCTCACCATTAATTATTTCCTATACTGCCCCTCATAATTATTTCCTATACTGCCCCTCATAATTATTTCCTATACTGCCCCTCATAATTAATTATTCCCTATGCTGCCCCTCACCATTATTTATTTCCTATACTGCTACTCAAATTAATTATTTCCTATACTGCCCCTCCACCATTAATTATTTCCTATACTGCCCCTCAAATTAATTATTTCCTATACTGCCCCTCCACCATTAATTATTTCCTATACTTCCCCTCCACCATTAATTATTTCTTATGCTGCCCCTCACCATTAATTATTTCCTATACTGCCCCTCATAATTATTTCCTATACTGCCCCTCATAACTAACTATTGGCCCCCGCCCACCACAACCTTTTTACTGCCCTTTTTAATAAAAAAAATAAAAACCCTGTACTTACCACCGCGTCTTCTATCTTCTTGTAGGCCTAAGAAAGCCGGTTGGGTTCTTGTATGCCTAGTTTCTAACCTACACTGACAGCACACAACTGGATTTTAAGTCACTTTAAGTTTTGGAAAAAAAAAATAAAAATTAGACTGTGCCTAATTCAATCAAACCCCTAATACAGGAGTCCCCAAACTTTTTATGTAGGGGGCCGTTCACTGTCCCCCTCAGACCGTTGGAGGGCCGGACTTAAGTTTAAAAAGAAATAGTGGTACATGTGACCGCATCCGTAATACACTGGGCCCCCCTCAATTATTTATTTAATATACTGCACTCCTACTGAACTATTTTATATATATTGTCCCAATTAATTAATTAATATACTGGGACCTCTCTCCATTAATTATTGAATATGCCTTCCCCCAATTAATTACTAGACAGCCCCTCATAATTAATTATTTCTTACACCACCACCATTAATTATTTCCTATGCTGCCCTTCCACCATTAATTATGTCTTATGCTTCCCCCCATCATTAATTATTTCCTATGCTGCCCCTCATAATTAATTATTTCCTATGCTGCCCCTCATAATTATTTCCTATACTGCCCCTCCACCATTAATTATTTCCTATACTGCCCCTCAAATTAATTATTTCCTATACTGCCCCTCATAATTAATTATTCCTTATGCTGCCCCTCACCATTAATTATTTCCTATACTGCCCCTCAAATTAATTATTTCCTATACTGCCCCTCCACCATTAATTATTTCCTATACTTCCCCTCCACCATGAATTATTTCTTATGCTGCCCCTCACCATTAATTATTTCCTATACTGCCCCTCATAATTATTTCCTATACTGCCCCTCATAATTAATTATTCCCTATGCTGCCCCTCACCATTAATTATTTCCTATACTGCCCTCATAATTAATTATTTCCTATACTGCCCCCCACCATTAATTATTTCCTATACTGCCCCCCACCATTAATTATTTCCTATGCTGCCCCTCACCATTAATTATTTCCTATACTGCCCCTCAAATTAATTATTCCTTATACTGCCCCTCAAATTAATTATTTCCTATACTGCCCCTCCACTATTAATTATTTCCTTTACTGCCCCTCCACCATTAATTATTTCCTATGCTTCCCCTCCACCATGAATTATTTCTTATGCTGCCCCTCACCAATAATTATTTCCTATACTGCCCCTCAAATTAATTATTTCCTATACTGCCCCTCCACCATTAATTATTTCCTATACTTCCCCTCCACCATGAATTATTTCTTATGCTGCCCCTCACCATTAATTATTTCCTATACTGCCCCTCATAATTATTTCCTAAACTGCCCCTCATAATTAATTATTCCCTATGCTGCCCCTCACCATTAATTATTTCCTATACTGCCCTCATAATTAATTATTTCCTATACTGCCCCCCACCATTAATTATTTCCTATACTGCCCCCCACCATTAATTATTTCCTATGCTGCCCCTCACCATTAATTATTTCCTATACTGCCCCTCAAATTAATTATTCCTTATACTGCCCCTCAAATTAATTATTTCCTATACTGCCCCTCCACTATTAATTATTTCCTTTACTGCCCCTCCACCATTAATTATTTCCTATGCTTCCCCTCCACCATGAATTATTTCTTATGCTGCCCCTCACCATTAATTATTTCCTATACTGCCCCTCATAATTATTTCCTATACTGCCCCTCATAATTATTTCCTATACTGCCCCTCATAATTAATTATTCCCTATGCTGCCCCTCACCACTAATTATTTCCTATACTGCCCTCATAATTAATTATTTCCTATACTGCCCCCCACCATTAATTATTTCCTATACTGCCCCTCACCATTAATTATTTCCTATACTGCCCCTCAAATTAATTATTCCTTATACTGCCCCTCAAATTAATTATTTCCTATACTGCCCCTCCACTATTAATTATTTCCTTTACTGCCCCTCCACCATTAATTATTTCCTATGCTGTTCCTCACCATTAATTATTTCCTATACTGCCCCTCATAATTATTTCCTAAACTGCCCCTCATAATTATTTCCTATACTGCCCCTCATAATTATTTCCTATACTGCCCCTCATAATTAATTATTCCCTATGCTGCCCCTCACCATTATTTATTTCCTATACTGCTCCTCAAATTAATTATTTCCTATACTGCCCCTCCACCATTAATTATTTCCTATACTGCCCCTCAAATTAATTATTTCCTATACTGCCCCTCAAATTAATTATCTCTTATACTGCCCCTCATAATTAATTATTTCCTATACTGCCCCTCATAATTATTTCCTATACTTCCCCTCAAATTAATTATTTCCTATACTGCCCCTCAGATTAATTATTTCCTATACTGCCCTCCACAATTAATTATTTCCTATACTTCCCCTCCACCCATTAATTATTTCCTATGCTGCCCCTCGCCATTAATTATTTCCTATGTTGCCCCTTACCATTAATTATTTCCTATGCTTCCCCTCACCATTAATTATTTCCTATACTGCCCCTCATAATTATTTCCTATACTGCCCCTCATAATTAATTATTCCCTATGCTGCCCCTCACCATTAATTATTTCCTACACTGCCCCTCCACCATTAATTATTTCCTATACTTCCCCTCAAATTAATTATTTCCTATACTGCCCCTCAAATTAATTATTTCCTATACTTCCCCTCCACCATGAATTATTTCTTATGCTGCCCCTCACCATTAATTATTTCCTATACTGCCCCTCATAATTATTTCCTATACTGCCCCTCATAATTATTTCCTATACTGCCCCTCATAATTATTTCCTATACTGCCCCTCATAATTAATTATTCCCTATGCTGCCCCTCACCATTAATTATTTCCTATACTGCCCTCATAATTAATTATTTCCTATACTGCCCCCCCCACCATTAATTATTTCCTATGCTGCCCCTCACCATTAATTATTTCCTATACTGCCCCTCCAAATTAATTATTCCTTATACTGCCCGTCAAATTAATTATTTCCTATACTGCCCCTCCACTATTAATTATTTCCTTTACTGCCCCTCCACCATTAATTATTTCCTATGCTGCTCCTCACCATTAATTATTTCCTATACTGCCCCCACCATTAATTATTCCCTATGCTACCCCTCACCATTATTTATTTCCTATACTGCCCCTCAAATTAATTATTTCCTATACTGCCCCTCCACCATTAATTATTTCCTATACTGCCCCTCCACCATTAATTATTTCCTATACTTTCCCTCCACCATTAATTATTTCTTATTCTGCCCCTCACCATTAATTATTTCCTATACTGCCCCTCATAATTATTTCCTATACTGCCCCTCATAATTATTTCCTATACTGCCCCTCATAATTATTTCCTATACTGCCCCTCATAATTAATTATTCCCTATGCTGCCCCTCACCATTATTTATTTCCTATACTGCTCCTCAAATTAATTATTTCCTATACTGCCCCTCCACCATTAATTATTTCCTATACTGCCCCTCAAATTAATTATTTCCTATACTGCCCCTCCACCATTAATTATTTCCTATACTTCCCCTCCACCATTAATTATTTCTTATGCTGCCCCTCACCGATAATTATTTCCTATACTGCCCCTCATAATTATTTCCTATACTGCCCCTCATAACTAACTATTGGCCCCCGCCCACCACAACCTTTTTACTGCCCTTTTTAATAAAAAAAATAAAAACCCTGTACTTACCACCGCGTCTTCTATCTTCTTGTAGGCCTAAGAAAGCCGGTTGGGTTCTTGTATGCCTAGTTTCTAACCTACACTGACAGCACACAACTGGATTTTAAGTCACTTTAAGTTTTGGAAAAAAAAAATAAAAATTAGACTGTGCCTAATTCAATCAAACCCCTAATACAGGAGTCCCCAAACTTTTTATGTAGGGGGCCGTTCACTGTCCCCCTCAGACCGTTGGAGGGCCGGACTTAAGTTTAAAAAGAAATAGTGGTACATGTGACCGCATCCGTAATACACTGGGCCCCCCTCAATTATTTATTTAATATACTGCACTCCTACTGAACTATTTTATATATATTGTCCCAATTAATTAATTAATATACTGGGACCTCTCTCCATTAATTATTGAATATGCCTTCCCCCAATTAATTACTAGACAGCCCCTCATAATTAATTATTTCTTACACCACCACCATTAATTATTTCCTATGCTGCCCTTCCACCATTAATTATGTCTTATGCTTCCCCCCATCATTAATTATTTCCTATGCTGCCCCTCATAATTAATTATTTCCTATGCTGCCCCTCATAATTATTTCCTATACTGCCCCTCCACCATTAATTATTTCCTATACTGCCCCTCAAATTAATTATTTCCTATACTGCCCCTCATAATTAATTATTCCTTATGCTGCCCCTCACCATTAATTATTTCCTATACTGCCCCTCAAATTAATTATTTCCTATACTGCCCCTCCACCATTAATTATTTCCTATACTTCCCCTCCACCATGAATTATTTCTTATGCTGCCCCTCACCATTAATTATTTCCTATACTGCCCCTCATAATTATTTCCTATACTGCCCCTCATAATTAATTATTCCCTATGCTGCCCCTCACCATTAATTATTTCCTATACTGCCCTCATAATTAATTATTTCCTATACTGCCCCCCACCATTAATTATTTCCTATACTGCCCCCCACCATTAATTATTTCCTATACTGCCCCTCACCATTAATTATTTCCTATACTGCCCCTCAAATTAATTATTCCTTATACTGCCCCTCAAATTAATTATTTCCTATACTGCCCCTCCACTATTAATTATTTCCTTTACTGCCCCTCCACCATTAATTATTTCCTATGCTTCCCCTCCACCATGAATTATTTCTTATGCTGCCCCTCACCATTAATTATTTCCTATACTGCCCCTCATAATTATTTCCTATACTGCCCCTCATAATTATTTCCTATACTGCCCCTCATAATTAATTATTCCCTATGCTGCCCCTCACCACTAATTATTTCCTATACTGCCCTCATAATTAATTATTTCCTATACTGCCCCCCACCATTAATTATTTCCTATACTGCCCCTCACCATTAATTATTTCCTATACTGCCCCTCAAATTAATTATTCCTTATACTGCCCCTCAAATTAATTATTTCCTATACTGCCCCTCCACTATTAATTATTTCCTTTACTGCCCCTCTACCATTAATTATTTCCTATGCTGTTCCTCACCATTAATTATTTCCTATACTGCCCCTCATAATTATTTCCTAAACTGCCCCTCATAATTATTTCCTATACTGCCCCTCATAATTATTTCCTATACTGCCCCTCATAATTAATTATTCCCTATGCTGCCCCTCACCATTATTTATTTCCTATACTGCTCCTCAAATTAATTATTTCCTATACTGCCCCTCCACCATGAATTATTTCCTATACTGCCCCTCAAATTAATTATTTCCTATACTGCCCCTCAAATTAATTATCTCTTATACTGCCCCTCATAATTAATTATTTCCTATACTGCCCCTCATAATTATTTCCTATACTTCCCCTCAAATTAATTATTTCCTATACTGCCCCTCAGATTAATTATTTCCTATACTGCCCTCCACAATTAATTATTTCCTATACTTCCCCTCCACCCATTAATTATTTCCTATGCTGCCCCTCGCCATTAATTATTTCCTATGTTGCCCCTTACCATTAATTATTTCCTATGCTTCCCCTCACCATTAATTATTTCCTATACTGCCCCTCATAATTATTTCCTATACTGCCCCTCATAATTAATTATTCCCTATGCTGCCCCTCACCATTTATTATTTCCTACACTGCCCCTCCACCATTAATTATTTCCTATACTGCCCCTCAAATTAATTATTTCCTATACTGCCCCTCAAATTAATTATTTCCTATACTGCCCCTCCACCATTAATTATTTCCTATACTGCCCCTCAAATTAATTATTTCCTATACTGCCCCTCCACCATTAATTATTTCCTATACTTCCCCTCCACCATGAATTATTTCTTATGCTGCCCCTCACCATTAATTATTTCCTATACTGCCCTCATAATTAATTATTTCCTATACTGCCCCCCACCATTAATTATTTCCTATACTGCCCCCCACCATTAATTATTTCCTATGCTGCCCCTCACCATTAATTATTTCCTATACTGCCCCTCAAATTAATTATTCCTTATACTGCCCCTCAAATTAATTATTTCCTATACTGCCCCTCCACAATTAATTATTTCCTTTACTGTCCCTCCACCATTAATTATTTCCTATGCTGCTCCTCACCATTAATTATTTCCTATACTGCCCCCACCATTAATTATTCCCTATGCTACCCCTCACCATTATTTATTTCCTATACTGCCCCTCCACCATTAATTATTTCCTATACTGCCCCTCAAATTAATTATTTCCTATACTGCCCCTCCACCATTAATTATTTCCTATACTTCCCCTCCACCATTAATTATTTCTTATGCTGCCCCTCACCATTAATTATTTCCCATACTGCCCCTCATAATTATTTCCTATACTGCCCCTCATAATTATTTCCTATACTGCCCCTCATAATTATTTCCTATACTGCCCCTCATAATTAATTATTCCCTATGCTGCCCCTCACCATTATTTATTTCCTATACTGCTCCTCAAATTAATTATTTCCTATACTGCCCCTCCACCATTAATTATTTCCTATACTGCCCCTCAAATTAATTATTTCCTATACTGCCCCTCCACCATTAATTATTTCCTATACTTCCCCTCCACCATTAATTATTTCTTATGCTGCCCCTCACCATTAATTATTTCCTATACTGCCCCTCATAATTATTTCCTATACTGCCCCTCATAATTATTTCCTATACTGCCCCTCATAACTAACTATTGGCCCCCGCCCACCACAACCTTTTTACTGCCCTTTTTAATTAAAAAATAAAAACCCTGTACTCACCACCGCGTCTTCTATCTTCTTGTAGGCCTAAGAAAGCCGGTTGGGTTCTTGTATGCCTAGTTTCTAACCTACACTGACAGCACACAACTGGATTTTAAGTCACTTTAAGTTTTGGAAAAAAAAAAAAAAATCGTCAGACTGTGCCTAATTCAATCAAACCCCTAATACAGGAGTCCCCAAACTTTTTATGTAGATGGCCGTTCACTGTCCCCCTCAGACCGTTGGAGGGCCGGACTTAAGTTTAAAAAGAAATAGCGGTACATATGACCGCATCCGTAATACACTGGGCCCCCCTCAATTATTTATTTAATATACTGCACTCCTACTGAACTATTTTATATATATTGTCCCAATTAATTAATTAATATACTGGGACCTCTCTCCATTAATTATTGAATATGCCTTCCCCCAATTAATTACTAGACAGCCCCTCATAATTAATTATTTCTTACACCACCACCATTAATTATTTCCTATGCTGCCCTTCCACCATTAATTATGTCTTATGCTTCCCCCCATCATTAATTATTTCCTATGCTGCCCCTCATAATTAATTATTTCCTATGCTGCCCCTCATAATTATTTCCTATACTGCCCCTCCACCATTAATTATTTCCTATACTGCCCCTCAAATTAATTATTTCCTATACTGCCCCTCATAATTAATTATTCCTTATGCTGCCCCTCACCATTAATTATTTCCTATATTGCCCCTCATAATTATTCCCTATGTTGCCCCTCAAATTAATTATCTCTTATACTGCCCCTCATAATTATTCCCTATGTTGCCCCTCAAATTAATTATCTCTTATACTGCCCCACATAATTAATTATTTCCTATACTGCCCCTCATAATTATTTCCTATACTTCCCCTCAAATTAATTATTTCCTATACTGCCCCTCAAATTAATTATTTCCTATACTGCCCCTCCACCATTAATTATTTCCTATACTGCCCCTCCACCATTAATTATTTCCTATACTGCCCCTCATAATTATTTCCTATACTGCCCCTCATAACTAACTATTGGCCCCCGCCCACCACAACCTTTTTACTGCCCTTTTTAATTAAAAAAATAAAAACCCTGTACTCACCACCGCGTCTTCTATCTTCTTGTAGGCCTAAGAAAGCCGGTTGGGTTCTTGTATGCCTAGTTTCTAACCTACACTGACAGCACACAACTGGATTTTAAGTCACTTTAAGTTTTGAAAAAAATAAAATAAAATTAGACTGTGCCTAATTCAATCAAACCCCTAATACAGGAGTCCCCAAACTTTTTATGTAGGGGGCCGTTCACTGTCCCCCTCAGACCGTTGGAGGGCCGGACTTAAGTTTAAAAAGAAATAGCGGTACATGTGACCGCATCCGTAATACACTGGGCCCCCCTCAATTATTTATTTAATATACTGCACTCCTACTGAACTATTTTATAAATATTGTCCCAATTAATTAATTAATATACTGGGACCTCTCTCCATTAATTATTGAATATGCCTTCCCCCAATTAATTACTAGACAGCCCCTCATAATTAATTATTTCTTACACCACCACCATTAATTATTTCCTATGCTGCCCCTCATAATTAATTATTTCCTATGCTGCCCCTCATAATTATTTCCTATACTGCCCCTCCACCATTAATTATTTCCTATACTGCCCCTCATAATTATTAACTATACTGCACCTCATAATTATTTCCTATACTGCCCCTCATAATTAATTATTCCCTATGCTGCCCCTCACCATTAATTATTTCCTATACTGCCCCTCCACCATTAATTATTTCCTATACTGCCCCTCTTAATTATTTCCTATACTGCCCCTCATAATTAATTATTCCCTATGCTGCCCCAAACCATTAATTATTTCATATACTGCCCCTCCACCATTATTATTTCATATACTGCCCCTCCACCATTAATTATTTCCTATACTGCCCCCACCATTAATTATTCCCTATGCTACCCCTCACCATTATTTATTTCCTATACTGCCCCTCAAATTAATTATTTCCTATACTGCCCCTCCACCATTAATTATTTCCTATGCTGCCCCTCAAATTAATTATTTCCTATACTGCCCCTCATAATTAATTATTCCTTATGCTGCCCCTCACCATTAATTATTTCCTATATTGCCCCTCATAATTATTCCCTATGTTGCCCCTCAAATTAATTATCTCTTATACTGCCCCTCAAAATTAATTATTTCCTATACTGCCCCTCATAATTATTTCCTATATTTCCCCTCAAATTAATTATTTCCTATACTGCCCCTCAAATTAATTATTTCCTATACTGCCCCTCCACCATTAATTATTTCCTATACTGCCCCTCAAATTAATTATTTCCTATACTGCCCCTCATAATTAATTATTCCTTATGCTGCCCCTCACCATTAATTATTTCCTATATTGCCCCTCATAATTATTCCCTATGTTGCCCCTCAAATTAATTATCTCTTATACTGCCCCTCATAATTATTCCCTATGTTGCCCCTCAAATTAATTATCTCTTATACTGCCCCTCATAATTAATTATTTCCTATACTGCCCCTCATAATTATTTCCTATACTTCCCCTCAAATTAATTATTTCCTATATTGCCCCTCAAATTAATTATTTCCTATACTGCCCCTCCACCATTAATTATTTCCTATACTGTCCCTCCACCATTAATTATTTCCTATACTGCCCCTCAAATTAATTATTTCCTATACTGCCCCTCCACCATTAATTATTTCCTATACTGCCCCTCCACCATTAATTATTTCCTATACTGCCCCTCAAATTAATTATTTCCTATACTGCCCCTCCACCATTAATTATTTCCTATACTTCCCCTCCACCATTAATTATTTCTTATGCTGCCCCTCACCATTAATTATTTCCTATACTGCCCCTCATAATTATTTCCTATACTGACCCTCATAATTATTTCCTATACTGCCCCTCATAACTAACTATTGGCCCCCGCCCACCACAACCTTTTTACTGCCCTTTTTGATTAAAAAATAAAAACCCTGTACTCACCACCGCGTCTTCTATCTTCTTGTAGGCCTAAGAAAGCCGGTTGGGTTCTTGTATGCCTAGTTTCTAACCTACACTGACAGCACACAACTGGATTTTAAGTCACTTTAAGTTTTGGAAAAAAAAATAAAAATTTAGACTGTGCCTAATTCAATCAAACCCCTAATACAGGAGTCCCCAAACTTTTTATGTAGGGGGCCGTTCACTGTCCCCCTCAGACCGTTGGAGGGCCGGACTTAAGTTTAAAAAGAAATAGCGGTACATGTGACCGCATCCGTAATACACTGGGCCCCCCTCAATTATTTATTTAATATACTGCACTCCTACTGAACTATTTTATATATATTGTCCCAATTAATTAATTAATATACTGGGACCTCTCTCCATTAATTATTGAATATGCCTTCCCCCAATTAATTACTAGACAGCCCCTCATAATTAATTATTTCTTACACCACCACCATTAATTATTTCCTATGCTGCCCTTCCACCATTAATTATGTCTTATGCTTCCCCCCATCATTAAATATTTCCTATGCTGCCCCTCATAAATAATTATTTCCTATGCTGCCCCTCATAATTATTTCCTATACTGCCCCTCCACCATTAATTATTTCCTATACTGCCCCTCAAATTAATTATTTCCTATACTGCCCCTCATAATTAATTATTCCTTATGCTGCCCCTCACCATTAATTATTTCCTATATTGCCCCTCATAATTATTCCCTATGTTGCCCCTCAAATTAATTATATCTTATACTGCCCCTCATAATTAATTATTTCCTATACTGCCCCTCATAATTATTTCCTATACTTCCCCTCAAAGTAATTATTTCCTATACTGCCCCTCAAATTAATTATTTCCTATACTGCCCTCCACAATTAATTATTTCCTATACTTCCCCTCCACCCATTAATTATTTCCTATGCTGCCCCTCGCCATTAATTATTTCCTATGCTGCCCTTCCACCATTAATTATGTCTTATGCTTCCCCCCATCATTAAATATTTCCTATGCTGCCCCTCATAAATAATTATTTCCTATGCTGCCCCTCATAATTATTTCCTATACTGCCCCTCCACCATTAATTATTTCCTATACTGCCCCTCAAATTAATTATTTCCTATACTGCCCCTCATAATTAATTATTCCTTATGCTGCCCCTCACCATTAATTATTTCCTATATTGCCCCTCATAATTATTCCCTATGTTGCCCCTCAAATTAATTATATCTTATACTGCCCCTCATAATTAATTATTTCCTATACTGCCCCTCATAATTATTTCCTATACTTCCCCTCAAAGTAATTATTTCCTATACTGCCCCTCAAATTAATTATTTCCTATACTTCCCCTCCACCCATTAATTATTTCCTATGCTGCCCCTCGCCATTAATTATTTCCTATGCTGCCCCTTACCATTAATTATTTCCTATGCTTCCCCTCACCATTAATTATTTCCTATACTGCCCCTCATAATTATTTCCTATACTGCCCCTCATAATTATTTCCTATACTGCCCCTCATAATTAATTATTCCCTATGCTGCCCCTCACCATTAATTATTTCCTATACTGCCCCTCCACCATTAATTATTTCCTATACTGCCCCTCATAATTATTTCCTATACTGCCCCTCATAATTAATTATTTCCTATGCTGCTCCTCACCATTAATTATTTCCTATACTGCCCCTCAAATTAATTATTTCCTATACTGCCCCTCCACCATTAATTATTTCCTATACTGCCCCTCAAATTAATTATTTCCTATACTGCCCCACCACTATGAATTATTTCTTATGCTGCCCCTCACCATTAATTATTTCCTATACTGCCCCTCATAATTATTTCCTATACTGCCCCTTATAATTATTTCCTATACTGCCCCTCATAATTATGTCCTATACTGCCCCTCATAATTATTTATTCCCTATGCTGCCCCTCACCATTAATTATTTCCTATACTGCCCTCATAATTAATTATTTCCTATACTGCCCCCCACCATTAATTATTTCCTATACTGCCCCCCACCATTAATTATTTCCTATGCTGCCCCTCACCATTAATTATTTCCTATACTGCCCCTCAAATTAATTATTCCTTATACTGCCCCTCAAATTAATTATTTCCTATACTGCCCCTCCACTATTAATTATTTCCTTTACTGCCCCTCCACCATTAATTATTTCATATACTGCCCCTCCACCATTAATTATTTCCTATGCTGCTCCTCACCATTAATTATTTCCTATACTGCCCCCACCATTAATTATTCCCTATGCTACCCCTCACCATTATTTATTTCCTATACTGCCCCTCAAATTAATTATTTCCTATACTGCCCCTCCACCATTAATTATTTCCTATAATGCTCCTCAAATTAATTATTTCCTATACTGCCCCTCATAATTAATTATTCCTTATGCTGCCCCTCACCATTAATTATTTCCTATATTGCCCCTCATAATTATTCCCTATGTTGCCCCTCAAATTAATTATCTCTTATACTGCTCCTCATAATTATTCCCTATGTTGCCCCTCAAATTAATTATCTCTTATACTGCCCCTCATAATTAATTATTTCCTATACTGCCCCTCATAATTATTTCCTATACTTCCCCTCAAATTAATTATTTCCTATATTGCCCCTCAAATTAATTATTTCCTATACTGCCCCTCCACCATTAATTATTTCCTATACTGTCCCTCCACCATTAATTATTTCCTATACTGCCCCTCAAATTAATTATTTCCTATACTGCCCCTCCACCATTAATTATTTCCTATACTGCCCCTCCACCATTAATTATTTCTTATGCTGCCCCTCACCATTAATTATTTCCTATACTGCCCCTCATAATTATTTCCTATACTGCCCCTCATAATTATTTCCTATACTGCCCCTCATAACTAACTATTGGCCCCCGCCCACCACAACCTTTTTACTGCCCGTTTTAATAAAAAAAATAAAAACCCTGTACTCACCACCGCGTCTTCTATCTTCTTGTAGGCCTAAGAAAGCCGGTTGGGTTCTTGTATGCCTAGTTTCTAACCTACACTGACAGCACACAACTGGATTTTAAGTCACTTTAAGTTTTGGAAAAAAAAAAAAAAATCGTCAGACTGTGCCTAATTCAATCAAACCCCTAATACAGGAGTCCCCAAACTTTTTATGTAGGGGGCCGTTCACTGTCCCCCTCAGACCGTTGGAGGGCCGGACTTAAGTTTAAAAAGAAATAGCGGTACATGTGACCGCATCCGTAATACACTGGGCCCCCCTCAATTATTTATTTAATATACTGCACTCCTACCGAACTATTTTATATATATTGTCCCAATTAATTAATTAATATACTGGGACCTCTCTCCATTAATTATTGAATATGCCTTCCCCCAATTAATTACTAGACAGCCCCTCATAATTAATTATTTCTTACACCACCACCATTAATTATTTCCTATGCTGCCCTTCCACCATTAATTATGTCTTATGCTTCCCCCCATCATTAATTATTTCCTATGCTGCCCCTCATAATTAATTATTTCCTATGCTGCCCCTCATAATTATTTCCTATACTGCCCCTCCACCATTAATTATTTCCTATACTGCCCCTCAAATTAATTATTTCCTATACTGCCCCTCATAATTAATTATTCCTTATGCTGCCCCTCACCATTAATTATTTCCTATATTGCCCCTCATAATTATTCCCTATGTTGCCCCTCAAATTAATTATCTCTTATACTGCCCCTCATAATTAATTATTTCCTATACTGCCCCTCATAATTATTTCCTATACTTCCCCTCAAAGTAATTATTTCCTATACTGCCCCTCAAATTAATTATTTCCTATACTGCCCTCCACAATTAATTATTTCCTATACTTCCCCTCCACCCATTAATTATTTCCTATGCTGCCCATCGCCATTAATTATTTCCTATGCTGCCCCTTACCATTAATTATTTCCTATGCTTCCCCTCACCATTCATTATTTCCTATACTGCCCCTCATAATTATTTCCTATACTGCCCCTCATAATTAATTATTCCCTATGCTGCCCCTCAAATTAATTATTTCCTATACTGCCCCTCCACCATCAATTATTTCCTATACTGCCCCTCAAATTAATTATTTCCTATACTGCCCCTCCACCATTAATTATTTCCTATACTTCCCCTCCACCATGAATTATTTCTTATGCTGCCCCTCACCATTAATTATTTCCTATACTGCCCCTCATAATTATTTCCTATACTGCCCCTCATAATTATTTCCTATACTGCCCCTCATAATTACTTATTCCCTATGCTGCCCCTCACCATTAATTATTTCCTATACTGCCCTCATAATTAATTATTTCCTATACTGCCCCCCACCATTAATTATTTCCTATACTGCCCCCCACCATTAATTATTTCCTATGCTGCCCCTCACCATTAATTATTTCCTATACTGCCCCTCAAATTAATTATTCCTTATACTGCCCCTCCACCATTAATTATTTCCTATACTTCCCCTCCACCATTAATTATTTCTTATGCTGCCCCTCACCATTAATTATTTCCCATACTGCCCCTCATAATTATTTCCTATACTGCCCCTCATAATTATTTCCTATACTGCCCCTCATAATTATTTCCTATACTGCCCCTCATAATTAATTATTCCCTATGCTGCCCCTCACCATTATTTATTTCCTATACTGCTCCTCAAATTAATTATTTCCTATACTGCCCCTCCACCATTAATTATTTCCTATACTGCCCCTCAAATTAATTATTTCCTATACTGCCCCTCCACCATTAATTATTTCCTATACTTCCCCTCCACCATTAATTATTTCTTATGCTGCCCCTCACCATTAATTATTTCCTATACTGCCCCTCATAATTATTTCCTATACTGACCCTCATAATTATTTCCTATACTGCCCCTCATAACTAACTATTGGCCCCCGCCCACCACAACCTTTTTACTGCCCTTTTTAATTAAAAAATAAAAACCCTGTACTCACCACCGCGTCTTCTATCTTCTTGTAGGCCTAAGAAAGCCGGTTGGGTTCTTGTATGCCTAGTTTCTAACCTACACTGACAGCACACAACTGGATTTTAAGTCACTTTAAGTTTTGGAAAAAAAAAAAAAAATTAGACTGTGCCTAATTCAATGAAACCCCTAATACAGGAGTCCCCAAACTTTTTATGTAGGGGGCCGTTCACTGTCCCCCTCAGACCGTTGGAGGGCCGGACTTAAGTTTAAAAAGAAATAGCGGTACATGTGACCGCATCCGTAATACACTGGGCCCCCCTCAATGATTTATTTAATATACTGCACTCCTACTGAACTATTTTATATATATTGTCCCAATTAATTAATTAATATACTGGGACCTCTCTCCATTAATTATTGAATATGCCTTCCCCCAATTAATTACTAGACAGCCCCTCATAATTAATTATTTCTTACACCACCACCATTAATTATTTCCTATGCTGCCCTTCCACCATTAATTATGTCTTATGCTTCCCCCCATCATTAATTATTTCCTATGCTGCCCCTCATAATTAATTATTTCCTATGCTGCCCCTCATAATTATTTCCTATACTGCCCCTCCACCATTAATTATTTCCTATACTGCCCCTCAAATTAATTATTTCCTATACTGCCCCTCATAATTAATTATTCCTTATGCTGCCCCTCACCATTAATTATTTCCTATATTGCCCCTCATAATTATTCCCTATGTTGCCCCTCAAATTAATTATCTCTTATACTGCCCCTCATAATTAATTATTTCCTATACTGCCCCTCATAATTATTTCCTATACTTCCCCTCAAATTAATTATTTCCTATACTGCCCCTCAAATTAATTATTTCCTATACTTCCCCTCCACCATGAATTATTTCTTATGCTGCCCCTCACCATTAATTATTTCCTATACTGCCCCTCATAATTATTTCCTATACTGCCCCTCATAATTATTCCCTATACTGCCCCTCATAATTATTTCCTATACTGCCCCTCATAATTAATTATTCCCTATGCTGCCCCTCACCATTAATTATTTCCTATACTGCCCTCATAATTAATTATTTCCTATACTGCCCCCCCACCATTAATTATTTCCTATGCTGCCCCTCACCATTAATTATTTCCTATACTGCCCCTCCAAATTAATTATTCCTTATACTGCCCGTCAAATTAATTATTTCCTATACTGCCCCTCCACTATTAATTATTTCCTTTACTGCCCCTCCACCATTAATTATTTCCTATGCTGCTCCTCACCATTAATTATTTCCTATACTGCCCCCACCATTAATTATTCCCTATGCTACCCCTCACCATTATTTATTTCCTATACTGCCCCTCAAATTAATTATTTCCTATACTGCCCCTCCACCATTAATTATTTCCTATACTGCCCCTCAAATTAATTATTTCCTATACTGCCCCTCCACCATTAATTATTTCCTATACTTTCCCTCCACCATTAATTATTTCTTATGCTGCCCCTCACCATTAATTATTTCCTATACTGCCCCTCATAATTATTTCCTATACTGCCCCTCATAATTATTTCCTATACTGCCCCTCATAATTAATTATTCCCTATGCTGCCCCTCACCATTATTTATTTCCTATACTGCTCCTCAAATTAATTATTTCTTATGCTGCCCCTCCACCATTAATTATTTCCTATACTGCCCCTCAAATTAATTATTTCCTATACTGCCCCTCCACCATTAATTATTTCCTATACTTCCCCTCCACCATTAATTATTTCTTATGCTGCCCCTCACCATTAATTATTTCCTATACTGCCCCTCATAATTATTTCCTATACTGCCCCTCATAACTAACTATTGGCCCCCGCCCACCACAACCTTTTTACTGCCCTTTTTAATTAAAAAAATAAAAACCCTGTACTTACCACCGCGTCTTCTATCTTCTTGTAGGCCTAAGAAAGCCGGTTGGGTTCTTGTATGCCTAGTTTCTAACCTACACTGACAGCACACAACTGGATTTTAAGTCACTTTAAGTTTTGGAAAAAAAAAATAAAAATTAGACTGTGCCTAATTCAATATAACCCCTAATACAGGAGTCCCCAAACTTTTTATGTAGGGGGCCGTTCACTGTCCCCCTCAGACCGTTGGAGGGCCGGACTTAAGTTTAAAAAGAAATAGTGGTACATGTGACCGCATCCGTAATACACTGGGCCCCCCTCAATTATTTATTTAATATACTGCACTCCTACTGAACTATTTTATATATATTGTCCCAATTAATTAATTAATATACTGGGACCTCTCTCCATTAATTATTGAATATGCCTTCCCCCAATTAATTACTAGACAGCCCCTCATAATTAATTATTTCTTACACCACCACCATTAATTATTTCCTATGCTGCCCTTCCACCATTAATTATGTCTTATGCTTCCCCCCATCATTAATTATTTCCTATGCTGCCCCTCATAATTAATTATTTCCTATGCTGCCCCTCATAATTATTTCCTATACTGCCCCTCCACCATTAATTATTTCCTATACTGCCCCTCAAATTAATTATTTCCTATACTGCCCCTCATAATTAATTATTCCTTATGCTGCCCCTCACCATTAATTATTTCCTATACTGCCCCTCAAATTAATTATTTCCTATACTGCCCCTCCACCATTAATTATTTCCTATACTTCCCCTCCACCATGAATTATTTCTTATGCTGCCCCTCACCATTAATTATTTCCTATACTGCCCCTCATAATTATTTCCTATACTGCCCCTCATAATTAATTATTCCCTATGCTGCCCCTCACCATTAATTATTTCCTATACTGCCCTCATAATTAATTATTTCCTATACTGCCCCCCACCATTAATTATTTCCTATACTGCCCCCCACCATTAATTATTTCCTATGCTGCCCCTCACCATTAATTTTTTCCTATACTGCCCCTCAAATTAATTATTCCTTATACTGCCCCTCAAATTAATTATTTCCTATACTGCCCCTCCACTATTAATTATTTCCTTTACTGCCCCTCCACCATTAATTATTTCCTATGCTTCCCCTCCACCATGAATTATTTCTTATGCTGCCCCTCACCATTAATTATTTCCTATACTGCCCCTCATAATTATTTCCTATACTGCCCCTCATAATTATTTCCTATACTGCCCCTCATAATTAATTATTCCCTATGCTGCCCCTCACCACTAATTATTTCCTATACTGCCCTCATAATTAATTATTTCCTATACTGCCCCCCACCATTAATTATTTCCTATACTGCCCCTCACCATTAATTATTTCCTATACTGCCCCTCAAATTAATTATTCCTTATACTGCCCCTCAAATTAATTATTTCCTATACTGCCCCTCCACTATTAATTATTTCCTTTACTGCCCCTCCACCATTAATTATTTCCTATGCTGTTCCTCACCATTAATTATTTCCTATACTGCCCCTCATAATTATTTCCTAAACTGCCCCTCATAATTATTTCCTATACTGCCCCTCATAATTATTTCCTATACTGCCCCTCATAATTAATTATTCCCTATGCTGCCCCTCACCATTATTTATTTCCTATACTGCTCCTCAAATTAATTATTTCCTATACTGCCCCTCCACCATTAATTATTTCCTATACTGCCCCTCAAATTAATTATTTCCTATACTGCCCCTCAAATTAATTATCTCTTTTTTTTTTTTTCAACTCTTTATTTTAATTTTTCATAATTTTTACAATACAAATACAATCAGTGTTTTTCATGTAATGCAAACATGAGAACCTCAATCAATATAGGGTTCTATGGCAATGGAACAAAGAAAAAGAAAACTAAATAGAACCACATTAACTTTCGTCACATATAACAAGTATTTCCAATACAATAGCAAAGTTATGATAGCATCTCTATTAGCATAATCAAACATTAGTAATCAGGAAATCAATCTAGCGTTATATTCGTCCCATAAAGTCCAGGTTTTTTCAAATTTTTCACTAGTGAGGTGAAGTACAGCAGTAATATATTCCATCGATCGGAGATCTCTCAAACGTGCATATAGCTCCAGTAATGATGGAGGCGCAGAGCGTCTCCAATGCAAAGAGATCAAACATTTCGCTGCTGTTACTATATGAAGGAACAACCTGGCACTCGGACCCTTGAGAGATCTAGGATACAAATTAAGCACATAAATTTCAGGGTCCAATGGGACTTGTACATTGAGGACCCCCCCAACAAGGGACCTAACCTCCAGCCAAAAATGTAGAAGGGCAGGGCAACTCCAAAAAATATGAAACAGTGTAGCATCCGACCCTCCACACCTCCAACAGAGATTAGGAACTAATGGGTAGAATTTATGTAAAAGCTCAGGAGTGCGATACCAGTTTAGCAAAATTTTAAGTTGGTTTTCTTTATATAGCGTACAAATAGATGATTGGCGGGCTCTTGCCCAAATAATCTGCCATTGTTCAGGAGTAAAGCATTTGCCTATCCATTTTTCCCACCTAGTCATGTAGGGATGGGAGATATTCAACCGCTCGTTAAGTATAGAATATAGGCTGGAAATCAGGCCCCTAGCAGAAGGACCCTCCGAACAAATCAATTCAAATGGTGTAGGTCTAGGAGGGACTTCAGGACCTAAGAGGGATGAAATAAAATGTGTAATCTGGTGATAAGTGAATTCTGCCCCCACCAGACACGGATGTTTATCCACGAGGTCCCTCAGTGGGAGCACTCTCCTGGTATGGGGATCCAGCAGGGTCCGGACTTGGAAAGTACCGGCTTGCACCCAGGGCCTGTAACTGCTAGTGAGACTATCTGGGAGATGTGATGTGTATAGTATTGGAGTAAGGAGCGATTGCATGGAGGCCAACTGAAAGCGTATCCTGCATCTATACCAGATGTCTCGGGTAAATTGCATGGGACCTAGTAATGTCAGAGTAGAACCTACCGGTGGGGGACCCCATATTAAAGTGGCTGGGTGTAGTGGGGCTATCCATAGCTTTTCAAGCTCCGTCCATCTATTATAGGCAAGCATTGTGGACCAGGAGGCAATGTGACGGAGGTGGGTCGCTAAATAATAAAGTTTAAAGTCGGGAAGGGCTAGTCCTCCGCTAGCCGCCCCCGCTGTTAACACTGTTTTAGAAATCCTATGGCTCCTGCCCCCCCATACGAATTTCAAACACATAGACTGCAATTTACCCAGCACCCCCATTGGGACTGCCACTGGTAGAGTCTCGAACAGATACAGTATCTTTGGTAGAATAGACATCTTGACAGCTGCTATACGACCCAGCAACGATATATGTAGAGGTTGCCATTTGGTTAAGAATTTCCTTGATCATTGGTGGGAAGTTAGCAGTGTAAAGAGTCTTATAAGTTCGAGTAATCTGTACTCCCAGATACTTCAGCGATTCTTCCTGCCATGTATATTTAAAAGAACCCTGAAGAGCTGCCAGCTCATTTGGGGGGATATTTATGGAGAGGGCCTCGGTCTTATGTCTATTAATCTTATACCCAGAGAAGTGACTATATATATCTAGTATTTTATGAAGGTTTGGTAGACTTACCAAAGGGTTCGAGAGCGTAAGAAGCACGTCATCCGCGAATAGCGAGATTTTAAATTGTTTATCTCTCACCCGTATTCCTGTCACATCTTCTGATGTTCGAATAAGCGCTGCTAAGGGCTCTATACAAAGCGCATATAGTAGGGGGGAGAGGGGGCATCCCTGTCTAGTTCCATTACGGATAGCAAAGAACAGGGAGTTAGCATGAGGAAGACGAATCGCTGCGCTAGGGATAGAGTACAATCCCTGCAGAGCCTGTAGAAATGGGCCCCTTAGTCCAAAGTGTCGTAAAGTCGCCATCATAAATCCCCAATCTAGGCGATCAAATGCCTTTTCGGCGTCCAAACTGAGCAAAATAGCACTCCCATCTGTTTTTCTTATTACCTCCAATAGATCCGCTATCCGTCGGGTATTGTCTCCTGCCTGTCTAAACCGTACAAAGCCTACCTGGTCTTTGTGAACCATCTGTGGAAGCCAGTCCCCCAGCCTATTTGCCAAAATCTTAGTGAAGATCTTCAAATCTGAGTTCAAAAGGGAGATAGGGCGATAGTTATTACAGTCTAAGGGGTCCTTTCCTGGTTTTGGAATTACTGTTATAAAGGATCTCAACATAGCTTCAGGGATTGGGGTACCAGACATAAAGGAATTAAACAGCTTAATCATATAGGGGGATAGAATATCTAAATACGTTTTAAAGTATATATATGGAAGCCCATCAGGACCGGGGGACTTTCCATTGGGTAGGTCCATTATCACCTCCCTCAACTCCTCCTCTGAGATGTCCTGGTTCAAGGCCTCTATAGCAGTGGAAGGCAGTTTAGGTAGGCTACACTCGCTAAGATATTGCTCCAAAGTCAGTCCTTGGGCTTGAGAACCCAACGGAGGGCGAGCAGGGAGATTGTATAAATCATGATAATATGTTTCAAATATTCGGGCAATTTTCTCAGGGTCATAATGGATAGTTCCCATACTATCCCTAAGGCTATAAGGGTTAGATGCCATCGCCCTATCTTGAAGTTGGCGTGCTAATAATGTATGTGTCTTATTACCAAATTCATAGAAGCGTTGGCGAGAATATCTTAGTAGTTTTTCCGCCCCTACCAAATCTATTTCCCGTAGTTGTGCTCGAGCGGCTAAAACTTTTTGTAGGATCGTAAGTGACGGATGGGTAGCTAGTCTATTCTCTAAGGTTCTAAGTTCCCTTACACATTGCTGTCTCACCGCCTCTACTGCTTTCTTTTTGTAGGCTGCTTGGGATATGGCATATCCGCAGTATACTACTTTATGCGCTTCCCATAGTATGGGTAGGGAGGGTGCTGATAGGGAGTTATCTGCAAAATATTGGAGTAGAGAAGTGCGTAACGCCTCTTTTGTGATGTTGTGAGATAGGAGTGTCTCATTAAGTCTCCAGTGTAGGGGACGTGGCGGAGGATTCACAAATGATAGTTCAACTGTAACCGGAGCGTGATCCGACCAGGTGATTAATCCAATATCCGCAGAGTGTAGGGTACGAAGTATAGAGATATCCCCGAGGAAAAAGTCTATGCGTGTATGTGTCTTATGTGGGGGTGAATAAAAAGAGTATCCCCGTGCTGTAGGATTGTCCACCCGCCATAAGTCAAAGAGGTTGTGTCTACGCACCAACTTTCTAAAACCTAGTGACAGCCTACATTGTTGTTGCGATGGGGAGGTATTCTGTATGGACATTCGGTCTCTGATTTCAGAGAATGTAATATTGAAATCCCCTCCTACCAGAAGCGGTGCCGACCGGTATTGGGCTAAACGGGACAAGACTCCAGATAAAAAACCCAATTGTCCGGAGTTTGGGGAATACACATTACATAAGACCAGCTGGCGCCCTCCAAGGGTCCCCCTCAAAATAATAAATCGTCCCTCTGGGTCTGGATAAGTATCTAATACTTGAAAGGGGCAAGAGCGAGCAATCAAAATCGCCACCCCTGCCGTCTTTGTTGCTGCAGTAGCCTGAAAGCTCTGAGGGAAACTCCTTCTAGCGAACCTAAACGATCCAGATGCCGTCAAATGAGTTTCCTGTAGGAAAGCTATGTCTGGTTTAAGCCGTTTCAACTCCTGCAGCAACAACTGACGTTTAGAGTTTGAATTCAACCCCTTAACATTTAGGGTAACAATCCTCACCATTCTTACTGTGTGAATTTAGATTATGCGAGAACCCCATATATGGGCAGAGTACACCGCAAAGAGTGCCAGGTTGTTTCCTACTCTCAGATGGCATCATACAATTCCTATATATCCTTGTAGTGACATCAACTGTATAAACAATCAACAACATATTTAAGAAAAAAATTAGAACAAAAACATATTTGGTTACATGCCCAAGACCCCATGTGAAGTCCACGAAACCCCACACTGAGTCCAAGGTACGGGCGGTACGTCCAGTTATGTTACGATCCTGACAGGACCAACACAAAAGGAGGCACACCAACCCAATTTTGGGTGACATGTCAGATGTCCAACTTGCGGATCGCACTGAACCAGCCATCCCAAGCCGTCCGCCTCGGGCTTGTATTTTGCATAAAAAGGATACTGTGAGCAGCCTGAAGACCTCTAAGGACCCTGTGAAACTTCATCTCTCAGCGCCTTAGTCCTTTCGATGTAGAACTCGCGTGGGCAGAGGGGGGAGAGGATCTGCTCGATTCTGGGGACCTCCTCCGCTGTTTCCTGGGGGCATTGCGTTGCCAGGTCGGCGAGAGCGGAGGGTCTGATGTAGGTAGACTCCATTCTGGGATGACTGGAGTCAGTAGATCTAAGGAAGTGCAGAAGTTGTTTAAATCTGCTGGAGATCGCAGCGTCGCTGTTCGGCCCTCCTTGCGGGCAGTCAGGCTGAAAGGAAATCCCCATCTGTAGGGTATGTCAGCTTTTCGTAGGACCTCTAACAAAGGGCGCAATGTTCTCCGGCGTTGTAAAGTGACCCAGGAAAGATCCTGAAAGAGTTGCACCTGCGCACCTTTGAATTCAATATGGTGTTTATTACGTGCTTTAGCCATAATCTCTTCTTTCAGGAGAAAGTCTGTAATGGAGCAGATAATGTCCCTAGGACGCCCAGATATTGGCTTCGGTCTAAGTGCGCGGTGGGCTCTATCCATCTTAATTGGATCATCTGGATTCCTTCCCAGCAGGGAAGAAAACAGCAGGTTGAGGACCTCTGGAACATTTTCAACATTCTGCGCTTCCGGGATTCCTCTAACCCTGATGTTGTGCCTACGGCCTCGATTATCGAGGTCCTCCACGTGTGACTGCAGATCTTGTATTTTTTCAGACTGCGCCAGAAGACGGGAGTGGAGAGCATTAACCACCTTTCTAGAGGACGCATGATCGTCTTCTAGCTGATCCACTCTATTAGCTACTGCTGTTAAGTCCTGGCGCATTTCGGCTATAGCCGAACGACAAGTGTCTTTAACTTCAAGTATCAGCGCCTGAAAGTCTTGCTTCGTAGGTAACTGATGGACATGAGACCACCAGTCCGCTGGTGGAGGCCGCAACTGATCAGATAATGATGATTGATGCGATTCTGGGGACCAAGTTCCCGGGCCTGACTGAGGCCTCAGAGTGGGAGGCGTATTAGCATAATCCATATCTTCCAGCCCTCTGTTATGTTGTCCCTGTGAATTGCTGGATCGTGGCCTCTGCGGAAGTGGAGATGGGGCTGCCGATAATGTGGCCTGATGGCTAGGGCTCGGTTGTAAGCATAAGGCCCCTGTTGGTATGGCCAGGTCTATTAGCAAGGGCAGATTGCTGCCCTGTTTTCCCTCATGTGGGGATAAGGGGCTCTGGCTGAGTGGCCCTACCTCCAGGGTGCTGCGCTCCTGCAGCCCCTCATTTCTTGTGGCTGCGGCCTGCTTGTCCCCCTGTGAGCCGGATTCCCGGGCTGCTGCTGGAGGTGGAGGCGGGGCTTGAGCGCTGAGAGGCACCTCAGGCTCTGCGGTCGGCGCCATCTTGGGTCCGGCGCGTGTCTCCCGGACCACATAATCATCTAAGGTACGGGAGACAGAGGCGCCGGACCGGTCCGGTGAGGCTCCCAGAGCTTTAGTGCGGCGGCGGTTCCCCATCGGTAGCCGAGCAGGGCTATCTGGTGGCGGCTGCTGTGCTGATTTCAGCCCGGGCGGACGGAGCTACCAGTTCACGCGTCCGACTCCGTGAACATCCGGACACGCCCCCCAAATTAATTATCTCTTATACTGCCCCTCATAATTAATTATTTCCTATACTGCCCCTCATAATTATTTCCTATACTTCCCCTCAAATTAATTATTTCCTATACTGCCCCTCAGATTAATTATTTCCTATACTGCCCTCCACAATTAATTATTTCCTATACTTCCCCTCCACCCATTAATTATTTCCTATGCTGCCCCTCGCCATTAATTATTTCCTATGTTGCCCCTTACCATTAATTATTTCCTATGCTTCCCCTCACCATTAATTATTTCCTATACTGCCCCTCATAATTATTTCCTATACTGCCCCTCATAATTAATTATTCCCTATGCTGCCCCTCACCATTAATTATTTCCTACACTGCCCCTCCACCATTAATTATTTCCTATACTGCCCCTCAAATTAATTATTTCCTATACTGCCCCTCAAATTAATTATTTCCTATACTGCCACTCCACCATTAATTATTTCCTATACTGCCCCTCAAATTAATTATTTCCTATACTGCCCCTCCACCATTAATTATTTCCTATACTTCCCCTCCACCATGAATTATTTCTTATGCTGCCCCTCACCATTAATTATTTCCTATACTGCCCTCATAATTAATTATTTCCTATACTGCCCCCCACCATTAATTATTTCCTATACTGCCCCCCACCATTAATTATTTCCTATGCTGCCCCTCACCATTAATTATTTCCTATACTGCCCCTCAAATTAATTATTCCTTATACTGCCCCTCAAATTAATTATTTCCTATACTGCCCCTCCACAATTAATTATTTCCTTTACTGTCCCTCCACCATTAATTATTTCCTATGCTGCTCCTCACCATTAATTATTTCCTATACTGCCCCCACCATTAATTATTCCCTATGCTACCCCTCACCATTATTTATTTCCTATACTGCCCCTCCACCATTAATTATTTCCTATACTGCCCCTCAAATTAATTATTTCCTATACTGCCCCTCCACCATTAATTATTTCCTATACTTCCCCTCCACCATTAATTATTTCTTATGCTGCCCCTCACCATTAATTATTTCCCATACTGCCCCTCATAATTATTTCCTATACTGCCCCTCATAATTATTTCCTATACTGCCCCTCATAATTATTTCCTATACTGCCCCTCATAATTAATTATTCCCTATGCTGCCCCTCACCATTATTTATTTCCTATACTGCTCCTCAAATTAATTATTTCCTATACTGCCCCTCCACCATTAATTATTTCCTATACTGCCCCTCAAATTAATTATTTCCTATACTGCCCCTCCACCATTAATTATTTCCTATACTTCCCCTCCACCATTAATTATTTCTTATGCTGCCCCTCACCATTAATTATTTCCTATACTGCCCCTCATAATTATTTCCTATACTGCCCCTCATAATTATTTCCTATACTGCCCCTCATAACTAACTATTGGCCCCCGCCCACCACAACCTTTTTACTGCCCTTTTTAATTAAAAAATAAAAACCCTGTACTCACCACCGCGTCTTCTATCTTCTTGTAGGCCTAAGAAAGCCGGTTGGGTTCTTGTATGCCTAGTTTCTAACCTACACTGACAGCACACAACTGGATTTTAAGTCACTTTAAGTTTTGGAAAAAAAAAAAAAAATCGTCAGACTGTGCCTAATTCAATCAAACCCCTAATACAGGAGTCCCCAAACTTTTTATGTAGGGGGCCGTTCACTGTCCCCCTCAGACCGTTGGAGGGCCGGACTTAAGTTTAAAAAGAAATAGCGGTACATGTGACCGCATCCGTAATACACTGGGCCCCCCTCAATTATTTATTTAATATACTGCACTCCTACTGAACTATTTTATATATATTGTCCCAATTAATTAATTAAAATACTGGGACCTCTCTCCATTAATTATTGAATATGCCTTCCCCCAATTAATTACTAGACAGCCCCTCATAATTAATTATTTCTTACACCACCACCATTAATTATTTCCTATGCTGCCCTTCCACCATTAATTATGTCTTATGCTTCCCCCCATCATTAATTATTTCCTATGCTGCCCCTCATAATTAATTATTTCCTATGCTGCCCCTCATAATTATTTCCTATACTGCCCCTCCACCATTAATTATTTCCTATACTGCCCCTCAAATTAATTATTTCCTATACTGCCCCTCATAATTAATTATTCCTTATGCTGCCCCTCACCATTAATTATTTCCTATATTGCCCCTCATAATTATTCCCTATGTTGCCCCTCAAATTAATTATCTCTTATACTGCCCCTCATAATTAATTATTTCCTATACTGCCCCTCATAATTATTTCCTATACTTCCCCTCAAAGTAATTATTTCCTATACTGCCCCTCAAATTAATTATTTCCTATACTGCCCTCCACAATTAATTATTTCCTATACTTCCCCTCCACCCATTAATTATTTCCTATGCTGCCCCTCGCCATTAATTATTTCCTATGCTGCCCCTTACCATTAATTATTTCCTATGCTTCCCCTCACCATTCATTATTTCCTATACTGCCCCTCATAATTATTTCCTATACTGCCCCTCATAATTATTTCCTATACTGCCCCTCATAATTAATTATTCCCTATGCTGCCCCTCAAATTAATTATTTCCTATACTGCCCCTCCACCATTAATTATTTCCTATACTGCCCCTCAAATTAATTATTTCCTATACTGCCCCTCCACCATTAATTATTTCCTATACTTCCCCTCCACCATGAATTATTTCTTATGCTGCCCCTCACCATTAATTATTTCCTATACTGCCCCTCATAATTATTTCCTATACTGCCCCTCATAATTATTTCCTATACTGCCCCTCATAATTAATTATTCCCTATGCTGCCCCTCACCATTAATTATTTCCTATACTGCCCTCATAATTAATTATTTCCTATACTGCCCCCCACCATTAATTATTTCCTATACTGCCCCCCACCATTAATTATTTCCTATGCTGCCCCTCACCATTAATTATTTCCTATACTGCCCCTCAAATTAATTATTCCTTATACTGCCCCTCAAATTAATTATTTCCTATACTGCCCCTCCACTATTAATTATTTCCTTTACTGCCCCTCCACCATTAATTATTTCCTATGCTGCTCCTCACCATTAATTATTTCCTATACTGCCCCCACCATTAATTATTCCCTATGCTACCCCTCACCATTATTTATTTCCTATACTGCCCCTCAAATTAATTATTTCCTATACTGCCCCTCCACCATTAATTATTTCCTATACTGCCCCTCAAATTAATTATTTCCTATACTGCCCCTCCACCATTAATTATTTCCTATACTTCCCCTCCACCATTAATTATTTCTTATGCTGCCCCTCACCATTAATTATTTCCTATACTGCCCCTCATAATTATTTCCTATACTGCCCCTCATAATTATTTCCTATACTGCCCCTCATAATTAATTATTCCCTATGCTGCCCCTCACCATTATTTATTTCCTATACTGCTCCTCAAATTAATTATTTCCTATACTGCCCCTCCACCATTAATTATTTCCTATACTTCCCCTCCACCATTAATTATTTCTTATGCTGCCCCTCACCATTAATTATTTCCTATGCTGCCCCTCGCCATTAATTATTTCCTATGCTGCCCCTTACCATTAATTATTTCCTATGCTTCCCCTCACCATTAATTATTTCCTATACTGCCCCTCATAATTATTTCCTATACTGCCCCTCCACCATTAATTATTTCCTATACTGCCCCTCATAATTAATTATTTCCTATGCTGCTCCTCACCATTAATTATTTCCTATACTGCCCCCACCATTAATTATTCCCTATGCTGCCCCTCACCATTATTTATTTCCTATACTGCCCCTCAAATTAATTATTTCCTTTACTGTCCCTCCACCATTAATTATTTCCTATGCTGCTCCTCACCATTAATTATTTCCTATACTGCCCCCACCATTAATTATTCCCTATGCTACCCCTCACCATTATTTATTTCCTATACTGCCCCTCAAATTAATTATTTCCTATACTGCCCCTCCACCATTAATTATTTCCTATACTGCCCCTCAAATTAATTATTTCCTATACTGCCCCTCCACCATTAATTATTTCCTATACTTCCCCTCCACCATTAATTATTTCTTATGCTGCCCCTCACCATTAATTATTTCCCATACTGCCCCTCATAATTATTTCCTATACTGCCCCTCATAATTAATTATTCCCTATGCTGCCCCTCACCATTATTTATTTCCTATACTGCTCCTCAAATTATTTATTTCCTATACTGCCCCTCCACCATTAATTATTTCCTATACTGCCCCTCAAATTAATTATTTCCTATACTGCCCCTCCACCATTAATTATTTCCTATACTTCCCCTCCACCATTAATTATTTCTTATGCTGCCCCTCACCATTAATTATTTCCTATACTGCCCCTCATAATTATTTCCTATACTGCCCCTCATAATTATTTCCTATACTGCCCCTCATAACTAACTATTGGCCCCCGCCCACCACAACCTTTTTACTGCCCTTTTTAATTAAAAAATAAAAACCCTGTACTCACCACCGCGTCTTCTATCTTCTTGTAGGCCTAAGAAAGCCGGTTGGGTTCTTGTATGCCTAGTTTCTAACCTACACTGACAGCACACAACTGGATTTTAAGTCACTTTAAGTTTTGGAAAAAAAAAAAAAAATTAGACTGTGCCTAATTCAATGAAACCCCTAATACAGGAGTCCCCAAACTTTTTATGTAGGGGGCCGTTCACTGTCCCCCTCAGACCGTTGGAGGGCCGGACTTAAGTTTAAAAAGAAATAGCGGTACATGTGACCGCATCCGTAATACACTGGGCCCCCCTCAATGATTTATTTAATATACTGCACTCCTACTGAACTATTTTATATATATTGTCCCAATTAATTAATTAATATACTGGGACCTCTCTCCATTAATTATTGAATATGCCTTCCCCCAATTAATTACTAGACAGCCCCTCATAATTAATTATTTCTTACACCACCACCATAAATTATTTCCTATGCTGCCCTTCCACCATTAATTATGTCTTATGCTTCCCCCCATCATTAATTATTTCCTATGCTGCCCCTCATAATTAATTATTTCCTATGCTGCCCCTCATAATTATTTCCTATACTGCCCCTCCACCATTAATTATTTCCTATACTGCCCCTCAAATTAATTATTTCCTATACTGCCCCTCATAATTAATTATTCCTTATGCTGCCCCTCACCATTAATTATTTCCTATATTGCCCCTCATAATTATTCCCTATGTTGCCCCTCAAATTAATTATCTCTTATACTGCCCCTCATAATTAATTATTTCCTATACTGCCCCTCATAATTATTTCCTATACTTCCCCTCAAATTAATTATTTCCTATACTGCCCCTCAAATTAATTATTTCCTATACTTCCCCTCCACCATGAATTATTTCTTATGCTGCCCCTCACCATTAATTATTTCCTATACTGCCCCTCATAATTATTTCCTATACTGCCCCTCATAATTATTTCCTATACTGCCCCTCATAATTATTTCCTATACTGCCCCTCATAATTAATTATTCCCTATGCTGCCCCTCACCATTAATTATTTCCTATACTGCCCTCATAATTAATTATTTCCTATACTGCCCCCCCACCATTAATTATTTCCTATGCTGCCCCTCACCATTAATTATTTCCTATACTGCCCCTCCAAATTAATTATTCCTTATACTGCCCCCCCACCATTAATTATTTCCTATGCTGCCCCTCACCATTAATTATTTCCTATACTGCCCCTCCAAATTAATTATTCCTTATACTGCCCGTCAAATTAATTATTTCCTATACTGCCCCTCCACTATTAATTATTTCCTTTACTGCCCCTCCACCATTAATTATTTCCTATGCTGCTCCTCACCATTAATTATTTCCTATACTGCCCCCACCATTAATTATTCCCTATGCTACCCCTCACCATTATTTATTTCCTATACTGCCCCTCAAATTAATTATTTCCTATACTGCCCCTCCACCATTAATTATTTCCTATACTGCCCCTCAAATTAATTATTTCCTCTACTGCCCCTCATAACTAACTATTGGCCCCCGCCCACCACAACCTTTTTACTGCCCTTTTTAATTAAAAAAATAAAAACCCTGTACTTACCACCGCGTCTTCTATCTTCTTGTAGGCGTAAGAAAGCCGGTTGGGTTCTTGTATGCCTAGTTTCTAACCTACACTGACAGCACACAACTGGATTTTAAGTCACTTTAAGTTTTGGAAAAAAAAAATAAAAATTAGACTGTGCCTAATTCAATCAAATCCCTAATACAGGAGTCCCCAAACTTTTTATGTAGGGGGCCGTTCACTGTCCCCCTCAGACCGTTGGAGGGCCGGACTTAAGTTTAAAAAGAAATAGTGGTAGATGTGACCGCATCCGTAATACACTGGGCCCCCCTCAATTATTTATTTAATATACTGCACTCCTACTGAACTATTTTATATATATTGTCCCAATTAATTAATTAATATACTGGGACCTCTCTCCATTAATTATTGAATATGCCTTCCCCCAATTAATTACTAGACAGCCCCTCATAATTAATTATTTCTTACACCACCACCATTAATTATTTCCTATGCTGCCCTTCCACCATTAATTATGTCTTATGCTTCCCCCCATCATTAATTATTTCCTATGCTGCCCCTCATAATTAATTATTTCCTATGCTGCCCCTCATAATTATTTCCTATACTGCCCCTCCACCATTAATTATTTCCTATACTGCCCCTCAAATTAATTATTTCCTATACTGCCCCTCATAATTAATTATTCCTTATGCTGCCCCTCACCATTAATTATTTCCTATACTGCCCCTCAAATTAATTATTTCCTATACTGCCCCTCCACCATTAATTATTTCCTATACTTCCCCTCCACCATGAATTATTTCTTATGCTGCCCCTCACCATTAATTATTTCCTATACTGCCCCTCATAATTATTTCCTATACTGCCCCTCATAATTAATTATTCCCTATGCTGCCCCTCACCATTAATTATTTCCTATACTGCCCTCATAATTAATTATTTCCTATACTGCCCCCCACCATTAATTATTTCCTATACTGCCCCCCACCATTAATTATTTCCTATGCTGCCCCTCACCATTAATTATTTCCTATACTGCCCCTCAAATTAATTATTCCTTATACTGCCCCTCAAATTAATTATTTCCTATACTGCCCCTCCACTATTAATTATTTCCTTTACTGCCCCTCCACCATTAATTATTTCCTATGCTTCCCCTCCACCATGAATTATTTCTTATGCTGCCCCTCACCATTAATTATTTCCTATACTGCCCCTCATAATTATTTCCTATACTGCCCCTCATAATTATTTCCTATACTGCCCCTCATAATTAATTATTCCCTATGCTGCCCCTCACCACTAATTATTTCCTATACTGCCCTCATAATTAATTATTTCCTATACTGCCCCCCACCATTAATTATTTCCTATACTGCCCCTCACCATTAATTATTTCCTATACTGCCCCTCAAATTAATTATTCCTTATACTGCCCCTCAAATTAATTATTTACTATACTGCCCCTCCACTATTAATTATTTCCTTTACTGCCCCTCCACCATTAATTATTTCCTATGCTGTTCCTCACCATTAATTATTTCCTATACTGCCCCTCATAATTATTTCCTAAACTGCCCCTCATAATTATTTCCTATACTGCCCCTCATAATTATTTCCTATACTGCCCCTCATAATTAATTATTCCCTATGCTGCCCCTCACCATTATTTATTTCCTATACTGCTCCTCAAATTAATTATTTCCTATACTGCCCCTCCACCATTAATTATTTCCTATACTGCCCCTCAAATTAATTATTTCCTATACTGCCCCTCAAATTAATTATCTCTTATACTGCCCCTCATAATTAATTATTTCCTATACTGCCCCTCATAATTATTTCCTATACTTCCCCTCAAATTAATTATTTCCTATACTGCCACTCAGATTAATTATTTCCTATACTGCCCTCCACAATTAATTATTTCCTATACTTCCCCTCCACCCATTAATTATTTCCTATGCTGCCCCTCGCCATTAATTATTTCCTATGTTGCCCCTTACCATTAATTATTTCCTATGCTTCCCCTCACCATTAATTATTTCCTATACTGCCCCTCATAATTATTTCCTATACTGCCCCTCATAATTAATTATTCCCTATGCTGCCCCTCACCATTAATTATTTCCTACACTGCCCCTCCACCATTAATTATTTCCTATACTGCCCCTCAAATTAATTATTTCCTATACTGCCCCTCAAATTAATTATTTCCTATACTGCCCCTCCACCATGAATTATTTCCTATACTGCCCCTCAAATTAATTATTTCCTATACTGCCCCTCCACCATTAATTATTTCCTATACTTCCCCTCCACCATGAATTATTTCTTATGCTGCCCCTCACCATTAATTTTTTCCTATACTGCCCTCATAATTAATTATTTCCTATACTGCCCCCCACCATTAATTATTTCCTATACTGCCCCCCACCATTAATTATTTCCTATGCTGCCCCTCACCATTAATTATTTCCTATACTGCCCCTCAAATTAATTATTCCTTATACTGACCCTCAAATTAATTATTTCCTATACTGCCCCTCCACAATTAATTATTTCCTTTACTGTCCCTCCACCATTAATTATTTCCTATGCTGCTCCTCACCATTAATTATTTCCTATACTGCCCCCACCATTAATTATTCCCTATGCTACCCCTCACCATTATTTATTTCCTATACTGCCCCTACACCATTAATTATTTCCTATACTGCCCCTCAAATTAATTATTTCCTATACTGCCCCTCCACCATTAATTGTTTCCTATACTTCCCCTCCACCATTAATTATTTCTTATGCTGCCCCTCACCATTAATTATTTCCCATACTGCCCCTCATAATTATTTCCTATACTGCCCCTCATAATTAATTATTTCCTATGCTGCCCCTCATAATTATTTCCTATACTGCCCCTCATAATTATTTACTATACTGCCCCTCATAATTAATTATTCCCTATGCTGCCCCACACCATTAATTATTTCCTATGCTGCCCCTCAAATTAATTATTTCCTATACTGCCCCTCATAATTATTTCCTATACTGCCCCTCACCAATAATTATTTCCTATACTGCCTCTCATAATTAATTATTTCCTATACTGCCCCCCACCATTAATTATTTTCTATACTGCCCCCACCATTAATTATTTCCTATGCTGCCCCTCACCATTAATTTTTTTTCTATACTGCCCCTCATAATTATTTCCTATACTGCCCCTCATAATTATTTCCTATGCTGCCCCTCAAAATTTTTTCCTATACTGCCCCTCATAATTAATTATTCACTATGCTGCCCCTCACCATTAATTATTTCCTATACTGCCCCTCATAATTAATTATTTCCTATACTGCCCCCCACCATTAATTATTTCCTATACTGCCCCCACCATTAATTATTTCTTATGCTGCCCCTCACCATTAATTATTTCCTATACTGCCCCTCAAATTAATTATTTCTTACACTGCCCCTCAAATTAATTATTACCTATACTGCCCCTCCACCATTAATTATTTCCTATACTGCCCCTCCACCATTAATTATTTCCTATGCTGCCCCTCATATTTATTTCCTATACTGCCCCTCATAATTATTTCCTATACTGCCCCTGCATAATTCATTATTCCCTATTCTGCCCCTCACCATTAATTGATTCCTATACTGCCCCTCATAACTAACTATTGGCCCCCGCCCACCACAACCTTTTTACTGCCCTTTTTAATAAAAAAAATAAAAACCCTGTACTTACCACCGCGTCTTCTATCTTCTTGTAGGCCTAAGAAAGCCGGTTGGGTTCTTGTATGCCTAGTTTCTAACCTACACTGACAGCACACAACTTGATATTAAGTCACTTTAAGTTTTGGAAAAAAAAATAAAAAATCGTCAGACTGTGCCTAATTCAATCAAACCCCTAATACAGGGGTCCCCAAACTTTTTATGTAGGGGGTCGTTCACTGTCCCCCTCAGACCGTTGGAGGGCCGGACTAAAGTTTAAAAAGAAATAGCGGTACATGTGACCGCATCCGTAATACACTGGGCCCCCCTCAATTATTTATTTAATATACAACTGAACTATTTTATATATATTGTCCCAATTAATTAATTAATATACTGGGACCTCTCTCCATTAATTATTGAATATGCCTTCCCCCCGTTAATTACTAGACAGCCCCTCATCATTAATTATTTCTTACACCACCACCATTAATTATTTCCTATGCTGCCCCTCACCATTAATTATTTCCTATACTGCCCCTCATAATTATTTCCTATACTGCCCCTCATAATTATTTCCTATACTGCCCCTCATAATTAATTATTCCTTATGCTGCCCCTCACCATTAATTATTTCCTATACTGCCCCTCCACCATTAATTATTTCCTATACTGCCCCTCATAAATATTCCCTATGTTGCCGCTCAAATTAATTATGTCTTATAATGCCCCTCATAATTAATTATTTCCTATGCTGCCCCTCATAATTATTTCCTATACTGCCCCTCCACCATTAATTATTTCCTATACTGCCCCTCAAATTAATTATTTCTTATACTGCCCCTCCACCATTAATTATTTCCTATACTTCCCCTCCACCCTTAATTATTTCCTACGCTGCCCCTCACCATTAATTATTTCCTATACTGCCCCTCATAATTATTTCCTATACTGCCCCTCATAATTATCTCCTATACTGCCCCTCATAATTAATTATTCCCTATGCTGCCCCTCACCATTAATTATTCCCTATGCTGCCCCTCACCATTAATTATTTCCTATACTGCCCCTCATAATTAATTATTTCCTATACTGCCCCTCATAATTAATTATTTCTTATACTGCCCCCCACCATTAATTATTTTCTATGCTGCCCCTCACCATTAATTATTTCCTATACTGCCCCTCCACCATTAATTGTTTCCTATGCTACCCCTCACCATTAATTATTTCCTATACTGCCCCTCATAATTATTTCCTATACTGCCCCTCATAATTATTTCCTATACTGCCCCTCATATTTAATTATTCCCTATGCTGCCCCTCACCATTAATTATTTCCTATACTGCCCCTCATAATTATTTCCTATACTGCCCCTCATAATTATTTCCTATACTGCCCCGCATAATTAATTATTCCCTATTCTGCCCCTCACCATTAATTATTTCCTATACTGCCCCTCAACATTAATTATTTCCTATACTGCCCCTCATAACTAACTATTGGCCCCCGCCCACCACAACCTTTTTACTGCTCTTTTTAATAAAAAAAATAAAAACCCTGTACTCACCACCGCGTCTTCTATCTTCTTGTAGGCGTAAGAAAGCCGGTTGGGTTCTTGTATGCCTAGTTTCTAGCCTACACTGACAGCACACAACTGGATTTTAAGTCACTTTAAGTTTTGGAAAAAAAAATAAAAAATCGTCAGACTGTGCCTAATTCAATCAAACCCCTAATACAGGGGTCCCCAAACTTTTTATGTAGGGGGCCGTTCACTGTCCCCCTCAGACCGTTGGAGGGCCGAACTTAAGTTTAAAAAGAAATAGCGGTACATGTGACCGCATCCGTAATACACTGGGCCCCCCTCAATTATTTATTTAATATACTACTGAACTATTTTATATATATTGTCCCAATTAATTAATTAATATACTGGGACCTCTCTCCATTAATTATTGAATATGCCTTCCCCCCTTTAATTACTAGACTGCCCCTCATAATTAATTATTTCTTACACCACCACCATTAATTATTTCCTATGCTGCCCCTCACCATTAATTATTTCCTATACTGCCCCTCATAATTATTTCCTATACTGCCCCTCATAATTATGTCCTATACTGCCCCTCATAATTAATTATTCCTTATGCTGCCCCTCACCATTAATCATTTCCTATACTGCCCCTCACCATTAATTATTTTCATACTGCCCCTCACCATTAATTATTTCCTATACTGCCCCTCCACCATTAATTATTTCCTATACTGCCCCTCATTAATATTCCCTATGTTGCCGCTCAAATTAATTATCTCTTATAATGCCCCTCATAATTAATTATTTCCTATGCTGCCCCTCATAATTATTTCCTATACTGCCCCTCCACCACTAATTATTTCCTATACTGCCCCTCAAATTAATTATTTCCTATACTGCCCCTCCACCATTAATTATTTCCTATACTTCCCCTCCACCCTTAATTATTTCCTATGCTGCCCCTCACCATTAATTATTTCCTATACTGCCCCTCATAATTATTTCCTATACTGCCCCTCATAATTATCTCCTATACTGCCCCTCATAATTAATTATTCCCTATGCTGCCCCTCACCATTATTTATTTCCTATACTGCCCCTCATAATTAATTATTTCCTATACTGCCCCTCATAATTAATTATTTCTTATACTGCCCCCCACCATTAATTATTTCCTATGCTGCCCCTCACCATTAATTATTTCCTATACTGCCCCTCCACCATTAATTGTTTCCTATGCTACCCCTCACCATTAATTATTTCCTATACTGCCCCTCATAATTATTTCCTATACTGCCCCTCATAATTATTTCCTATACTGCCCCTCATAATTAATTATTCCCTATGCTGCCCCTCACCATTAATTATTTCCTATACTGCCCCATCCACCATAAATTATTTCCTATACTGCCCCTCAAATTAATTATTTCCTATACTGCCCCTCCACCATTAATTATTTCCTATACTTCCACTCCACCCTTAATTATTTCCTATGCTGCCCCTCACCATTAATTATTTCCTATGCTGCCCCTCACCATTAATTATTTCCTATACTGTCCCTCATAATTAATTATTACCTATACTGTCCCTCATAATTATTTCTTATACTGCCCACACCATTAATTATTTCCTATACTGTCCCTCACCATTAATTATTTCCTATGCTGCCCCTCCACCATTAATTGTTTCCTATGCTACCCCTCACCATTAATTATTTCCTATACTGCCCCTCATAATTATTTCCTATACTGCCCCTCATAATTATTTCCTATACTGCCCCTCATAATTATTTCCTATACTGCCCCTCATAATTAATTATTCCCTATGCTGCCCCTCACCATTAATTATTTCCTATACTGCCCCTCATAACTAACTATTGGCCCCCGCCCACCACAACCTTTTAACTGCCCTTTTTAATAAAAAAAATAAAAACCCTGTACTCACCACCGCGTCTTCTATCTTCTTGTAGGCCTAAGAAAGCCGGTTGGGTTCTTGTATGCCTAGTTTCTAACCTACACTGACAGCACACAACTGGATTTTAAGTCACTGTAAGTTTTGGGAAAAAAAAAAAATCGTCAGACTGTGCCTAATTCAATCAAACCCCTAATACAGGGGTCCCCAAACTTTTTATGTAGGGGGCCGTTCACTGTCCCCCTCAGACCATTGGAGGGCCGGACTTAAGTTTAAAAATAAATAGCGGTACATGTGACCGCATCCGTAATACACTGGGCCCCCCTCAATTATTTGTTTAATATACTACACTCCTATTGAACTATTTTATATATATTGTCCCAATTAATTAATTAATATACTGTGACCTCTCTCCATTAATTATTGAATATGCCTTCCCCCCATTATTTGCTAGACAGCCCCTCATAATTAATTATTTCTTACACCACCACCATTAATTATTTCCTATGCTGCCCTTCCACCATTAATTATGTCTTATGCTTCCCCCCATCATTAATTATTTCCTATGCTGCCCCTCATAATTAATTATTTCCTATACTGCCCCTCCACCATTAATTATTTCCTATACTGCCCCTCATAATTATTCCCTATGTTGCCCCTCAAATTAACTATCTCCTATACTGCCCCTCATAATTAATTATTTCCTATACTGCCCCTCCACCATTAATTATTTCCTATACTGCCCCCCCACCATTAATTATTTCCTATGCTGCCCCTCACCATTAATTATTTCCTATACTGCCCCTCCACCATTAATTATTTCCTATACTGCCCCTCAAAAAAATTATTATTTCCTATACTGCCCCTCCACCATTAATTATTTCCTATACTGCCCCTCCACCATTAATTATTCCCTATGCTGCCCCTCCACTATTAATTATTTCCTATGCTGCCCCTCACCATTAATTATTTCCTATACTGCCCCTCATATTTTTTCCTATACTGCCCCTCATAATTAATTATCCCCTATGCTGCCCCTCACCATTAATTATTTCATATACTGCCCCACATAATTAATTATTTCCTATACTGCCCCCCCACCATTAATTATTTCCTATACTGCCCCACACCATTAATTATTTCCTATGCTGCCCCTCAAATTAATTATTTCCTATACTGCCCCTCATAATTATTTCCTATACTGCCCCTCATAATTTTTTTCCTATACTGCCCCTCATAATTAATTATTCACTATGCTGCCCCTCACCATTAATTATTCCCTATGCTGCCCCTCACCATTAATTATTTCCTATACTGCCTCTCATAATTAATTATTTCCTATACTGCCCCCCACCATTAATTATTTTCTATACTGCCCCCACCATTAATTATTTCCTATACTGCCCCTCATAACTAACTATTGGCCCCCGCCCACCACAACCTTTTAACTGCCCTTTTTAATAAAAAAAATAAAAACCCTGTACTCACCACCGCGTCTTCTATCTTCTTGTAGGCCTAAGAAAGCCGGTTGGGTTCTTGTATGCCTAGTTTCTAACCTACACTGACAGCACACAACTGGATTTTAAGTCACTGTAAGTTTTGGGAAAAAAAAAAAAATCGTCAGACTGTGCCTAATTCAATCAAACCCCTAATACAGGGGTCCCCAAACTTTTTATGTAGGGGGCCGTTCACTGTCCCCCTCAGACCATTGGAGGGCCGGACTTAAGTTTAAAAATAAATAGCGGTACATGTGACCGCATCCGTAATACACTGGGCCCCCCTCAATTATTTGTTTAATATACTACACTCCTATTGAACTATTTTATATATATTGTCCCAATTAATTAATTAATATACTGTGACCTCTCTCCATTAATTATTGAATATGCCTTCCCCCCATTATTTGCTAGACAGCCCCTCATAATTAATTATTTCTTACACCACCACCATTAATTATTTCCTATGCTGTCCTTCCACCATTAATTATGTCTTATGCTTCCCCCCATCATTAATTATTTCCTATGCTGCCCCTCATAATTAATTATTTCCTATACTGCCCCTCCACCATTAATTATTTCCTATACTGCCCCTCATAATTATTCCCTATGTTGCCCCTCAAATTAACTATCTCCTATACTGCCCCTCATAATTAATTATTTCCTATACTGCCCCTCCACCATTAATTATTTCCTATACTGCCCCCCCACCATTAATTATTTCCTATGCTGCCCCTCACCATTAATTATTTCCTATACTGCCCCTCCACCATTAATTATTTCCTATACTGCCCCTCAAAAAAATTATTATTTCCTATACTGCCCCTCCACCATTAATTATTTCCTATACTGCCCCTCCACCATTAATTATTCCCTATGCTGCCCCTCCACTATTAATTATTTCCTATGCTGCCCCTCACCATTAATTATTTCCTATACTGCCCCTCATATTTTTTCCTATACTGCCCCTCATAATTAATTATCCCCTATGCTGCCCCTCACCATTAATTATTTCATATACTGCCCCACATAATTAATTATTTCCTATACTGCCCCCCCACCATTAATTATTTCCTATACTGCCCCACACCATTAATTATTTCCTATGCTGCCCCTCAAATTAATTATTTCCTATACTGCCCCTCATAATTATTTCCTATACTGCCCCTCATAATTTTTTTCCTATACTGCCCCTCATAATTAAATATTCACTATGCTGCCCCTCACCATTAATTATTCCCTATGCTGCCCCTCACCATTAATTATTTCCCATACTGCCTCTCATAATTAATTATTTCCTATACTGCCCCCCACCATTAATTATTTCCTATGCTGCCCCTCAAATTAATTATTTCCTATGCTGCCCCTCATAATTATTTCCTATACTGCCCCTCATAATTTTTTTCCTATACTGCCCCTCATAATTAATTATTCACTATGCTGCCCCTCACCATTAATTATTCCCTATGCTGCCCCTCACCATTAATTATTTCCTATACTGCCTCTCATAATTAATTATTTCCTATACTGCCCCCCACCATTAATTATTTTCTATACTGCCCCCACCATTAATTATTTCCTATACTGCCCCTCATAACTAACTATTGGCCCCCGCCCACCACAACCTTTTAACTGCCCTTTTTAATAAAAAAAATAAAAACCCTGTACTCACCACCGCGTCTTCTATCTTCTTGTAGGCCTAAGAAAGCCGGTTGGGTTCTTGTATGCCTAGTTTCTAACCTACACTGACAGCACACAACTGGATTTTAAGTCACTGTAAGTTTTGGGAAAAAAAAAAAATCGTCAGACTGTGCCTAATTCAATCAAACCCCTAATACAGGGGTCCCCAAACTTTTTATGTAGGGGGCCGTTCACTGTCCCCCTCAGACCATTGGAGGGCCGGACTTAAGTTTAAAAATAAATAGCGGTACATGTGACCGCATCCGTAATACACTGGGCCCCCCTCAATTATTTGTTTAATATACTACACTCCTATTGAACTATTTTATATATATTGTCCCAATTAATTAATTAATATACTGTGACCTCTCTCCATTAATTATTGAATATGCCTTCCCCCCATTATTTGCTAGACAGCCCCTCATAATTAATTATTTCTTACACCACCACCATTAATTATTTCCTATGCTGTCCTTCCACCATTAATTATGTCTTATGCTTCCCCCCATCATTAATTATTTCCTATGCTGCCCCTCATAATTAATTATTTCCTATACTGCCCCTCCACCATTAATTATTTCCTATACTGCCCCTCATAATTATTCCCTATGTTGCCCCTCAAATTAACTATCTCCTATACTGCCCCTCATAATTAATTATTTCCTATACTGCCCCTCCACCATTAATTATTTCCTATACTGCCCCCCCACCATTAATTATTTCCTATGCTGCCCCTCACCATTAATTATTTCCTATACTGCCCCTCCACCATTAATTATTTCCTATACTGCCCCTCAAAAAAATTATTATTTCCTATACTGCCCCTCCACCATTAATTATTTCCTATACTGCCCCTCCACCATTAATTATTCCCTATGCTGCCCCTCCACTATTAATTATTTCCTATGCTGCCCCTCACCATTAATTATTTCCTATACTGCCCCTCATATTTTTTCCTATACTGCCCCTCATAATTAATTATCCCCTATGCTGCCCCTCACCATTAATTATTTCATATACTGCCCCACATAATTAATTATTTCCTATACTGCCCCCCCACCATTAATTATTTCCTATACTGCCCCACACCATTAATTATTTCCTATGCTGCCCCTCAAATTAATTATTTCCTATACTGCCCCTCATAATTATTTCCTATACTGCCCCTCATAATTATTTCCTATACTGCCCCTCATAATTAATTATTCCCTATGGTGCCCCTCACCATTAATTATTTCCTACACTGCCCCTCCACCATTAATTATTCCCTATGCTGCCCCTCACCATTAATTATTTCCTACACTGCCCCTCCACCATTAATTATTTCCTATACTGCCCCTCCACCATTAATTATTTCCTATACTGCCCCTCAAATTAATTATTTCCTATACTGCCCCTCCACCATTAATTATTTCCTATACTTCCCCTCCACCATGAATTATTTCTTATGCTGCCCCTCACCATTAATTATTTCCTATACTGCCCTCATAATTAATTATTTCCTATACTGCCCCCACCATTAATTATTTCCTATACTGCTCCCCTCCCTTAATTATTTCCTATGCTGCCCCTCACCATTAATTATTTACTATACTGCCCCTCAAATTAATTATTCCTTATACTGCCCCTCAAATTAATTATTTCCTATACTGCCCCTCCACAATTAATTATTTCCTTTACTGTCCCTCCACCATTAATTATTTCCTATGCTGCTCCTCACCATTAATTATTTCCTATACTGCCCCCACCATTAATTATTCCCTATGCTACCCCTCACCATTATTTATTTCCTATACTGCCCCTCCACCATTAATTATTTCCTATACTGCCCCTCAAATTAATTATTTCCTATACTGCCCCTCCACCATTAATTATTTCCTATACTTCCCCTCCACCATTAATTATTTCCTATGCTGCCCCTCAAATTAATTATTTCCTATACTGCCCCTCATAATTATTTCCTATACTGCCCCTCATAATTATTTCCTATACTGCCCCTCATAATTAATTATTCCCTATGGTGCCCCTCACCATTAATTATTTCCTACACTGCCCCTCCACCATTAATTATTCCCTATGCTGCCCCTCACCATTAATTATTTCCTACACTGCCCCTCCACCATTAATTATTTCCTATACTGCCCCTCCACCATTAATTATTTCCTATACTGCCCCTCAAATTAATTATTTCCTATACTGCCCCTCCACCATTAATTATTTCCTATACTTCCCCTCCACCATGAATTATTTCTTATGCTGCCCCTCACCATTAATTATTTCCTATACTGCCCTCATAATTAATTATTTCCTATACTGCCCCCACCATTAATTATTTCCTATACTGCTCCCCTCCCTTAATTATTTCCTATGCTGCCCCTCACCATTAATTATTTACTATACTGCCCCTCAAATTAATTATTCCTTATACTGCCCCTCAAATTAATTATTTCCTATACTGCCCCTCCACAATTAATTATTTCCTTTACTGTCCCTCCACCATTAATTATTTCCTATGCTGCTCCTCACCATTAATTATTTCCTATACTGCCCCCACCATTAATTATTCCCTATGCTACCCCTCACCATTATTTATTTCCTATACTGCCCCTCCACCATTAATTATTTCCTATACTGCCCCTCATAATTATTTCCTATACTGCCCCTCATAATTATTTCCTATACTGCCCCTCATAATTAATTATTCCCTATGCTGCCCCTCACCATTATTTATTTCCTATACTGCTCCTCAAATTAATTATTTCCTATACTGCCCCCCCACCATTAATTATTTCCTATACTGCCCCTCAAATTAATTATTTCCTATACTGCCCCTCCACCATTAATTATTTCCTATACTTCCCCTCCACCATTAATTATTTCTTATGCTGCCCCTCACCATTAATTATTTCCTATACTGCCCCTCATAATTATTTCCTATACTGCCCCTCATAATTATTTCCTATACTGCCCCTTTATAACTAACTATTGGCCCCCGCCCACCACAACCTTTTTACTGCCCTTTTTAATTAAAAAATAAAAACCCTGTACTCACCACCGCGTCTTCTATCTTCTTGTAGGCCTAAGAAAGCCGGTTGGGTTCTTGTATGCCTAGTTTCTAACCTACACTGACAGCACACATTTGGATTTTAAGTCACTTTAAGTTTTGGAAAAAAAAAAAAAATTAGACTGTGCCTAATTCAATCAAACCCCTAATAAAGGAGTCCCCAAACTTTTTATGTAGGGGGCCGTTCACTGTCCCCCTCAGACCGTTGGAGGGCCGGACTTAAGTTTAAAAAGAAATAGCGGTACATGTGACCGCATCCGTAATACACTGGGCCCCCCTCAATGATTTATTTAATATACTGCACTCCTACTGAACTATTTTATATATATTGTCCCAATTAATTAATTAATATACTGGGACCTCTCTCCATTAATTATTGAATATGCCTTCCCCCAATTAATTACTAGACAGCCCCTCATAATTAATTATTTCTTACACCACCACCATTAATTATTTCCTATGCTGCCCATCCACCATTAATTATGTCTTATGCTTCCCCCCATCATTAATTATTTCCTATGCTGCCCCTCATAATTAATTATTTCCTATGCTGCCCCTCATAATTACTTCCTATACTGCCCCTCCACCATTAATTATTTCCTATACTGCCCCTCAAATTAATTATTTCCTATACTGCCCCTCATAATTAATTATTCCTTATGCTGCCCCTCACCATTAATTATTTCCTATATTGCCCCTCATAATTATTCCCTATGTTGCCCCTCAAATTAATTATCTCTTATACTGCCCCTCATAATTAATTATTTCCTATACTTCCCCTCCACCCATTAATTATTTCCTATGCTGCCCCTCGCCATTAATTATTTCCTATGCTGCCCCTTACCATTAATTATTTCCTATGCTTCCCCTCACCATTAATTATTTCCTATACTACCCCTCATAATTATTTCCTATACTGCCCCTCATAATTATTTCCTATACTGCCCCTCACCATTAATTATTTCCTATACTGCCCCTCCACCATTAATTATTTCCTATACTGCCCCTCATAATTATTTCCTATACTGCCCCTCATAATTAATTATTTCCTATGCTGCTCCTCACCATTAATTATTTCCTATACTGCCCCCACCATTAATTATTCCCTATGCTGCCCCTCACCATTATTTATTTCCTATACTGCCCCTCAAATTAATTATTTCCTATACTGCCCCTCCACCATTAATTATTTCCTATACTGCCCCTCAAATTAATTATTTCCTATACTGCTCTCCACTATGAATTATTTCTTATGCTGCCCCTCACCATTAATTATTTCCTATACTGCCCCTCATAATTATTTCCTATACTGCCCCTTATAATTATTTCCTATACTGCCCCTCATAATTATGTCCTATACTGCCCCTCATAATTATTTATTCCCTATGCTGCCCCTCACCATTAATTATTTCCTATACTGCCCTCATAATTAATTATTTCCTATACTGCCCCCCACCATTAATTATTTCCTATACTGCCCCCCACCATTAATTATTTCCTATGCTGCCCCTCACCATTATTTATTTCCTATACTGCCCCTCAAATTAATTATTCCTTATACTGCCCCTCAAATTAATTATTTCCTATACTGCCCCTCCACTATTAATTATTTCCTTTACTGCCCCTCCACCATTAATTATTTCATATACTGCCCCTCCACCATTAATTATTTCCTATGCTGCTCCTCACCATTAATTATTTCCTATACTGCCCCCACCATTAATTATTCCCTATGCTACCCCTCACCATTATTTATTTCCTATACTGCCCCTCAAATTAATTATTTCCTATACTGCCCCTCCACCATTAATTATTTCCTATACTGCCCCTCAAATTAATTATTTCCTATACTGCCCCTCATAATTAATTATTCCTTATGCTGCCCCTCACCATTAATTATTTCCTATATTGCCCCTCATAATTATTCCCTATGTTGCCCCTCAAATTAATTATCTCTTATACTGCCCCTCATAATTATTCCCTATGTTGCCCCTCAAATTAATTATCTCTTATACTGCCCCTCATAATTAATTATTTCCTATACTGCCCCTCATAATTATTTCCTATACTTCCCCTCAAATTAATTATTTCCTATATTGCCCCTCAAATTAATTATTTCCTATACTGCCCCTCCACCATTAATTATTTCCTATACTGTCCCTCCACCATTAATTATTTCCTATACTGCCCCTCAAATTAATTATTTCCTATACTGCCCCTCCACCATTAATTATTTCCTATACTGCCCCTCCACCATTAATTATTTCTTATGCTGCCCCTCACCATTAATTATTTCCTATACTGCCCCTCATAATTATTTCCTATACTGCCCCTCATAATTATTTCCTATACTGCCCCTCATAACTAACTATTGGCCCCCGCCCACCACAACCTTTTTACTGCCCTTTTTAATTAAAAAATAAAAACCCTGTACTCACCACCGCGTCTTCTATCTTCTTGTAGGCCTAAGAAAGCCGGTTGGGTTCTTGTATGCCTAGTTTCTAACCTACACTGACAGCACACAACTGGATTTTAAGTCACTTTAAGTTTTGGAAAAAAAAAAAAAATTAGACTGTGCCTAATTCAATCAAACCCCTAATACAGGAGTCCCCAAACTTTTTATGTAGGGGGCCGTTCACTGTCCCCCTCAGACCGTTGGAGGGCCGGACTTAAGTTTAAAAAGAAATAGCGGTACATGTGACCGCATCCGTAATACACTGGGCCCCCCTCAATGATTTATTTAATATACTGCACTCCTACTGAACTATTTTATATATATTGTCCCAATTAATTAATTAATATACTGGGACCTCTCTCCATTAATTATTGAATATGCCTTCCCCCAATTAATTACTAGACAGCCCCTCATAATTAATTATTTCTTACACCACCACCATTAATTATTTCCTATACTGCCCCTCCACCATTAATTATTTCCTATACTTTCCCTCCACCATTAATTATTTCTTATGCTGCCCCTCACCATTAATTATTTCCTATACTGCCCCTCATAATTATTTCCTATACTGCCCCTCATAATTATTTCCTATACTGCCCCTCATAATTAATTATTCCCTATGCTGCCCCTCACCATTATTTATTTCCTATACTGCTCCTCAAATTAATTATTTCCTATACTGCCCCTCATAACTAACTATTGGCCCCCGCCCACCACAACCTTTTTACTGCCCTTTTTAATTAAAAAAATAAAAACCCTGTACTTACCACCGCGTCTTCTATCTTCTTGTAGGCCTAAGAAAGCCGGTTGGGTTCTTGTATGCCTAGTTTCTAACCTACACTGACAGCACACAACTGGATTTTAAGTCACTTTAAGTTTTGGAAAAAAAAAATAAAAATTAGACTTTGCCTAATTCAATCAAATCCCTAATACAGGAGTCCCCAAACTTTTTATGTAGGGGGCCGTTCACTGTCCCCCTCAGACCGTTGGAGGGCCGGACTTAAGTTTAAAAAGAAATAGTGGTAGATGTGACCGCATCCGTAATACACTGGGCCCCCCTCAATTATTTATTTAATATACTGCACTCCTACTGAACTATTTTATATATATTGTCCCAATTAATTAATTAATATACTGGGACCTCTCTCCATTAATTATTGAATATGCCTTCCCCCAATTAATTACTAGACAGCCCCTCATAATTAATTATTTCTTACACCACCACCATTAATTATTTCCTATGCTGCCCTTCCACCATTAATTATGTCTTATGCTTCCCCCCATCATTAATTATTTCCTATGCTGCCCCTCATAATTAATTATTTCCTATGCAGCCCCTCATAATTATTTCCTATACTGCCCCTCCACCATTAATTATTTCCTATACTGCCCCTCAAATTAATTATTTCCTATACTGCCCCTCATAATTAATTATTCCTTATGCTGCCCCTCACCATTAATTATTTCCTATACTGCCCCTCAAATTAATTATTTCCTATACTGCCCCTCCACCATTAATTATTTCCTATACTTCCCCTCCACCATGAATTATTTCTTATGCTGCCCCTCACCATTAATTATTTCCTATACTGCCCCTCATAATTATTTCCTATACTGCCCCTCATAATTAATTATTCCCTATGCTGCCCCTCACCATTAATTATTTCCTATACTGCCCTCATAATTAATTATTTCCTATACTGCCCCCCACCATTAATTATTTCCTATACTGCCCCCCACCATTAATTATTTCCTATGCTGCCCCTCACCATTAATTATTTCCTATACTGCCCCTCAAATTAATTATTCCTTATACTGCCCCTCAAATTAATTATTTCCTATACTGCCCCTCCACTATTAATTATTTCCTTTACTGCCCCTCCACCATTAATTATTTCCTATGCTTCCCCTCCACCATGAATTATTTCTTATGCTGCCCCTCACCATTAATTATTTCCTATACTGCCCCTCATAATTATTTCCTATACTGCCCCTCATAATTATTTCCTATACTGCCCCTCATAATTAATTATTCCCTATGCTGCCCCTCACCACTAATTATTTCCTATACTGCCCTCATAATTAATTATTTCCTATACTGCCCCCCACCATTAATTATTTCCTATACTGCCCCTCAACATTAATTATTTCCTATACTGCCCCTCAAATTAATTATTCCTTATACTGCCCCTCAAATTAATTATTTCCTATACTGCCCCTCCACTATTAATTATTTCCTTTACTGCCCCTCCACCATTAATTATTTCCTATGCTGTTCCTCACCATTAATTATTTCCTATACTGCCCCTCATAATTATTTCCTAAACTGCCCCTCATAATTATTTCCTATACTGCCCCTCCACCATTAATTATTTCCTATACTGCCCCTCAAATTAATTATTTCCTATACTGCCCCTCAAATTAATTATCTCTTATACTGCCCCTCATAATTAATTATTTCCTATACTGCCCCTCATAATTATTTCCTATACTTCCCCTCAAATTAATTATTTCCTATACTGCCCCTCAGATTAATTATTTCCTATACTGCCCTCCACAATTAATTATTTCCTATACTTCCCCTCCACCCATTAATTATTTCCTATGCTGCCCCTCGCCATTAATTATTTCCTATGTTGCCCCTTACCATTAATTATTTCCTATGCTTCCCCTCACCATTAATTATTTCCTATACTGCCCCTCATAATTATTTCCTATACTGCCCCTCATAATTAATTATTCCCTATGCTGCCCCTCACCATTAATTATTTCCTACACTGCCCCTCCAACATTAATTATTTCCTATACTGCCCCTCAAATTAATTATTTCCTATACTGCCCCTCAAATTAATTATTTCCTATACTGCCCCTCCACCATGAATTATTTCCTATACTGCCCCTCAAATTAATTATTTCCTATACTGCCCCTCCACCATTAATTATTTCCTATACTTCCCCTCCACCATGAATTATTTCTTATGCTGCCCCTCACCATTAATTATTTCCTATACTGCCCTCATAATTAATTATTTCCTATACTGCCCCCCACCATTAATTATTTCCTATACTGCCCCCCACCATTAATTATTTCCTATGCTGCCCCTCACCATTAATTATTTCCTATACTGCCCCTCAAATTAATTATTCCTTATACTGCCCCTCAAATTAATTATTTCCTATACTGCCCCTCCACAATTAATTATTTCCTTTACTGTCCCTCCACCATTAATTATTTCCTATGCTGCTCCTCACTATTAATTATTTCCTATACTGCCCCCACCATTAATTATTCCCTATGCTACCCCTCACCATTATTTATTTCCTATACTGCCCCTACACCATTAATTATTTCCTATACTGCCCCTCAAATTAATTATTTCCTATACTGCCCCTCCACCATTAATTGTTTCCTATACTTCCCCTCCACCATTAATTATTTCTTATGCTGCCCCTCACCATTAATTATTTCCCATACTGCCCCTCATAATTATTTCCTATACTGCCCCTCATAATTAATTATTTCCTATGCTGCCCCTCATAATTATTTCCTATACTGCCCCTCATAATTATTTACTATACTGCCCCTCATAATTAATTATTCCCTATGCTGCCCCACACCATTAATTATTTCCTATGCTGCCCCTCAAATTAATTATTTCCTATACTGCCCCTCATAATTATTTCCTATACTGCCCCTCACCAATAATTATTTCCTATACTGCCTCTCATAATTAATTATTTCCTATACTGCCCCCCACCATTAATTATTTTCTATACTGCCCCCACCATTAATTATTTCCTATGCTGCCCCTCACCATTAATTTTTTTTCTATACTGCCCCTCATAATTATTTCCTATACTGCCCCTCATAATTATTTCCTATGCTGCCCCTCAAAATTTTTTCCTATACTGCCCCTCATAATTAATTATTCACTATGCTGCCCCTCACCATTAATTATTTCCTATACTGCCCCCACCATTAATTATTTCTTATGCTGCCCCTCACCATTAATTATTTCCTATACTGCCCCTCAAATTAATTATTTCTTACACTGCCCCTCAAATTAATTATTACCTATACTGCCCCTCCACCATTAATTATTTCCTATGCTGCCCCTCCACCATTAATTATTTCCTATGCTGCCCCTCATATTTATTTCCTATACTGCCCCTCATAATTATTTCCTATACTGCCCCTGCATAATTCATTATTCCCTATTCTGCCCCTCACCATTAATTGATTCCTATACTGCCCCTCATAACTAACTATTGGCCCCCGCCCACCACAACCTTTTTACTGCCCTTTTTAATAAAAAAAATAAAAACCCTGTACTTACCACCGCGTCTTCTATCTTCTTGTAGGCCTAAGAAAGCCGGTTGGGTTCTTGTATGCCTAGTTTCTAACCTACACTGACAGCACACAACTGGATATTAAGTCACTTTAAGTTTTGGAAAAAAAAATAAAAAATCGTCAGACTGTGCCTAATTCAATCAAACCCCTAATACAGGGGTCCCCAAACTTTTTATGTAGGGGGTCGTTCACTGTCCCCCTCAGACCGTTGGAGGGCCGGACTAAAGTTTAAAAAGAAATAGCGGTACATGTGACCGCATCCGTAATACACTGGGCCCCCCTCAATTATTTATTTAATATACAACTGAACTATTTTATATATATTGTCCCAATTAATAAATTAATATACTGGGACCTCTCTCCATTAATTATTGAATATGCCTTCCCCCCGTTAATTACTAGACAGCCCCTCATAATTAATTATTTCTTACACCACCACCATTAATTATTTCCTATGCTGCCCCTCACCATTAATTATTTCCTATACTGCCCCTCATAATTATTTCCTATACTGCCCCTCATAATTATTTCCTATACTGCCCCTCATAATTAATTATTCCTTATGCTGCCCCTCACCATTAATTATTTCCTATACTGCCCCTCACCATTAATTATTTTCATACTGCCCCTCACCATTAATTATTTCCTATACTGCCCCTCCACCATTAATTATTTCCTATACTGCCCCTCATAAATATTCCCTATGTTGCCGCTCAAATTTATTATGTCTTATAATGCCCCTCATAATTAATTATTTCCTATACTGCCCCTCATAATTATTTCCTATACTGCCCCTCCACCATTAATTATTTCCTATACTTCCCCTCCACCCTTAATTATTTCCTACGCTGCCCCTCACCATTAATTATTTCCTATACTGCCCCTCATAATTATTTCCTATACTGCCCCTCATAATTATCTCCTATACTGCCCCTCATAATTAATTATTCCCTATGCTGCCCCTCACCATTAATTATTTCCTATACTGCCCCTCATAATTAATTATTTCCTATACTGCCCCTCATAATTAATTATTTCTTATACTGCCCCCCACCATTAATTATTTTCTATGCTGCCCCTCACCATTAATTATTTCCTATACTGCCCCTCCACCATTAATTGTTTCCTATGCTACCCCTCACCATTAATTATTTCCTATACTGCCCCTCATAATTATTTCCTATACTGCCCCTCATAATTATTTCCTATACTGCCCCTCATATTTAATTATTCCCTATGCTGCCCCTCACCATTAATTATTTCCTATACTGCCCCTCATAATTATTTCCTATACTGCCCCTCATAATTATTTCCTATACTGCCCCGCATAATTAATTATTCCCTATTCTGCCCCTCACCATTAATTATTTCCTATACTGCCCCTCAACATTAATTATTTCCTATACTGCCCCTCATAACTAACTATTGGCCCCCGCCCACCACAACCTTTTTACTGCTCTTTTTAATAAAAAAAATAAAAACCCTGTACTCACCACCGCGTCTTCTATCTTCTTGTAGGCGTAAGAAAGCCGGTTGGGTTCTTGTATGCCTAGTTTCTAGCCTACACTGACAGCACACAACTGGATTTTAAGTCACTTTAAGTTTTGGAAAAAAAAATAAAAAATCGTCAGACTGTGCCTAATTCAATCAAACCCCTAATACAGGGGTCCCCAAACTTTTTATGTAGGGGGCCGTTCACTGTCCCCCTCAGACCGTTGGAGGGCCGAACTTAAGTTTAAAAAGAAATAGCGGTACATGTGACCGCATCCGTAATACACTGGGCCCCCCTCAATTATTTATTTAATATACTACTGAACTATTTTATATATATTGTCCCAATTAATTAATTAATATACTGGGACCTCTCTCCATTAATTATTGAATATGCCTTCCCCCCTTTAATTACTAGACTGCCCCTCATAATTAATTATTTCTTACACCACCACCATTAATTATTTCCTATGCTGCCCCTCACCATTAATTATTTCCTATACTGCCCCTCATAATTATTTCCTATACTGCCCCTCATAATTATGTCCTATACTGCCCCTCATAATTAATTATTCCTTATGCTGCCCCTCACCATTAATTATTTCCTATACTGCCCCTCACCATTAATTATTTTCATACTGCCCCTCACCATTAATTATTTCCTATACTGCCCCTCCACCATTAATTATTTCCTATACTGCCCCTCATTAATATTCCCTATGTTGCCGCTCAAATTAATTATCTCTTATAATGCCCCTCATAATTAATTATTTCCTATGCTGCCCCTCATAATTATTTCCTATACTGCCCCTCCACCACTAATTATTTCCTATACTGCCCCTCAAATTAATTATTTCCTATACTGCCCCTCCACCATTAATTATTTCCTATACTTCCCCTCCACCCTTAATTATTTCCTATGCTGCCCCTCACCATTAATTATTTCCTATACTGCCCCTCATAATTATTTCCTATACTGCCCCTCATAATTATCTCCTATACTGCCCCTCATAATTAATTATTCCCTATGCTGCCCCTCACCATTATTTATTTCCTATACTGCCCCTCATAATTAATTATTTCCTATACTGCCCCTCATAATTAATTATTTCTTATACTGCCCCCCACCATTAATTATTTCCTATGCTGCCCCTCACCATTAATTATTTCCTATACTGCCCCTCCACCATTAATTGTTTCCTATGCTACCCCTCACCATTAATTATTTCCTATACTGCCCCTCATAATTATTTCCTATACTGCCCCTCATAATTATTTCCTATACTGCCCCTCATAATTAATTATTCCCTATGCTGCCCCTCACCATTAATTATTTCCTATACTGCCCCATCCACCATAAATTATTTCCTATACTGCCCCTCAAATTAATTATTTCCTATACTGCCCCTCCACCATTAATTATTTCCTATACTTCCCCTCCACCCTTAATTATTTCCTATGCTGCCCCTCACCATTAATTATTTCCTATGCTGCCCCTCACCATTAATTATTTCCTATACTGTCCCTCATAATTAATTATTACCTATACTGTCCCTCATAATTATTTCTTATACTGCCCACACCATTAATTATTTCCTATACTGTCCCTCACCATTAATTATTTCCTATGCTGCCCCTCCACCATTAATTGTTTCCTATGCTACCCCTCACCATTAATTATTTCCTATACTGCCCCTCATAATTATTTCCTATACTGCCCCTCATAATTATTTCCTATACTGCCCCTCATAATTATTTCCTATACTGCCCCTCATAATTAATTATTCCCTATGCTGCCCCTCACCATTAATTATTTCCTATACTGCCCCTCATAACTAACTATTGGCCCCCGCCCACCACAACCTTTTAACTGCCCTTTTTAATAAAAAAAATAAAAACCCTGTACTCACCACCGCGTCTTCTATCTTCTTGTAGGCCTAAGAAAGCCGGTTGGGTTCTTGTATGCCTAGTTTCTAACCTACACTGACAGCACACAACTGGATTTTAAGTCACTGTAAGTTTTGGGAAAAAAAAAAAATCGTCAGACTGTGCCTAATTCAATCAAACCCCTAATACAGGGGTCCCCAAACTTTTTATGTAGGGGGCCGTTCACTGTCCCCCTCAGACCATTGGAGGGCCGGACTTAAGTTTAAAAATAAATAGCGGTACATGTGACCGCATCCGTAATACACTGGGCCCCCCTCAATTATTTGTTTAATATACTACACTCCTATTGAACTATTTTATATATATTGTCCCAATTAATTAATTAATATACTGTGACCTCTCTCCATTAATTATTGAATATGCCTTCCCCCCATTATTTGCTAGACAGCCCCTCATAATTAATTATTTCTTACACCACCACCATTAATTATTTCCTATGCTGCCCTTCCACCATTAATTATGTCTTATGCTTCCCCCCATCATTAATTATTTCCTATGCTGCCCCTCATAATTAATTATTTCCTATACTGCCCCTCCACCATTAATTATTTCCTATACTGCCCCTCATAATTATTCCCTATGTTGCCCCTCAAATTAACTATCTCCTATACTGCCCCTCATAATTAATTATTTCCTATACTGCCCCTCCACCATTAATTATTTCCTATACTGCCCCCCCACCATTAATTATTTCCTATGCTGCCCCTCACCATTAATTATTTCCTATACTGCCCCTCCACCATTAATTATTTCCTATACTGCCCCTCAAAAAAATTATTATTTCCTATACTGCCCCTCCACCATTAATTATTTCCTATACTGCCCCTCCACCATTAATTATTCCCTATGCTGCCCCTCCACTATTAATTATTTCCTATGCTGCCCCTCACCATTAATTATTTCCTATACTGCCCCTCATATTTTTTCCTATACTGCCCCTCATAATTAATTATCCCCTATGCTGCCCCTCACCATTAATTATTTCATATACTGCCCCACATAATTAATTATTTCCTATACTGCCCCCCCACCATTAATTATTTCCTATACTGCCCCACACCATTAATTATTTCCTATGCTGCCCCTCAAATTAATTATTTCCTATACTGCCCCTCATAATTATTTCCTATACTGCCCCTCATAATTTTTTTCCTATACTGCCCCTCATAATTAATTATTCACTATGCTGCCCCTCACCATTAATTATTCCCTATGCTGCCCCTCACCATTAATTATTTCCTATACTGCCTCTCATAATTAATTATTTCCTATACTGCCCCCCACCATTAATTATTTTCTATACTGCCCCCACCATTAATTATTTCCTATACTGCCCCTCATAACTAACTATTGGCCCCCGCCCACCACAACCTTTTAACTGCCCTTTTTAATAAAAAAAATAAAAACCCTGTACTCACCACCGCGTCTTCTATCTTCTTGTAGGCCTAAGAAAGCCGGTTGGGTTCTTGTATGCCTAGTTTCTAACCTACACTGACAGCACACAACTGGATTTTAAGTCACTGTAAGTTTTGGGAAAAAAAAAAAAATCGTCAGACTGTGCCTAATTCAATCAAACCCCTAATACAGGGGTCCCCAAACTTTTTATGTAGGGGGCCGTTCACTGTCCCCCTCAGACCATTGGAGGGCCGGACTTAAGTTTAAAAATAAATAGCGGTACATGTGACCGCATCCGTAATACACTGGGCCCCCCTCAATTATTTGTTTAATATACTACACTCCTATTGAACTATTTTATATATATTGTCCCAATTAATTAATTAATATACTGTGACCTCTCTCCATTAATTATTGAATATGCCTTCCCCCCATTATTTGCTAGACAGCCCCTCATAATTAATTATTTCTTACACCACCACCATTAATTATTTCCTATGCTGTCCTTCCACCATTAATTATGTCTTATGCTTCCCCCCATCATTAATTATTTCCTATGCTGCCCCTCATAATTAATTATTTCCTATACTGCCCCTCCACCATTAATTATTTCCTATACTGCCCCTCATAATTATTCCCTATGTTGCCCCTCAAATTAACTATCTCCTATACTGCCCCTCATAATTAATTATTTCCTATACTGCCCCTCCACCATTAATTATTTCCTATACTGCCCCCCCACCATTAATTATTTCCTATGCTGCCCCTCACCATTAATTATTTCCTATACTGCCCCTCCACCATTAATTATTTCCTATACTGCCCCTCAAAAAAATTATTATTTCCTATACTGCCCCTCCACCATTAATTATTTCCTATACTGCCCCTCCACCATTAATTATTCCCTATGCTGCCCCTCCACTATTAATTATTTCCTATGCTGCCCCTCACCATTAATTATTTCCTATACTGCCCCTCATATTTTTTCCTATACTGCCCCTCATAATTAATTATCCCCTATGCTGCCCCTCACCATTAATTATTTCATATACTGCCCCACATAATTAATTATTTCCTATACTGCCCCCCCACCATTAATTATTTCCTATACTGCCCCACACCATTAATTATTTCCTATGCTGCCCCTCAAATTAATTATTTCCTATACTGCCCCTCATAATTATTTCCTATACTGCCCCTCATAATTTTTTTCCTATACTGCCCCTCATAATTAAATATTCACTATGCTGCCCCTCACCATTAATTATTCCCTATGCTGCCCCTCACCATTAATTATTTCCCATACTGCCTCTCATAATTAATTATTTCCTATACTGCCCCCCACCATTAATTATTTCCTATGCTGCCCCTCAAATTAATTATTTCCTATGCTGCCCCTCATAATTATTTCCTATACTGCCCCTCATAATTTTTTTCCTATACTGCCCCTCATAATTAATTATTCACTATGCTGCCCCTCACCATTAATTATTCCCTATGCTGCCCCTCACCATTAATTATTTCCTATACTGCCTCTCATAATTAATTATTTCCTATACTGCCCCCCACCATTAATTATTTTCTATACTGCCCCCACCATTAATTATTTCCTATACTGCCCCTCATAACTAACTATTGGCCCCCGCCCACCACAACCTTTTAACTGCCCTTTTTAATAAAAAAAATAAAAACCCTGTACTCACCACCGCGTCTTCTATCTTCTTGTAGGCCTAAGAAAGCCGGTTGGGTTCTTGTATGCCTAGTTTCTAACCTACACTGACAGCACACAACTGGATTTTAAGTCACTGTAAGTTTTGGGAAAAAAAAAAAATCGTCAGACTGTGCCTAATTCAATCAAACCCCTAATACAGGGGTCCCCAAACTTTTTATGTAGGGGGCCGTTCACTGTCCCCCTCAGACCATTGGAGGGCCGGACTTAAGTTTAAAAATAAATAGCGGTACATGTGACCGCATCCGTAATACACTGGGCCCCCCTCAATTATTTGTTTAATATACTACACTCCTATTGAACTATTTTATATATATTGTCCCAATTAATTAATTAATATACTGTGACCTCTCTCCATTAATTATTGAATATGCCTTCCCCCCATTATTTGCTAGACAGCCCCTCATAATTAATTATTTCTTACACCACCACCATTAATTATTTCCTATGCTGTCCTTCCACCATTAATTATGTCTTATGCTTCCCCCCATCATTAATTATTTCCTATGCTGCCCCTCATAATTAATTATTTCCTATACTGCCCCTCCACCATTAATTATTTCCTATACTGCCCCTCATAATTATTCCCTATGTTGCCCCTCAAATTAACTATCTCCTATACTGCCCCTCATAATTAATTATTTCCTATACTGCCCCTCCACCATTAATTATTTCCTATACTGCCCCCCCACCATTAATTATTTCCTATGCTGCCCCTCACCATTAATTATTTCCTATACTGCCCCTCCACCATTAATTATTTCCTATACTGCCCCTCAAAAAAATTATTATTTCCTATACTGCCCCTCCACCATTAATTATTTCCTATACTGCCCCTCCACCATTAATTATTCCCTATGCTGCCCCTCCACTATTAATTATTTCCTATGCTGCCCCTCACCATTAATTATTTCCTATACTGCCCCTCATATTTTTTCCTATACTGCCCCTCATAATTAATTATCCCCTATGCTGCCCCTCACCATTAATTATTTCATATACTGCCCCACATAATTAATTATTTCCTATACTGCCCCCCCACCATTAATTATTTCCTATACTGCCCCACACCATTAATTATTTCCTATGCTGCCCCTCAAATTAATTATTTCCTATACTGCCCCTCATAATTATTTCCTATACTGCCCCTCATAATTTTTTTCCTATACTGCCCCTCATAATTAAATATTCACTATGCTGCCCCTCACCATTAATTATTCCCTATGCTGCCCCTCACCATTAATTATTTCCCATACTGCCTCTCATAATTAATTATTTCCTATACTGCCCCCCACCATTAATTATTTCCTATGCTGCCCCTCAAATTAATTATTTCCTATGCTGCCCCTCATAATTATTTCCTATACTGCCTCTCATAATTAATTATTTCCTATACTGCCCCCCACCATTAATTATTTTCTATACTGCCCCCACCATTAATTATTTCCTATACTGCCCCTCATAACTAACTATTGGCCCCCGCCCACCACAACCTTTTAACTGCCCTTTTTAATAAAAAAAATAAAAACCCTGTACTCACCACCGCGTCTTCTATCTTCTTGTAGGCCTAAGAAAGCCGGTTGGGTTCTTGTATGCCTAGTTTCTAACCTACACTGACAGCACACAACTGGATTTTAAGTCACTGTAAGTTTTGGGAAAAAAAAAAAAATCGTCAGACTGTGCCTAATTCAATCAAACCCCTAATACAGGGGTCCCCAAACTTTTTATGTAGGGGGCCGTTCACTGTCCCCCTCAGACCATTGGAGGGCCGGACTTAAGTTTAAAAATAAATAGCGGTACATGTGACCGCATCCGTAATACACTGGGCCCCCCTCAATTATTTGTTTAATATACTACACTCCTATTGAACTATTTTATATATATTGTCCCAATTAATTAATTAATATACTGTGACCTCTCTCCATTAATTATTGAATATGCCTTCCCCCCATTATTTGCTAGACAGCCCCTCATAATTAATTATTTCTTACACCACCACCATTAATTATTTCCTATGCTGTCCTTCCACCATTAATTATGTCTTATGCTTCCCCCCATCATTAATTATTTCCTATGCTGCCCCTCATAATTAATTATTTCCTATACTGCCCCTCCACCATTAATTATTTCCTATACTGCCCCTCATAATTATTCCCTATGTTGCCCCTCAAATTAACTATCTCCTATACTGCCCCTCATAATTAATTATTTCCTATACTGCCCCTCCACCATTAATTATTTCCTATACTGCCCCCCCACCATTAATTATTTCCTATGCTGCCCCTCACCATTAATTATTTCCTATACTGCCCCTCCACCATTAATTATTTCCTATACTGCCCCTCAAAAAAATTATTATTTCCTATACTGCCCCTCCACCATTAATTATTTCCTATACTGCCCCTCCACCATTAATTATTCCCTATGCTGCCCCTCCACTATTAATTATTTCCTATGCTGCCCCTCACCATTAATTATTTCCTATACTGCCCCTCATATTTTTTCCTATACTGCCCCTCATAATTAATTATCCCCTATGCTGCCCCTCACCATTAATTATTTCATATACTGCCCCACATAATTAATTATTTCCTATACTGCCCCCCCACCATTAATTATTTCCTATACTGCCCCACACCATTAATTATTTCCTATGCTGCCCCTCAAATTAATTATTTCCTATACTGCCCCTCATAATTATTTCCTATACTGCCCCTCATAATTTTTTTCCTATACTGCCCCTCATAATTAAATATTCACTATGCTGCCCCTCACCATTAATTATTCCCTATGCTGCCCCTCACCATTAATTATTTCCCATACTGCCTCTCATAATTAATTATTTCCTATACTGCCCCCCACCATTAATTATTTCCTATGCTGCCCCTCAAATTAATTATTTCCTATGCTGCCCCTCATAATTATTTCCTATACTGCCCCTCATAATTTTTTTCCTATACTGCCCCTCATAATTAATTATTCACTATGCTGCCCCTCACCATTAATTATTCCCTATGCTGCCCCTCACCATTAATTATTTCCTATACTGCCTCTCATAATTAATTATTTCCTATACTGCCCCCCACCATTAATTATTTTCTATACTGCCCCCACCATTAATTATTTCCTATACTGCCCCTCATAACTAACTATTGGCCCCCGCCCACCACAACCTTTTAACTGCCCTTTTTAATAAAAAAAATAAAAACCCTGTACTCACCACCGCGTCTTCTATCTTCTTGTAGGCCTAAGAAAGCCGGTTGGGTTCTTGTATGCCTAGTTTCTAACCTACACTGACAGCACACAACTGGATTTTAAGTCACTGTAAGTTTTGGGAAAAAAAAAAAATCGTCAGACTGTGCCTAATTCAATCAAACCCCTAATACAGGGGTCCCCAAACTTTTTATGTAGGGGGCCGTTCACTGTCCCCCTCAGACCATTGGAGGGCCGGACTTAAGTTTAAAAATAAATAGCGGTACATGTGACCGCATCCGTAATACACTGGGCCCCCCTCAATTATTTGTTTAATATACTACACTCCTATTGAACTATTTTATATATATTGTCCCAATTAATTAATTAATATACTGTGACCTCTCTCCATTAATTATTGAATATGCCTTCCCCCCATTATTTGCTAGACAGCCCCTCATAATTAATTATTTCTTACACCACCACCATTAATTATTTCCTATGCTGTCCTTCCACCATTAATTATGTCTTATGCTTCCCCCCATCATTAATTATTTCCTATGCTGCCCCTCATAATTAATTATTTCCTATACTGCCCCTCCACCATTAATTATTTCCTATACTGCCCCTCATAATTATTCCCTATGTTGCCCCTCAAATTAACTATCTCCTATACTGCCCCTCATAATTAATTATTTCCTATACTGCCCCTCCACCATTAATTATTTCCTATACTGCCCCCCCACCATTAATTATTTCCTATGCTGCCCCTCACCATTAATTATTTCCTATACTGCCCCTCCACCATTAATTATTTCCTATACTGCCCCTCAAAAAAATTATTATTTCCTATACTGCCCCTCCACCATTAATTATTTCCTATACTGCCCCTCCACCATTAATTATTCCCTATGCTGCCCCTCCACTATTAATTATTTCCTATGCTGCCCCTCACCATTAATTATTTCCTATACTGCCCCTCATATTTTTTCCTATACTGCCCCTCATAATTAATTATCCCCTATGCTGCCCCTCACCATTAATTATTTCATATACTGCCCCACATAATTAATTATTTCCTATACTGCCCCCCCACCATTAATTATTTCCTATACTGCCCCACACCATTAATTATTTCCTATGCTGCCCCTCAAATTAATTATTTCCTATACTGCCCCTCATAATTATTTCCTATACTGCCCCTCATAATTATTTCCTATACTGCCCCTCATAATTAATTATTCCCTATGGTGCCCCTCACCATTAATTATTTCCTACACTGCCCCTCCACCATTAATTATTCCCTATGCTGCCCCTCACCATTAATTATTTCCTACACTGCCCCTCCACCATTAATTATTTCCTATACTGCCCCTCCACCATTAATTATTTCCTATACTGCCCCTCAAATTAATTATTTCCTATACTGCCCCTCCACCATTAATTATTTCCTATACTTCCCCTCCACCATGAATTATTTCTTATGCTGCCCCTCACCATTAATTATTTCCTATACTGCCCTCATAATTAATTATTTCCTATACTGCCCCCACCATTAATTATTTCCTATACTGCTCCCCTCCCTTAATTATTTCCTATGCTGCCCCTCACCATTAATTATTTACTATACTGCCCCTCAAATTAATTATTCCTTATACTGCCCCTCAAATTAATTATTTCCTATACTGCCCCTCCACAATTAATTATTTCCTTTACTGTCCCTCCACCATTAATTATTTCCTATGCTGCTCCTCACCATTAATTATTTCCTATACTGCCCCCACCATTAATTATTCCCTATGCTACCCCTCACCATTATTTATTTCCTATACTGCCCCTCCACCATTAATTATTTCCTATACTGCCCCTCAAATTAATTATTTCCTATACTGCCCCTCCACCATTAATTATTTCCTATACTTCCCCTCCACCATTAATTATTTCCTATGCTGCCCCTCAAATTAATTATTTCCTATACTGCCCCTCATAATTATTTCCTATACTGCCCCTCATAATTATTTCCTATACTGCCCCTCATAATTAATTATTCCCTATGGTGCCCCTCACCATTAATTATTTCCTACACTGCCCCTCCACCATTAATTATTCCCTATGCTGCCCCTCACCATTAATTATTTCCTACACTGCCCCTCCACCATTAATTATTTCCTATACTGCCCCTCCACCATTAATTATTTCCTATACTGCCCCTCAAATTAATTATTTCCTATACTGCCCCTCCACCATTAATTATTTCCTATACTTCCCCTCCACCATGAATTATTTCTTATGCTGCCCCTCACCATTAATTATTTCCTATACTGCCCTCATAATTAATTATTTCCTATACTGCCCCCACCATTAATTATTTCCTATACTGCTCCCCTCCCTTAATTATTTCCTATGCTGCCCCTCACCATTAATTATTTACTATACTGCCCCTCAAATTAATTATTCCTTATACTGCCCCTCAAATTAATTATTTCCTATACTGCCCCTCCACAATTAATTATTTCCTTTACTGTCCCTCCACCATTAATTATTTCCTATGCTGCTCCTCACCATTAATTATTTCCTATACTGCCCCCACCATTAATTATTCCCTATGCTACCCCTCACCATTATTTATTTCCTATACTGCCCCTCCACCATTAATTATTTCCTATACTGCCCCTCATAATTATTTCCTATACTGCCCCTCATAATTATTTCCTATACTGCCCCTCATAATTAATTATTCCCTATGCTGCCCCTCACCATTATTTATTTCCTATACTGCTCCTCAAATTAATTATTTCCTATACTGCCCCCCCACCATTAATTATTTCCTATACTGCCCCTCAAATTAATTATTTCCTATACTGCCCCTCCACCATTAATTATTTCCTATACTTCCCCTCCACCATTAATTATTTCTTATGCTGCCCCTCACCATTAATTATTTCCTATACTGCCCCTCATAATTATTTCCTATACTGCCCCTCATAATTATTTCCTATACTGCCCCTTTATAACTAACTATTGGCCCCCGCCCACCACAACCTTTTTACTGCCCTTTTTAATTAAAAAATAAAAACCCTGTACTCACCACCGCGTCTTCTATCTTCTTGTAGGCCTAAGAAAGCCGGTTGGGTTCTTGTATGCCTAGTTTCTAACCTACACTGACAGCACACATTTGGATTTTAAGTCACTTTAAGTTTTGGAAAAAAAAAAAAAATTAGACTGTGCCTAATTCAATCAAACCCCTAATAAAGGAGTCCCCAAACTTTTTATGTAGGGGGCCGTTCACTGTCCCCCTCAGACCGTTGGAGGGCCGGACTTAAGTTTAAAAAGAAATAGCGGTACATGTGACCGCATCCGTAATACACTGGGCCCCCCTCAATGATTTATTTAATATACTGCACTCCTACTGAACTATTTTATATATATTGTCCCAATTAATTAATTAATATACTGGGACCTCTCTCCATTAATTATTGAATATGCCTTCCCCCAATTAATTACTAGACAGCCCCTCATAATTAATTATTTCTTACACCACCACCATTAATTATTTCCTATGCTGCCCATCCACCATTAATTATGTCTTATGCTTCCCCCCATCATTAATTATTTCCTATGCTGCCCCTCATAATTAATTATTTCCTATGCTGCCCCTCATAATTATTTCCTATACTGCCCCTCCACCATTAATTATTTCCTATACTGCCCCTCAAATTAATTATTTCCTATACTGCCCCTCATAATTAATTATTCCTTATGCTGCCCCTCACCATTAATTATTTCCTATATTGCCCCTCATAATTATTCCCTATGTTGCCCCTCAAATTAATTATCTCTTATACTGCCCCTCATAATTAATTATTTCCTATACTTCCCCTCCACCCATTAATTATTTCCTATGCTGCCCCTCGCCATTAATTATTTCCTATGCTGCCCCTTACCATTAATTATTTCCTATGCTTCCCCTCACCATTAATTATTTCCTATACTACCCCTCATAATTATTTCCTATACTGCCCCTCATAATTATTTCCTATACTGCCCCTCACCATTAATTATTTCCTATACTGCCCCTCCACCATTAATTATTTCCTATACTGCCCCTCATAATTATTTCCTATACTGCCCCTCATAATTAATTATTTCCTATGCTGCTCCTCACCATTAATTATTTCCTATACTGCCCCCACCATTAATTATTCCCTATGCTGCCCCTCACCATTATTTATTTCCTATACTGCCCCTCAAATTAATTATTTCCTATACTGCCCCTCCACCATTAATTATTTCCTATACTGCCCCTCAAATTAATTATTTCCTATACTGCTCTCCACTATGAATTATTTCTTATGCTGCCCCTCACCATTAATTATTTCCTATACTGCCCCTCATAATTATTTCCTATACTGCCCCTTATAATTATTTCCTATACTGCCCCTCATAATTATGTCCTATACTGCCCCTCATAATTATTTATTCCCTATGCTGCCCCTCACCATTAATTATTTCCTATACTGCCCTCATAATTAATTATTTCCTATACTGCCCCCCACCATTAATTATTTCCTATACTGCCCCCCACCATTAATTATTTCCTATGCTGCCCCTCACCATTATTTATTTCCTATACTGCCCCTCAAATTAATTATTCCTTATACTGCCCCTCAAATTAATTATTTCCTATACTGCCCCTCCACTATTAATTATTTCCTTTACTGCCCCTCCACCATTAATTATTTCATATACTGCCCCTCCACCATTAATTATTTCCTATGCTGCTCCTCACCATTAATTATTTCCTATACTGCCCCCACCATTAATTATTCCCTATGCTACCCCTCACCATTATTTATTTCCTATACTGCCCCTCAAATTAATTATTTCCTATACTGCCCCTCCACCATTAATTATTTCCTATACTGCCCCTCAAATTAATTATTTCCTATACTGCCCCTCATAATTAATTATTCCTTATGCTGCCCCTCACCATTAATTATTTCCTATATTGCCCCTCATAATTATTCCCTATGTTGCCCCTCAAATTAATTATCTCTTATACTGCCCCTCATAATTATTCCCTATGTTGCCCCTCAAATTAATTATCTCTTATACTGCCCCTCATAATTAATTATTTCCTATACTGCCCCTCATAATTATTTCCTATACTTCCCCTCAAATTAATTATTTCCTATATTGCCCCTCAAATTAATTATTTCCTATACTGCCCCTCCACCATTAATTATTTCCTATACTGTCCCTCCACCATTAATTATTTCCTATACTGCCCCTCAAATTAATTATTTCCTATACTGCCCCTCCACCATTAATTATTTCCTATACTGCCCCTCCACCATTAATTATTTCTTATGCTGCCCCTCACCATTAATTATTTCCTATACTGCCCCTCATAATTATTTCCTATACTGCCCCTCATAATTATTTCCTATACTGCCCCTCATAACTAACTATTGGCCCCCGCCCACCACAACCTTTTTACTGCCCTTTTTAATTAAAAAATAAAAACCCTGTACTCACCACCGCGTCTTCTATCTTCTTGTAGGCCTAAGAAAGCCGGTTGGGTTCTTGTATGCCTAGTTTCTAACCTACACTGACAGCACACAACTGGATTTTAAGTCACTTTAAGTTTTGGAAAAAAAAAAAAAATTAGACTGTGCCTAATTCAATCAAACCCCTAATACAGGAGTCCCCAAACTTTTTATGTAGGGGGCCGTTCACTGTCCCCCTCAGACCGTTGGAGGGCCGGACTTAAGTTTAAAAAGAAATAGCGGTACATGTGACCGCATCCGTAATACACTGGGCCCCCCTCAATGATTTATTTAATATACTGCACTCCTACTGAACTATTTTATATATATTGTCCCAATTAATTAATTAATATACTGGGACCTCTCTCCATTAATTATTGAATATGCCTTCCCCCAATTAATTACTAGACAGCCCCTCATAATTAATTATTTCTTACACCACCACCATTAATTATTTCCTATACTGCCCCTCCACCATTAATTATTTCCTATACTTTCCCTCCACCATTAATTATTTCTTATGCTGCCCCTCACCATTAATTATTTCCTATACTGCCCCTCATAATTATTTCCTATACTGCCCCTCATAATTATTTCCTATACTGCCCCTCATAATTATTTCCTATACTGCCCCTCATAATTAATTATTCCCTATGCTGCCCCTCACCATTATTTATTTCCTATACTGCTCCTCAAATTAATTATTTCCTATACTGCCCCTCATAACTAACTATTGGCCCCCGCCCACCACAACCTTTTTACTGCCCTTTTTAATTAAAAAAATAAAAACCCTGTACTTACCACCGCGTCTTCTATCTTCTTGTAGGCCTAAGAAAGCCGGTTGGGTTCTTGTATGCCTAGTTTCTAACCTACACTGACAGCACACAACTGGATTTTAAGTCACTTTAAGTTTTGGAAAAAAAAAATAAAAATTAGACTTTGCCTAATTCAATCAAATCCCTAATACAGGAGTCCCCAAACTTTTTATGTAGGGGGCCGTTCACTGTCCCCCTCAGACCGTTGGAGGGCCGGACTTAAGTTTAAAAAGAAATAGTGGTAGATGTGACCGCATCCGTAATACACTGGGCCCCCCTCAATTATTTATTTAATATACTGCACTCCTACTGAACTATTTTATATATATTGTCCCAATTAATTAATTAATATACTGGGACCTCTCTCCATTAATTATTGAATATGCCTTCCCCCAATTAATTACTAGACAGCCCCTCATAATTAATTATTTCTTACACCACCACCATTAATTATTTCCTATGCTGCCCTTCCACCATTAATTATGTCTTATGCTTCCCCCCATCATTAATTATTTCCTATGCTGCCCCTCATAATTAATTATTTCCTATGCAGCCCCTCATAATTATTTCCTATACTGCCCCTCCACCATTAATTATTTCCTATACTGCCCCTCAAATTAATTATTTCCTATACTGCCCCTCATAATTAATTATTCCTTATGCTGCCCCTCACCATTAATTATTTCCTATACTGCCCCTCAAATTAATTATTTCCTATACTGCCCCTCCACCATTAATTATTTCCTATACTTCCCCTCCACCATGAATTATTTCTTATGCTGCCCCTCACCATTAATTATTTCCTATACTGCCCCTCATAATTATTTCCTATACTGCCCCTCATAATTAATTATTCCCTATGCTGCCCCTCACCATTAATTATTTCCTATACTGCCCTCATAATTAATTATTTCCTATACTGCCCCCCACCATTAATTATTTCCTATACTGCCCCCCACCATTAATTATTTCCTATGCTGCCCCTCACCATTAATTATTTCCTATACTGCCCCTCAAATTAATTATTCCTTATACTGCCCCTCAAATTAATTATTTCCTATACTGCCCCTCCACTATTAATTATTTCCTTTACTGCCCCTCCACCATTAATTATTTCCTATGCTTCCCCTCCACCATGAATTATTTCTTATGCTGCCCCTCACCATTAATTATTTCCTATACTGCCCCTCATAATTATTTCCTATACTGCCCCTCATAATTATTTCCTATACTGCCCCTCATAATTAATTATTCCCTATGCTGCCCCTCACCACTAATTATTTCCTATACTGCCCTCATAATTAATTATTTCCTATACTGCCCCCCACCATTAATTATTTCCTATACTGCCCCTCAACATTAATTATTTCCTATACTGCCCCTCAAATTAATTATTCCTTATACTGCCCCTCAAATTAATTATTTCCTATACTGCCCCTCCACTATTAATTATTTCCTTTACTGCCCCTCCACCATTAATTATTTCCTATGCTGTTCCTCACCATTAATTATTTCCTATACTGCCCCTCATAATTATTTCCTAAACTGCCCCTCATAATTATTTCCTATACTGCCCCTCCACCATTAATTATTTCCTATACTGCCCCTCAAATTAATTATTTCCTATACTGCCCCTCAAATTAATTATCTCTTATACTGCCCCTCATAATTAATTATTTCCTATACTGCCCCTCATAATTATTTCCTATACTTCCCCTCAAATTAATTATTTCCTATACTGCCCCTCAGATTAATTATTTCCTATACTGCCCTCCACAATTAATTATTTCCTATACTTCCCCTCCACCCATTAATTATTTCCTATGCTGCCCCTCGCCATTAATTATTTCCTATGTTGCCCCTTACCATTAATTATTTCCTATGCTTCCCCTCACCATTAATTATTTCCTATACTGCCCCTCATAATTATTTCCTATACTGCCCCTCATAATTAATTATTCCCTATGCTGCCCCTCACCATTAATTATTTCCTACACTGCCCCTCCAACATTAATTATTTCCTATACTGCCCCTCAAATTAATTATTTCCTATACTGCCCCTCAAATTAATTATTTCCTATACTGCCCCTCCACCATGAATTATTTCCTATACTGCCCCTCAAATTAATTATTTCCTATACTGCCCCTCCACCATTAATTATTTCCTATACTTCCCCTCCACCATGAATTATTTCTTATGCTGCCCCTCACCATTAATTATTTCCTATACTGCCCTCATAATTAATTATTTCCTATACTGCCCCCCACCATTAATTATTTCCTATACTGCCCCCCACCATTAATTATTTCCTATGCTGCCCCTCACCATTAATTATTTCCTATACTGCCCCTCAAATTAATTATTCCTTATACTGCCCCTCAAATTAATTATTTCCTATACTGCCCCTCCACAATTAATTATTTCCTTTACTGTCCCTCCACCATTAATTATTTCCTATGCTGCTCCTCACTATTAATTATTTCCTATACTGCCCCCACCATTAATTATTCCCTATGCTACCCCTCACCATTATTTATTTCCTATACTGCCCCTACACCATTAATTATTTCCTATACTGCCCCTCAAATTAATTATTTCCTATACTGCCCCTCCACCATTAATTGTTTCCTATACTTCCCCTCCACCATTAATTATTTCTTATGCTGCCCCTCACCATTAATTATTTCCCATACTGCCCCTCATAATTATTTCCTATACTGCCCCTCATAATTAATTATTTCCTATGCTGCCCCTCATAATTATTTCCTATACTGCCCCTCATAATTATTTACTATACTGCCCCTCATAATTAATTATTCCCTATGCTGCCCCACACCATTAATTATTTCCTATGCTGCCCCTCAAATTAATTATTTCCTATACTGCCCCTCATAATTATTTCCTATACTGCCCCTCACCAATAATTATTTCCTATACTGCCTCTCATAATTAATTATTTCCTATACTGCCCCCCACCATTAATTATTTTCTATACTGCCCCCACCATTAATTATTTCCTATGCTGCCCCTCACCATTAATTTTTTTTCTATACTGCCCCTCATAATTATTTCCTATACTGCCCCTCATAATTATTTCCTATGCTGCCCCTCAAAATTTTTTCCTATACTGCCCCTCATAATTAATTATTCACTATGCTGCCCCTCACCATTAATTATTTCCTATACTGCCCCCACCATTAATTATTTCTTATGCTGCCCCTCACCATTAATTATTTCCTATACTGCCCCTCAAATTAATTATTTCTTACACTGCCCCTCAAATTAATTATTACCTATACTGCCCCTCCACCATTAATTATTTCCTATGCTGCCCCTCCACCATTAATTATTTCCTATGCTGCCCCTCATATTTATTTCCTATACTGCCCCTCATAATTATTTCCTATACTGCCCCTGCATAATTCATTATTCCCTATTCTGCCCCTCACCATTAATTGATTCCTATACTGCCCCTCATAACTAACTATTGGCCCCCGCCCACCACAACCTTTTTACTGCCCTTTTTAATAAAAAAAATAAAAACCCTGTACTTACCACCGCGTCTTCTATCTTCTTGTAGGCCTAAGAAAGCCGGTTGGGTTCTTGTATGCCTAGTTTCTAACCTACACTGACAGCACACAACTGGATATTAAGTCACTTTAAGTTTTGGAAAAAAAAATAAAAAATCGTCAGACTGTGCCTAATTCAATCAAACCCCTAATACAGGGGTCCCCAAACTTTTTATGTAGGGGGTCGTTCACTGTCCCCCTCAGACCGTTGGAGGGCCGGACTAAAGTTTAAAAAGAAATAGCGGTACATGTGACCGCATCCGTAATACACTGGGCCCCCCTCAATTATTTATTTAATATACAACTGAACTATTTTATATATATTGTCCCAATTAATTAATTAATATACTGGGACCTCTCTCCATTAATTATTGAATATGCCTTCCCCCCGTTAATTACTAGACAGCCCCTCATAATTAATTATTTCTTACACCACCACCATTAATTATTTCCTATGCTGCCCCTCACCATTAATTATTTCCTATACTGCCCCTCATAATTATTTCCTATACTGCCCCTCATAATTATTTCCTATACTGCCCCTCATAATTAATTATTCCTTATGCTGCCCCTCACCATTAATTATTTCCTATACTGCCCCTCACCATTAATTATTTTCATACTGCCCCTCACCATTAATTATTTCCTATACTGCCCCTCCACCATTAATTATTTCCTATACTGCCCCTCATAAATATTCCCTATGTTGCCGCTCAAATTTATTATGTCTTATAATGCCCCTCATAATTAATTATTTCCTATACTGCCCCTCATAATTATTTCCTATACTGCCCCTCCACCATTAATTATTTCCTATACTTCCCCTCCACCCTTAATTATTTCCTACGCTGCCCCTCACCATTAATTATTTCCTATACTGCCCCTCATAATTATTTCCTATACTGCCCCTCATAATTATCTCCTATACTGCCCCTCATAATTAATTATTCCCTATGCTGCCCCTCACCATTAATTATTTCCTATACTGCCCCTCATAATTAATTATTTCCTATACTGCCCCTCATAATTAATTATTTCTTATACTGCCCCCCACCATTAATTATTTTCTATGCTGCCCCTCACCATTAATTATTTCCTATACTGCCCCTCCACCATTAATTGTTTCCTATGCTACCCCTCACCATTAATTATTTCCTATACTGCCCCTCATAATTATTTCCTATACTGCCCCTCATAATTATTTCCTATACTGCCCCTCATATTTAATTATTCCCTATGCTGCCCCTCACCATTAATTATTTCCTATACTGCCCCTCATAATTATTTCCTATACTGCCCCTCATAATTATTTCCTATACTGCCCCGCATAATTAATTATTCCCTATTCTGCCCCTCACCATTAATTATTTCCTATACTGCCCCTCAACATTAATTATTTCCTATACTGCCCCTCATAACTAACTATTGGCCCCCGCCCACCACAACCTTTTTACTGCTCTTTTTAATAAAAAAAATAAAAACCCTGTACTCACCACCGCGTCTTCTATCTTCTTGTAGGCGTAAGAAAGCCGGTTGGGTTCTTGTATGCCTAGTTTCTAGCCTACACTGACAGCACACAACTGGATTTTAAGTCACTTTAAGTTTTGGAAAAAAAAATAAAAAATCGTCAGACTGTGCCTAATTCAATCAAACCCCTAATACAGGGGTCCCCAAACTTTTTATGTAGGGGGCCGTTCACTGTCCCCCTCAGACCGTTGGAGGGCCGAACTTAAGTTTAAAAAGAAATAGCGGTACATGTGACCGCATCCGTAATACACTGGGCCCCCCTCAATTATTTATTTAATATACTACTGAACTATTTTATATATATTGTCCCAATTAATTAATTAATATACTGGGACCTCTCTCCATTAATTATTGAATATGCCTTCCCCCCTTTAATTACTAGACTGCCCCTCATAATTAATTATTTCTTACACCACCACCATTAATTATTTCCTATGCTGCCCCTCACCATTAATTATTTCCTATACTGCCCCTCATAATTATTTCCTATACTGCCCCTCATAATTATGTCCTATACTGCCCCTCATAATTAATTATTCCTTATGCTGCCCCTCACCATTAATTATTTCCTATACTGCCCCTCACCATTAATTATTTTCATACTGCCCCTCACCATTAATTATTTCCTATACTGCCCCTCCACCATTAATTATTTCCTATACTGCCCCTCATTAATATTCCCTATGTTGCCGCTCAAATTAATTATCTCTTATAATGCCCCTCATAATTAATTATTTCCTATGCTGCCCCTCATAATTATTTCCTATACTGCCCCTCCACCACTAATTATTTCCTATACTGCCCCTCAAATTAATTATTTCCTATACTGCCCCTCCACCATTAATTATTTCCTATACTTCCCCTCCACCCTTAATTATTTCCTATGCTGCCCCTCACCATTAATTATTTCCTATACTGCCCCTCATAATTATTTCCTATACTGCCCCTCATAATTATCTCCTATACTGCCCCTCATAATTAATTATTCCCTATGCTGCCCCTCACCATTATTTATTTCCTATACTGCCCCTCATAATTAATTATTTCCTATACTGCCCCTCATAATTAATTATTTCTTATACTGCCCCCCACCATTAATTATTTCCTATGCTGCCCCTCACCATTAATTATTTCCTATACTGCCCCTCCACCATTAATTGTTTCCTATGCTACCCCTCACCATTAATTATTTCCTATACTGCCCCTCATAATTATTTCCTATACTGCCCCTCATAATTATTTCCTATACTGCCCCTCATAATTAATTATTCCCTATGCTGCCCCTCACCATTAATTATTTCCTATACTGCCCCATCCACCATAAATTATTTCCTATACTGCCCCTCAAATTAATTATTTCCTATACTGCCCCTCCACCATTAATTATTTCCTATACTTCCCCTCCACCCTTAATTATTTCCTATGCTGCCCCTCACCATTAATTATTTCCTATGCTGCCCCTCACCATTAATTATTTCCTATACTGTCCCTCATAATTAATTATTACCTATACTGTCCCTCATAATTATTTCTTATACTGCCCACACCATTAATTATTTCCTATACTGTCCCTCACCATTAATTATTTCCTATGCTGCCCCTCCACCATTAATTGTTTCCTATGCTACCCCTCACCATTAATTATTTCCTATACTGCCCCTCATAATTATTTCCTATACTGCCCCTCATAATTATTTCCTATACTGCCCCTCATAATTATTTCCTATACTGCCCCTCATAATTAATTATTCCCTATGCTGCCCCTCACCATTAATTATTTCCTATACTGCCCCTCATAACTAACTATTGGCCCCCGCCCACCACAACCTTTTAACTGCCCTTTTTAATAAAAAAAATAAAAACCCTGTACTCACCACCGCGTCTTCTATCTTCTTGTAGGCCTAAGAAAGCCGGTTGGGTTCTTGTATGCCTAGTTTCTAACCTACACTGACAGCACACAACTGGATTTTAAGTCACTGTAAGTTTTGGGAAAAAAAAAAAATCGTCAGACTGTGCCTAATTCAATCAAACCCCTAATACAGGGGTCCCCAAACTTTTTATGTAGGGGGCCGTTCACTGTCCCCCTCAGACCATTGGAGGGCCGGACTTAAGTTTAAAAATAAATAGCGGTACATGTGACCGCATCCGTAATACACTGGGCCCCCCTCAATTATTTGTTTAATATACTACACTCCTATTGAACTATTTTATATATATTGTCCCAATTAATTAATTAATATACTGTGACCTCTCTCCATTAATTATTGAATATGCCTTCCCCCCATTATTTGCTAGACAGCCCCTCATAATTAATTATTTCTTACACCACCACCATTAATTATTTCCTATGCTGCCCTTCCACCATTAATTATGTCTTATGCTTCCCCCCATCATTAATTATTTCCTATGCTGCCCCTCATAATTAATTATTTCCTATACTGCCCCTCCACCATTAATTATTTCCTATACTGCCCCTCATAATTATTCCCTATGTTGCCCCTCAAATTAACTATCTCCTATACTGCCCCTCATAATTAATTATTTCCTATACTGCCCCTCCACCATTAATTATTTCCTATACTGCCCCCCCACCATTAATTATTTCCTATGCTGCCCCTCACCATTAATTATTTCCTATACTGCCCCTCCACCATTAATTATTTCCTATACTGCCCCTCAAAAAAATTATTATTTCCTATACTGCCCCTCCACCATTAATTATTTCCTATACTGCCCCTCCACCATTAATTATTCCCTATGCTGCCCCTCCACTATTAATTATTTCCTATGCTGCCCCTCACCATTAATTATTTCCTATACTGCCCCTCATAACTAACTATTGGCCCCCGCCCACCACAACCTTTTAACTGCCCTTTTTAATAAAAAAAATAAAAACCCTGTACTCACCACCGCGTCTTCTATCTTCTTGTAGGCCTAAGAAAGCCGGTTGGGTTCTTGTATGCCTAGTTTCTAACCTACACTGACAGCACACAACTGGATTTTAAGTCACTGTAAGTTTTGGGAAAAAAAAAAAATCGTCAGACTGTGCCTAATTCAATCAAACCCCTAATACAGGGGTCCCCAAACTTTTTATGTAGGGGGCCGTTCACTGTCCCCCTCAGACCATTGGAGGGCCGGACTTAAGTTTAAAAATAAATAGCGGTACATGTGACCGCATCCGTAATACACTGGGCCCCCCTCAATTATTTGTTTAATATACTACACTCCTATTGAACTATTTTATATATATTGTCCCAATTAATTAATTAATATACTGTGACCTCTCTCCATTAATTATTGAATATGCCTTCCCCCCATTATTTGCTAGACAGCCCCTCATAATTAATTATTTCTTACACCACCACCATTAATTATTTCCTATGCTGTCCTTCCACCATTAATTATGTCTTATGCTTCCCCCCATCATTAATTATTTCCTATGCTGCCCCTCATAATTAATTATTTCCTATACTGCCCCTCCACCATTAATTATTTCCTATACTGCCCCTCATAATTATTCCCTATGTTGCCCCTCAAATTAACTATCTCCTATACTGCCCCTCATAATTAATTATTTCCTATACTGCCCCTCCACCATTAATTATTTCCTATACTGCCCCCCACCATTAATTATTTCCTATGCTGCCCCTCACCATTAATTATTTCCTATACTGCCCCTCCACCATTAATTATTTCCTATACTGCCCCTCAAAAAAATTATTATTTCCTATACTGCCCCTCCACCATTAATTATTTCCTATACTGCCCCTCCACCATTAATTATTCCCTATGTTGCCCCTCCACTATTAATTATTTCCTATGCTGCCCCTCACCATTAATTATTTCCTATACTGCCCCTCATATTTTTTCCTATACTGCCCCTCATAATTAATTATCCCCTATGCTGCCCCTCACCATTAATTATTTCATATACTGCCCCACATAATTAATTATTTCCTATACTGCCCCCCCACCATTAATTATTTCCTATACTGCCCCACACCATTAATTATTTCCTATGCTGCCCCTCAAATTAATTATTTCCTATACTGCCCCTCATAATTATTTCCTATACTGCCCCTCATAATTTTTTTCCTATACTGCCCCTCATAATTAAATATTCACTATGCTGCCCCTCACCATTAATTATTCCCTATGCTGCCCCTCACCATTAATTATTTCCTATACTGCCTCTCATAATTAATTATTTCCTATACTGCCCCCCACCATTAATTATTTCCTATGCTGCCCCTCAAATTAATTATTTCCTATGCTGCCCCTCATAATTATTTCCTATACTGCCCCTCATAATTTTTTTCCTATACTGCCCCTCATAATTAATTATTCACTATGCTGCCCCTCACCATTAATTATTCCCTATGCTGCCCCTCACCATTAATTATTTCCTATACTGCCTCTCATAATTAATTATTTCCTATACTGCCCCCCACCATTAATTATTTTCTATACTGCCCCCACCATTAATTATTTCCTATACTGCCCCTCATAACTAACTATTGGCCCCCGCCCACCACAACCTTTTAACTGCCCTTTTTAATAAAAAAAATAAAAACCCTGTACTCACCACCGCGTCTTCTATCTTCTTGTAGGCCTAAGAAAGCCGGTTGGGTTCTTGTATGCCTAGTTTCTAACCTACACTGACAGCACACAACTGGATTTTAAGTCACTGTAAGTTTTGGGAAAAAAAAAAAATCGTCAGACTGTGCCTAATTCAATCAAACCCCTAATACAGGGGTCCCCAAACTTTTTATGTAGGGGGCCGTTCACTGTCCCCCTCAGACCATTGGAGGGCCGGACTTAAGTTTAAAAATAAATAGCGGTACATGTGACCGCATCCGTAATACACTGGGCCCCCCTCAATTATTTGTTTAATATACTACACTCCTATTGAACTATTTTATATATATTGTCCCAATTAATTAATTAATATACTGTGACCTCTCTCCATTAATTATTGAATATGCCTTCCCCCCATTATTTGCTAGACAGCCCCTCATAATTAATTATTTCTTACACCACCACCATTAATTATTTCCTATGCTGTCCTTCCACCATTAATTATGTCTTATGCTTCCCCCCATCATTAATTATTTCCTATGCTGCCCCTCATAATTAATTATTTCCTATACTGCCCCTCCACCATTAATTATTTCCTATACTGCCCCTCATAATTATTCCCTATGTTGCCCCTCAAATTAACTATCTCCTATACTGCCCCTCATAATTAATTATTTCCTATACTGCCCCTCCACCATTAATTATTTCCTATACTGCCCCCCCACCATTAATTATTTCCTATGCTGCCCCTCACCATTAATTATTTCCTATACTGCCCCTCCACCATTAATTATTTCCTATACTGCCCCTCAAAAAAATTATTATTTCCTATACTGCCCCTCCACCATTAATTATTTCCTATACTGCCCCTCCACCATTAATTATTCCCTATGCTGCCCCTCCACTATTAATTATTTCCTATGCTGCCCCTCACCATTAATTATTTCCTATACTGCCCCTCATATTTTTTCCTATACTGCCCCTCATAATTAATTATCCCCTATGCTGCCCCTCACCATTAATTATTTCATATACTGCCCCACATAATTAATTATTTCCTATACTGCCCCCCCACCATTAATTATTTCCTATACTGCCCCACACCATTAATTATTTCCTATGCTGCCCCTCAAATTAATTATTTCCTATACTGCCCCTCATAATTATTTCCTATACTGCCCCTCATAATTTTTTTCCTATACTGCCCCTCATAATTAAATATTCACTATGCTGCCCCTCACCATTAATTATTCCCTATGCTGCCCCTCACCATTAATTATTTCCTATACTGCCTCTCATAATTAATTATTTCCTATACTGCCCCCCACCATTAATTATTTCCTATGCTGCCCCTCAAATTAATTATTTCCTATGCTGCCCCTCATAATTATTTCCTATACTGCCCCTCATAATTTTTTTCCTATACTGCCCCTCATAATTAATTATTCACTATGCTGCCCCTCACCATTAATTATTCCCTATGCTGCCCTTCACCATTAATTATTTCCTATACTGCCTCTCATAATTAATTATTTCCTATACTGCCCCCCACCATTAATTATTTTCTATACTGCCCCCACCATTAATTATTTCCTATACTGCCCCTCATAACTAACTATTGGCCCCCGCCCACCACAACCTTTTAACTGCCCTTTTTAATAAAAAAAATAAAAACCCTGTACTCACCACCGCGTCTTCTATCTTCTTGTAGGCCTAAGAAAGCCGGTTGGGTTCTTGTATGCCTAGTTTCTAACCTACACTGACAGCACACAACTGGATTTTAAGTCACTGTAAGTTTTGGGAAAAAAAAAAAATCGTCAGACTGTGCCTAATTCAATCAAACCCCTAATACAGGGGTCCCCAAACTTTTTATGTAGGGGGCCGTTCACTGTCCCCCTCAGACCATTGGAGGGCCGGACTTAAGTTTAAAAATAAATAGCGGTACATGTGACCGCATCCGTAATACACTGGGCCCCCCTCAATTATTTGTTTAATATACAACACTCCTATTGAACTATTTTATATATATTGTCCCAATTAATTAATTAATATACTGTGACCTCTCTCCATTAATTATTGAATATGCCTTCCCCCCATTATTTGCTAGACAGCCCCTCATAATTAATTATTTCTTACACCACCACCATTAATTATTTCCTATGCTGTCCTTCCACCATTAATTATGTCTTATGCTTCCCCCCATCATTAATTATTTCCTATGCTGCCCCTCATAATTAATTATTTCCTATACTGCCCCTCCACCATTAATTATTTCCTATACTGCCCCTCATAATTATTCCCTATGTTGCCCCTCAAATTAACTATCTCCTATACTGCCCCTCATAATTAATTATTTCCTATACTGCCCCTCCACCATTAATTATTTCCTATACTGCCCCCCCACCATTAATTATTTCCTATGCTGCCCCTCACCATTAATTATTTCCTATACTGCCCCTCCACCATTAATTATTTCCTATACTGCCCCTCAAAAAAATTATTATTTCCTATACTGCCCCTCCACCATTAATTATTTCCTATACTGCCCCTCCACCATTAATTATTCCCTATGCTGCCCCTCCACTATTAATTATTTCCTATGCTGCCCCTCACCATTAATTATTTCCTATACTGCCCCTCATATTTTTTCCTATACTGCCCCTCATAATTAATTATCCCCTATGCTGCCCCTCACCATTAATTATTTCATATACTGCCCCACATAATTAATTATTTCCTATACTGCCCCCCCACCATTAATTATTTCCTATACTGCCCCACACCATTAATTATTTCCTATGCTGCCCCTCAAATTAATTATTTCCTATACTGCCCCTCATAATTATTTCCTATACTGCCCCTCATAATTATTTCCTATACTGCCCCCACCATTAATTATTTCCTATACTGCTCCCCTCCCTTAATTATTTCCTATGCTGCCCCTCACCATTAATTATTTACTATACTGCCCCTCAAATTAATTATTCCTTATACTGCCCCTCAAATTAATTATTTCCTATACTGCCCCTCCACAATTAATTATTTCCTTTACTGTCCCTCCACCATTAATTATTTCCTATGCTGCTCCTCACCATTAATTATTTCCTATACTGCCCCCACCATTAATTATTCCCTATGCTACCCCTCACCATTATTTATTTCCTATACTGCCCCTCCACCATTAATTATTTCCTATACTGCCCCTCAAATTAATTATTTCCTATACTGCCCCTCCACCATTAATTATTTCCTATACTTCCCCTCCACCATTAATTATTTCTTATGCTGCCCCTCACCATTAATTATTTCCCATACTGCCCCTCATAATTATTTCCTATACTGCCCCTCATAATTATTTCCTATACTGCCCCTCATAATTATTTCCTATACTGCCCCTCATAATTAATTATTCCCTATGCTGCCCCTCACCATTATTTATTTCCTATACTGCTCCTCAAATTAATTATTTCCTATACTGCCCCCCCACCATTAATTATTTCCTATACTGCCCCTCAAATTAATTATTTCCTATACTGCCCCTCCACCATTAATTATTTCCTATACTTCCCCTCCACCATTAATTATTTCTTATGCTGCCCCTCACCATTAATTATTTCCTATACTGCCCCTCATAATTATTTCCTATACTGCCCCTCATAATTATTTCCTATACTGCCCCTTTATAACTAACTATTGGCCCCCGCCCACCACAACCTTTTTACTGCCCTTTTTAATTAAAAAATAAAAACCCTGTACTCACCACCGCGTCTTCTATCTTCTTGTAGGCCTAAGAAAGCCGGTTGGGTTCTTGTATGCCTAGTTTCTAACCTACACTGACAGCACACAACTGGATTTTAAGTCACTTTAAGTTTTGGAAAAAAAAAAAAAATTAGACTGTGCCTAATTCAATCAAACCCCTAATACAGGAGTCCCCAAACTTTTTATGTAGGGGGCCGTTCACTGTCCCCCTCAGACCGTTGGAGGGCCGGACTTAAGTTTAAAAAGAAATAGCGGTACATGTGACCGCATCCGTAATACACTGGGCCCCCCTCAATGATTTATTTAATATACTGCACTCCTACTGAACTATTTTATATATATTGTCCCAATTAATTAATTAATATACTGGGACCTCTCTCCATTAATTATTGAATATGCCTTCCCCCAATTAATTACTAGACAGCCCCTCATAATTAATTATTTCTTACACCACCACCATTAATTATTTCCTATGCTGCCCATCCACCATTAATTATGTCTTATGCTTCCCCCCATCATTAATTATTTCCTATGCTGCCCCTCATAATTAATTATTTCCTATGCTGCCCCTCATAATTATTTCCTATACTGCCCCTCCACCATTAATTATTTCCTATACTGCCCCTCAAATTAATTATTTCCTATACTGCCCCTCATAATTAATTATTCCTTATGCTGCCCCTCACCATTAATTATTTCCTATATTGCCCCTCATAATTATTCCCTATGTTGCCCCTCAAATTAATTATCTCTTATACTGCCCCTCATAATTAATTATTTCCTATACTTCCCCTCCACCCATTAATTATTTCCTATGCTGCCCCTCGCCATTAATTATTTCCTATGCTGCCCCTTACCATTAATTATTTCCTATGCTTCCCCTCACCATTAATTATTTCCTATACTACCCCTCATAATTATTTCCTATACTGCCCCTCATAATTATTTCCTATACTGCCCCTCACCATTAATTATTTCCTATACTGCCCCTCCACCATTAATTATTTCCTATACTGCCCCTCATAATTATTTCCTATACTGCCCCTCATAATTAATTATTTCCTATGCTGCTCCTCACCATTAATTATTTCCTATACTGCCCCCACCATTAATTATTCCCTATGCTGCCCCTCACCATTATTTATTTCCTATACTGCCCCTCAAATTAATTATTTCCTATACTGCCCCTCCACCATTAATTATTTCCTATACTGCCCCTCAAATTAATTATTTCCTATACTGCCCCTCCACTATGAATTATTTCTTATGCTGCCCCTCACCATTAATTATTTCCTATACTGCCCCTCATAATTATTTCCTATACTGCCCCTTATAATTATTTCCTATACTGCCCCTCATAATTATGTCCTATACTGCCCCTCATAATTATTTATTCCCTATGCTGCCCCTCACCATTAATTATTTCCTATACTGCCCTCATAATTAATTATTTCCTATACTGCCCCCCACCATTAATTATTTCCTATACTGCCCCCCACCATTAATTATTTCCTATGCTGCCCCTCACCATTAATTATTTCCTATACTGCCCCTCAAATTAATTATTCCTTATACTGCCCCTCAAATTAATTATTTCCTATACTGCCCCTCCACTATTAATTATTTCCTTTACTGCCCCTCCACCATTAATTATTTCATATACTGCCCCTCCACCATTAATTATTTCCTATGCTGCTCCTCACCATTAATTATTTCCTATACTGCCCCCACCATTAATTATTCCCTATGCTACCCCTCACCATTATTTATTTCCTATACTGCCCCTCAAATTAATTATTTCCTATACTGCCCCTCCACCATTAATTATTTCCTATACTGCCCCTCAAATTAATTATTTCCTATACTGCCCCTCATAATTAATTATTCCTTATGCTGCCCCTCACCATTAATTATTTCCTATATTGCCCCTCATAATTATTCCCTATGTTGCCCCTCAAATTAATTATCTCTTATACTGCCCCTCATAATTATTCCCTATGTTGCCCCTCAAATTAATTATCTCTTATACTGCCCCTCATAATTAATTATTTCCTATACTGCCCCTCATAATTATTTCCTATACTTCCCCTCAAATTAATTATTTCCTATATTGCCCCTCAAATTAATTATTTCCTATACTGCCCCTCCACCATTAATTATTTCCTATACTGTCCCTCCACCATTAATTATTTCCTATACTGCCCCTCAAATTAATTATTTCCTATACTGCCCCTCCACCATTAATTATTTCCTATACTGCCCCTCCACCATTAATTATTTCTTATGCTGCCCCTCACCATTAATTATTTCCTATACTGCCCCTCATAATTATTTCCTATACTGCCCCTCATAATTATTTCCTATACTGCCCCTCATAACTAACTATTGGCCCCCGCCCACCACAACCTTTTTACTGCCCTTTTTAATTAAAAAATAAAAACCCTGTACTCACCACCGCGTCTTCTATCTTCTTGTAGGCCTAAGAAAGCCGGTTGGGTTCTTGTATGCCTAGTTTCTAACCTACACTGACAGCACACAACTGGATTTTAAGTCACTTTAAGTTTTGGAAAAAAAAAAAAAAATTAGACTGTGCCTAATTCAATGAAACCCCTAATACAGGAGTCCCCAAACTTTTTATGTAGGGAGCCGTTCACTGTCCCCCTCAGACCGTTGGAGGGCCGGACTTAAGTTTAAAAAGAAATAGCGGTACATGTGACCGCATCCGTAATACACTGGGCCCCCCTCAATGATTTATTTAATATACTGCACTCCTACTGAACTATTTTATATATATTGTCCCAATTACTTAATTAATATACTGGGACCTCTCTCCATTAATTATTGAATATGCCTTCCCCCAATTAATTACTAGACAGCCCCTCATAATTAATTATTTCTTACACCACCACCATAAATTATTTCCTATGCTGCCCTTCCACCATTAATTATGTCTTATGCTTCCCCCATCATTAATTATTTCCTATGCTGCCCCTCATAATTAATTATTTCCTATGCTGCCCCTCATAATTATTTCCTATACTGCCCCTCCACCATTAATTATTTCCTATACTGCCCCTCAAATTAATTATTTCCTATACTGCCCCTCATAATTAATTATTCCTTATGCTGCCCCTCACCATTAATTATTTCCTATATTGCCCCTCATAATTATTTCCTATACTGCCCCTCATAATTATTTCCTATACTGCCCCTCATAATTATTTCCTATACTGCCCCTCATAATTAATTATTCCCTATGCTGCCCCTCACCATTAATTATTTCCTATACTGCCCTCATAATTAATTATTTCCTATACTGCCCCCCCCACCATTAATTATTTCCTATGCTGCCCCTCACCATTAATTATTTCCTATACTGCCCCTCCAAATTAATTATTCCTTATACTGCCCGTCAAATTAATTATTTCCTATACTGCCCCTCCACTATTAATTATTTCCTTTACTGCCCCTCCACCATTAATTATTTCCTATGCTGCTCCTCACCATTAATTATTTCCTATACTGCCCCCACCATTAATTATTCCCTATGCTACCCCTCACCATTATTTATTTCCTATACTGCCCCTCAAATTAATTATTTCCTATACTGCCCCTCCACCATTAATTATTTCCTATACTGCCCCTCCACCATTAATTATTTCCTATACTTTGCCTCCACCATTAATTATTTCTTATGCTGCCCCTCACCATTAATTATTTCCTATACTGCCCCTCATAATTATTTCCTATACTGCCCCTCATAATTATTTCCTATACTGCCCCTCATAATTATTTCCTATACTGCCCCTCATAATTAATTATTCCCTATGCTGCCCCTCACCATTATTTATTTCCTATACTGCTCCTCAAATTAATTATATTCTATACTGCCCCTCCACCATTAATTATTTCCTATACTGCCCCTCAAATTAATTATTTCCTATACTGCCCCTCCACCATTAATTATTTCCTATACTTCCCCTCCACCATTAATTATTTCTTATGCTGCCCCTCAACATTAATTATTTCCTATACTGCCCCTCATAATTATTTCCTATACTGCCCCTCATAACTAACTATTGGCCCCCGCCCACCACAACCTTTTTACTGCCCTTTTTAATTAAAAAAATAAAAACCCTGTACTTACCACCGCGTCTTCTATCTTCTTGTAGGCCTAAGAAAGCCGGTTGGGTTCTTGTATGCTTAGTTTCTAACCTACACTGACAGCACACAACTGGATTTTAAGTCACTTTAAGTTTTGGAAAAAAAAAATAAAAATTAGACTGTGCCTAATTCAATCAAACCCCTAATACAGGAGTCCCCAAACTTTTTATGTAGGGGGCCGTTCACTGTCCCCCTCAGACCGTTGGAGGGCCGGACTTAAGTTTAAAAAGAAATAGTGGTACTTGTGACCGCATCCGTAATACACTGGGCCCCCCTCAATTATTTATTTAATATACTGCACTCCTACTGAACTATTTTATATATATTGTCCCAATTAATTAATTAATATACTGGGACCTCTCTCCATTAATTATTGAATATGCCTTCCTCCAATTAATTACTAGACAGCCCCTCATAATTAATTATTTCTTACACCACCACCATTAATTATTTCCTATGCTGCCCTTCCACCATTAATTATGTCTTATGCTTCCCCCCATCATTAATTATTTCCTATGCTGCCCCTCATAATTAATTATTTCCTATGCTGCCCCTCATAATTATTTCCTATACTGCCCCTCCACCATTAATTATTTCCTATACTGCCCCTCAAATTAATTATTTCCTATACTGCCCCTCATAATTAATTATTCCTTATGCTGCCCCTCACCATTAATTATTTCCTATACTGCCCCTCAAATTAATTATTTCCTATACTGCCCCTCCACCATTAATTATTTCCTATACTTCCCCTCCACCATGAATTATTTCTTATGCTGCCCCTCACCATTAATTATTTCCTATACTGCCCCTCATAATTATTTCCTAAACTGCCCCTCATAATTAATTATTCCCTATGCTGCCCCTCACCATTAATTATTTCCTATACTGCCCTCATAATTAATTATTTCCTATACTGCCCCCCACCATTAATTATTTCCTATACTGCCCCCCACCATTAATTATTTCCTATGCTGCCCCTCACCATTAATTATTTCCTATACTGCCCCTCAAATTAATTATTCCTTATACTGCCCCTCAAATTAATTATTTCCTATACTGCCCCTCCACTATTAATTATTTCCTTTACTGCCCCTCCACCATTAATTATTTCCTATGCTTCCCCTCCACCATGAACTATTTCTTATGCTGCCCCTCACCATTAATTATTTCCTATACTGCCCCTCCACCATTAATTATTTCCTATACTGCCCCTCAAAAAAATTATTATTTCCTATACTGCCCCTCCACCATTAATTATTTCCTATACTGCCCCTCCACCATTAATTATTCCCTATGCTGCCCCTCCACTATTAATTATTTCCTATGCTGCCCCTCACCATTAATTATTTCCTATACTGCCCCTCATATTTTTTCCTATACTGCCCCTCATAATTAATTATTCCCTATGCTGCCCCTCACCATTAATTATTTCCTATACTGCCCTCATAATTAATTATTTCCTATACTGCCCCCCACCATTAATTATTTCCTATACTGCCCCCCACCATTAATTATTTCCTATGCTGCCCCTCACCATTAATTATTTCCTATACTGCCCCTCAAATTAATTATTCCTTATACTGCCCCTCAAATTAATTATTTCCTATACTGCCCCTCCACTATTAATTATTTCCTTTACTGCCCCTCCACCATTAATTATTTCCTATGCTTCCCCTCCACCATGAACTATTTCTTATGCTGCCCCTCACCATTAATTATTTCCTATACTGCCCCTCATAATTATTTCCTAAACTGCCCCTCATAATTAATTATTCCCTATGCTGCCCCTCACCATTAATTATTTCCTATACTGCCCTCATAATTAATTATTTCCTATACTGCCCCCCACCATTAATTATTTCCTATACTGCCCCCCACCATTAATTATTTCCTATGCTGCCCCTCACCATTAATTATTTCCTATACTGCCCCTCAAATTAATTATTCCTTATACTGCCCCTCAAATTAATTATTTCCTATACTGCCCCTCCACTATTAATTATTTCCTTTACTGCCCCTCCACCATTAATTATTTCCTATGCTTCCCCTCCACCATGAACTATTTCTTATGCTGCCCCTCACCATTAATTATTTCCTATACTGCCCCTCATAATTATTTCCTATACTGCCCCTCATAATTATTTCCTATACTGCCCCTCATAATTAATTATTCCCTATGCTGCCCCTCACCACTAATTATTTCCTATACTGCCCTCATAATTAATTATTTCCTATACTGCCCCCCACCATTAATTATTTCCTATACTGCCCCTCACCATTAATTATTTCCTATACTGCCCCTCAAATTAATTATTCCTTATACTGCCCCTCAAATTAATTATTTCCTATACTGCCCCTCCACTATTAATTATTTCCTTTACTGCCCCTCCACCATTAATTATTTCCTATGCTGTTGCTCACCATTATTTATTTCCTTTACTGCCCCTCATAATTATTTCCTAAACTGCCCCTCATAAATATTTCCTATACTGCCCCTCATAATTATTTCCTATACTGCCCCTCATAATTAATTATTCCCTATGCTGCCCCTCACCATTATTTATTTCCTATACTGCTCCTCAAATTAATTATTTCCTATACTGCCCCTCCACCATTAATTATTTCCTATACTGCCCCTCAAATTAATTATTTCCTATACTGCCCCTCAAATTAATTATCTCTTATACTGCCCCTCATAATTAATTATTTCCTATACTGCCCCTCATAATTATTTCCTATACTTCCCCTCAAATTAATTATTTCCTATACTGCCCCTCAGATTAATTATTTCCTATACTGCCCTCCACAATTAATTATTTCCTATACTTCCCCTCCACCCATTAATTATTTCCTATGCTGCCCCTCGCCATTAATTATTTCCTATGTTGCCCCTTACCATTAATTATTTCCTATGCTTCCCCTCACCATTAATTATTTCCTATACTGCCCCTCATAATTATTTCCTATACTGCCCCTCATAATTAATTATTCCCTATGCTGCCCCTCACCATTAATTATTTCCTACACTGCCCCTCCACCATTAATTATTTCCTATACTTCCCCTCAAATTAATTATTTCCTATACTGCCCCTCAAATTAATTATTTCCTATACTTCCCCTCCACCATGAATTATTTCTTATGCTGCCCCTCACCATTAATTATTTCCTATACTGCCCCTCATAATTATTTCCTATACTGCCCCTCATAATTATTTCCTATACTGCCCCTCATAATTATTTCCTATACTGCCCCTCATAATTAATTATTCCCTATGCTGCCCCTCACCATTAATTATTTCCTATACTGCCCTCATAATTAATTATTTCCTATACTGCCCCCCCCCCACCATTAATTATTTTCTATGCTGCCCCTCACCATTAATTATTTCCTATACTGCCCCTCCAAATTAATTATTCCTTATACTGCCCGTCAAATTAATTATTTCCTATACTGCCCCTCACCATTAATTATTTCCTTTACTGCCCCTCCACCATTAATTATTTCCTATGCTGCTCCTCACCATTAATTATTTCCTATACTGCCCCCACCATTAATTATTCCCTATGCTACCCCTCACCATTATTTATTTCCTATACTGCCCCTCAAATTAATTATTTCCTATACTGCCCCTCCACCATTAATTATTTCCTATACTGCCCCTCCACCATTAATTATTTCCTATACTTTCCCTCCACCATTAATTATTTCTTATGCTGCCCCTCACCATTAATTATTTCCTATACTGCCCCTCATAATTATTTCCTATACTGCCCCTCATAATTATTTCCTATACTGCCCCTCATAATTAATTATTCCCTATGCTGCCCCTCACCATTATTTATTTCCTATACTGCTCCTCAAATTAATTATTTCCTATACTGCCCCTCCACCATTAATTATTTCCTATACTGCCCCTCAAATTAATTATTTCCTATACTGCCCCTCCACCATTAATTATTTCCTATACTTCCCCTCCACCATTAATTATTTCTTATGCTGCCCCTCACCATTAATTATTTCCTATACTGCCCCTCATAATTATTTCCTATACTGCCCCTCATAACTAACTATTGGCCCCCGCCCACCACAACCTTTTTACTGCCCTTTTTAATTAAAAAAATAAAAACCCTGTACTTACCACCGCGTCTTCTATCTTCTTGTAGGCCTAAGAAAGCCGGTTGGGTTCTTGTATGCCTAGTTTCTAACCTACACTGACAGCACACAACTGGATTTTAAGTCACTTTAAGTTTTGGAAAAAAAAAATAAAAATTAGACTGTGCCTAATTCAATATAACCCCTAATACAGGAGTCCCCAAACTTTTTATGTAGGGGGCCGTTCACTGTCCCCCTCAGACCGTTGGAGGGCCGGACTTAAGTTTAAAAAGAAATAGTGGTACATGTGACCGCATCCGTAATACACTGGGCCCCCCTCAATTATTTATTTAATATACTGCACTCCTACTGAACTATTTTATATATATTGTCCCAATTAATTAATTAATATACTGGGACCTCTCTCCATTAATTATTGAATATGCCTTCCCCCAATTAATTACTAGACAGCCCCTCATAATTAATTATTTCTTACACCACCACCATTAAATATTTCCTATGCTGCCCTTCCACCATTAATTATGTCTTATGCTTCCCCCCATCATTAATTATTTCCTATGCTGCCCCTCATAATTAATTATTTCCTATGCTGCCCCTCATAATTATTTCCTATACTGCCCCTCCACCATTAATTATTTCCTATACTGCCCCTCAAATTAATTATTTCCTATACTGCCCCTCATAATTAATTATTCCTTATGCTGCCCCTCACCATTAATTATTTCCTATACTGCCCCTCAAATTAATTATTTCCTATACTGCCCCTCCACCATTAATTATTTCCTATACTTCCCCTCCACCATGAATTATTTCTTATGCTGCCCCTCACCATTAATTATTTCCTATACTGCCCCTCATAATTATTTCCTATACTGCCCCTCATAATTAATTATTCCCTATGCTGCCCCTCACCATTAATTATTTCCTATACTGCCCTCATAATTAATTATTTCCTATACTGCCCCCCACCATTAATTATTTCCTATACTGCCCCCCACCATTAATTATTTCCTATGCTGCCCCTCACCATTAATTATTTCCTATACTGCCCCTCAAATTAATTATTCCTTATACTGCCCCTCAAATTAATTATTTCCTATACTGCCCCTCCACTATTAATTATTTCCTTTACTGCCCCTCCACCATTAATTATTTCCTATGCTTCCCCTCCACCATGAATTATTTCTTATGCTGCCCCTCACCATTAATTATTTCCTATACTGCCCCTCATAATTATTTCCTATACTGCCCCTCATAATTATTTCCTATACTGCCCCTCATAATTAATTATTCCCTATGCTGCCCCTCACCATTAATTATTTCCTATACTGCCCCTCAAATTAATTATTCCTTATACTGCCCCTCAAATTAATTATTTCCTATACTGCCCCTCCACTATTAATTATTTCCTTTACTGCCCCTCCACCATTAATTATTTCCTATGCTGTTCCTCACCATTAATTATTTCCTATACTGCCCCTCATAATTATTTCCTAAACTGCCCCTCATAATTATTTCCTATACTGCCCCTCATAATTATTTCCTATACTGCCCCTCATAATTAATTATTCCCTATGCTGCCCCTCACCATTATTTATTTCCTATACTGCTCCTCAAATTAATTATTTCCTATACTGCCCCTCCACCATTAATTATTTCCTATACTGCCCCTCAAATTAATTATTTCCTATACTGCCCCTCAAATTAATTATCTCTTATACTGCCCCTCATAATTAATTATTTCCTATACTGCCCCTCATAATTATTTCCTATACTTCCCCTCAAATTAATTATTTCCTATACTGCCCCTCAGATTAATTATTTCCTATACTGCCCTCCACAATTAATTATTTCCTATACTTCCCCTCCACCCATTAATTATTTCCTATGCTGCCCCTCGCCATTAATTATTTCCTATGTTGCCCCTTACCATTAATTATTTCCTATGCTTCCCCTCACCATTAATTATTTCCTATACTGCCCCTCATAATTATTTCCTATACTGCCCCTCATAATTAATTATTCCCTATGCTGCCCCTCACCATTAATTATTTCCTACACTGCCCCTCCACCATTAATTATTTCCTATACTGCCCCTCAAATTAATTATTTCCTATACTGCCCCTCAAATTAATTATTTCCTATACTGCCCCTCCACCATGAATTATTTCCTATACTGCCCCTCAAATTAATTATTTCCTATACTGCCCCTCCACCATTAATTATTTCCTATACTTCCCCTCCACCATGAATTATTTCTTATGCTGCCCCTCACCATTAATTATTTCCTATACTGCCCTCATAATTAATTATTTCCTATACTGCCCCCCACCATTAATTATTTCCTATACTGCCCCCCACCATTAATTATTTCCTATGCTGCCCCTCACCATTAATTATTTCCTATACTGCCCCTCAAATTAGTTATTCCTTATACTGCCCCTCAAATTAATTATTTCCTATACTGCCCCTCCACAATTAATTATTTCCTTTACTGTCCCTCCACCATTAATTATTTCCTATGCTGCTCCTCACCATTAATTATTTCCTATACTGCCCCCACCATTAATTATTCCCTATGCTACCCCTCACCATTATTTATTTCCTATACTGCCCCTACACCATTAATTATTTCCTATACTGCCCCTCAAATTAATTATTTCCTATACTGCCCCTCCACCATTAATTATTTCCTATACTTCCCCTCCACCATTAATTATTTCTTATGCTGCCCCTCACCATTAATTATTTCCCATACTGCCCCTCATAATTATTTCCTATACTGCCCCTCATAATTATTTCCTATACTGCCCCTCATAATTAATTATTCCCTATGCTGCCCCTCACCATTATTTATTTCCTATACTGCTCCTCAAATTAATTATTTCCTATACTGCCCCTCCACCATTAATTATTTCCTATACTGCCCCTCAAATTAATTATTTCCTATACTGCCCCTCCACCATTAATTATTTCCTATACTTCCCCTCCACCATTAATTATTTCTTATGCTGCCCCTCACCATTAATTATTTCCTATACTGCCCCTCATAATTATTTCCTATACTGCCCCTCATAATTATTTCCTATACTGCCCCTCATAACTAACTATTGGCCCCCGCCCACCACAACCTTTTTACTGCCCTTTTTAATTAAAAAATAAAAACCCTGTACTCACCACCGCGTCTTCTATCTTCTTGTAGGCCTAAGAAAGCCGGTTGGGTTCTTGTATGCCTAGTTTCTAACCTACACTGACAGCACACAACTGGATTTTAAGTCACTTTAAGTTTTGGAAAAAAAAAAAAAAATCGTCAGACTGTGCCTAATTCAATCAAACCCCTAATACAGGAGTCCCCAAACTTTTTATGTAGGGGGCCGTTCACTGTCCCCCTCAGACCGTTGGAGGGCCGGACTTAAGTTTAAAAAGAAATAGCGGTACATGTGACCGCATCCGTAATACACTGGGCCCCCCTCAATTATTTATTTAATATACTGCACTCCTACTGAACTATTTTATATATATTGTCCCAATTAATTAATTAATATACTGGGACCTCTCTCCATTAATTATTGAATATGCCTTCCCCCAATTAATTACTAGACAGCCCCTCATAATTAATTATTTCTTACACCACCACCATTAATTATTTCCTATGCTGCCCTTCCACCATTAATTATGTCTTATGCTTCCCCCCATCATTAATTATTTCCTATGCTGCCCCTCATAATTAATTATTTCCTATGCTGCCCCTCATAATTATTTCCTATACTGCCCCTCCACCATTAATTATTTCCTATACTGCCCCTCAAATTAATTATTTCCTATACTGCCCCTCATAATTAATTATTCCTTATGCTGCCCCTCACCATTAATTATTTCCTATATTGCCCCTCATAATTATTCCCTATGTTGCCCCTCAAATTAATTATCTCTTATACTGCCCCTCATAATTAATTATTTCCTATACTGCCCCTCATAATTATTTCCTATACTTCCCCTCAAAGTAATTATTTCCTATACTGCCCCTCAAATTAATTATTTCCTATACTGCCCTCCACAATTAATTATTTCCTATACTTCCCCTCCACCCATTAATTATTTCCTATGCTGCCCCTCGCCATTAATTATTTCCTATGCTGCCCCTTACCATTAATTATTTCCTATGCTTCCCCTCACCATTCATTATTTCCTATACTGCCCCTCATAATTATTTCCTATACTGCCCCTCATAATTATTTCCTATACTGCCCCTCATAATTAATTATTCCCTATGCTGCCCCTCAAATTAATTATTCCCTATACTGCCCCTCCACCTTTAATTATTTCCTATACTGCCCCTCCACCATTAATTATTTCCTATACTGCCCCTCCACCATTAATTATTTCCTATACTTCCCCTCCACCATGAATTATTTCTTATGCTGCCCCTCACCATTAATTATTTCCTATACTGCCCCTCATAATTATTTCCTATACTGCCCCTCATAATTATTTCCTATACTGCCCCTCATAATTATTTCCTATACTGCCCCTCATAATTAATTATTCCCTATGCTGCCCCTCACCATTAATTATTTCCTATACTGCCCTCATAATTAATTATTTCCTATACTGCCCCCCACCATTAATTATTTCCTATACTGCCCCCCACCATTAATTATTTCCTATGCTGCCCCTCACCATTAATTATTTCCTATACTGCCCCTCAAATTAATTATTCCTTATACTGCCCCTCAAATTAATTATTTCCTATACTGCCCCTCCACTATTAATTATTTCCTTTACTGCCCCTCCACCATTAATTATTTCCTATGCTGCTCCTCACCATTAATTATTTCCTATACTGCCCCCACCATTAATTATTCCCTATGCTACCCCTCACCATTATTTATTTCCTATACTGCCCCTCAAATTAATTATTTCCTATACTGCCCCTCCACCATTAATTATTTCCTATACTTCCCCTCCACCATTAATTATTTCTTATGCTGCCCCTCACCATTAATTATTTCCTATACTGCCCCTCATAATTATTTCCTATACTGCCCCTCATAATTATTTCCTATACTGCCCCTCATAATTAATTATTCCCTATGCTGCCCTCACCACTAATTATTTCCTATACTGCCCTCATAATTAATTATTTCCTATACTGCCCCCCACCATTAATTATTTCCTATACTGCCCCCCACCATTAATTATTTCCTATGCTGCCCCTCACCATTAATTATTTCCTATACTGCCCCTCACCATTATTTATTTCCTATACTGCCCCTCAAATTAATTATTTCCTATACTGCCCCTCCACCATTAATTATTTCCTATACTGCCCCTCAAATTAATTATTTCCTATACTGCCCCTCATAATTAATTATTCCTTATGCTGCCCCTCACCATTAATTATTTCCTATATTGCCCCTCATAATTATTCCCTATGTTGCCCCTCAAATTAATTATCTCTTATACTGCCCCTCATAATTATTCCCTATGTTGCCCCTCAAATTAATTATCTCTTATACTGCCCCTCATAATTAATTATTTCCTATACTGCCCCTCATAATTATTTCCTATACTTCCCCTCAAATTAATTATTTCCTATATTGCCCCTCAAATTAATTATTTCCTATACTGCCCCTCCACCATTAATTATTTCCTATACTGTCCCTCCACCATTAATTATTTCCTATACTGCCCCTCAAATTAATTATTTCCTATACTGCCCCTCCACCATTAATTATTTCCTATACTGCCCCTCCACCATTAATTATTTCTTATGCTGCCCCTCACCATTAATTATTTCCTATACTGCCCCTCATAATTATTTCCTATACTGCCCCTCATAATTATTTCCTATACTGCCCCTCATAACTAACTATTGGCCCCCGCCCACCACAACCTTTTTACTGCCCTTTTTAATTAAAAAATAAAAACCCTGTACTCACCACCGCGTCTTCTATCTTCTTGTAGGCCTAAGAAAGCCGGTTGGGTTCTTGTATGCCTAGTTTCTAACCTACACTGACAGCACACAACTGGATTTTAAGTCACTTTAAGTTTTGGAAAAAAAAAAAAAATTAGACTGTGCCTAATTCAATGAAACCCCTAATACAGGAGTCCCCAAACTTTTTATGTAGGGAGCCGTTCACTGTCCCCCTCAGACCGTTGGAGGGCCGGACTTAAGTTTAAAAAGAAATAGCGGTACATGTGACCGCATCCGTAATACACTGGGCCCCCCTCAATGATTTATTTAATATACTGCACTCCTACTGAACTATTTTATATATATTGTCCCAATTACTTAATTAATATACTGGGACCTCTCTCCATTAATTATTGAATATGCCTTCCCCCAATTAATTACTAGACAGCCCCTCATAATTAATTATTTCTTACACCACCACCATAAATTATTTCCTATGCTGCCCTTCCACCATTAATTATGTCTTATGCTTCCCCCCATCATTAATTATTTCCTATGCTGCCCCTCATAATTAATTATTTCCTATGCTGCCCCTCATAATTATTTCCTATACTGCCCCTCCACCATTAATTATTTCCTATACTGCCCCTCAAATTAATTATTTCCTATACTGCCCCTCATAATTAATTATTCCTTATGCTGCCCCTCACCATTAATTATTTCCTATATTGCCCCTCATAATTATTTCCTATACTGCCCCTCATAATTATTTCCTATACTGCCCCTCATAATTATTTCCTATACTGCCCCTCATAATTAATTATTCCCTATGCTGCCCCTCACCATTAATTATTTCCTATACTGCCCTCATAAATAATTATTTCCTATACTGCCCCCCTCCACCATTAATTATTTCCTATGCTGCCCCTCACCATTAATTATTTCCTATACTGCCCCTCCAAATTAATTATTCCTTATACTGCCCGTCAAATTAATTATTTCCTATACTGCCCCTCCACTATTAATTATTTCCTTTACTGCCCCTCCACCATTAATTATTTCCTATGCTGCTCCTCACCATTAATTATTTCCTATACTGCCCCCACCATTAATTATTCCCTATGCTACCCCTCACCATTATTTATTTCCTATACTGCCCCTCAAATTAATTATTTCCTATACTGCCCCTCCACCATTAATTATTTCCTATACTGCCCCTCCACCATTAATTATTTCCTATACTTTCCCTCCACCATTAATTATTTCTTATGCTGCCCCTCACCATTAATTATTTCCTATACTGCCCCTCATAATTATTTCCTATACTGCCCCTCATAATTATTTCCTATACTGCCCCTCATAATTATTTCCTATACTGCCCCTCATAATTATTTCCTATACTGCCCCTCATAATTAATTATTCCCTATGCTGCCCCTCACCATTATTTATTTCCTATACTGCTCCTCAAATTAATTATATTCTATACTGCCCCTCCACCATTAATTATTTCCTATACTGCCCCTCAAATTAATTATTTCCTATACTGCCCCTCCACCATTAATTATTTCCTATACTTCCCCTCCACCATTAATTATTTCTTATGCTGCCCCTCACCATTAATTATTTCCTATACTGCCCCTCATAATTATTTCCTATACTGCCCCTCATAACTAACTATTGGCCCCCGCCCACCACAACCTTTTTACTGCCCTTTTTAATAAAAAAAATAAAAACCCTGTACTTACCACCGCGTCTTCTATCTTCTTGTAGGCCTAAGAAAGCCGGTTGGGTTCTTGTATGCTTAGTTTCTAACCTACACTGACAGCACACAACTGGATTTTAAGTCACTTTAAGTTTTGGAAAAAAAAAATAAAAATTAGACTGTGCCTAATTCAATCAAACCCCTAATACAGGAGTCCCCAAACTTTTTATGTAGGGGGCCGTTCACTGTCCCCCTCAGACCGTTGGAGGGCCGGACTTAAGTTTAAAAAGAAATAGTGGTACTTGTGACCGCATCCGTAATACACTGGGCCCCCCTCAATTATTTATTTAATATACTGCACTCCTACTGAACTATTTTATATATATTGTCCCAATTAATTAATTAATATACTGGGACCTCTCTCCATTAATTATTGAATATGCCTTCCCCCAATTAATTACTAGACAGCCCCTCATAATTAATTATTTCTTACACCACCACCATTAATTATTTCCTATGCTGCCCTTCCACCATTAATTATGTCTTATGCTTCCCCCCATCATTAATTATTTCCTATGCTGCCCCTCATAATTAATTATTTCCTATGCTGCCCCTCATAATTATTTCCTATACTGCCCCTCCACCATTAATTATTTCCTATACTGCCCCTCAAATTAATTATTTCCTATACTGCCCCTCATAATTAATTATTCCTTATGCTGCCCCTCACCATTAATTATTTCCTATACTGCCCCTCAAATTAATTATTTCCTATACTGCCCCTCCACCATTAATTATTTCCTATACTTCCCCTCCACCATGAATTATTTCTTATGCTGCCCCTCACCATTAATTATTTCCTATACTGCCCCTCATAATTATTTCCTATACTGCCCCTCATAATTAATTATTCCCTATGCTGCCCCTCACCATTAATTATTTCCTATACTGCCCTCATAATTAATGATTTCCTATACTGCCCCCCACCATTAATTATTTCCTATACTGCCCCCCACCATTAATTATTTCCTATGCTGCCCCTCACCATTAATTATTTCCTATACTGCCCCTCAAATTAATTATTCCTTATACTGCCCCTCAAATTAATTATTTCCTATACTGCCCCTCCACTATTAATTATTTCCTTTACTGCCCCTCCACCATTAATTATTTCCTATGCTTCCCCTCCACCATGAATTATTTCTTATGCTGCCCCTCACCATTAATTATTTCCTATACTGCCCCTCATAATTATTTCCTATACTGCCCCTCATAATTATTTCCTATACTGCCCCTCATAATTAATTATTCCCTATGCTGCCCCTCACCACTAATTATTTCCTATACTGCCCTCATAATTAATTATTTCCTATACTGCCCCCCACCATTAATTATTTCCTATACTGCCCCTCACCATTAATTATTTCCTATACTGCCCCTCAAATTAATTATTCCTTATACTGCCCCTCAAATTAATTATTTCCTATACTGCCCCTCCACTATTAATTATTTCCTTTACTGCCCCTCCACCATTAATTATTTCCTATGCTGTTCCTCACCATTAATTATTTCCTATACTGCCCCTCATAATTATTTCCTAAACTGCCCCTCATAATTATTTCCTATACTGCCCCTCATAATTATTTCCTATACTGCCCCTCATAATTAATTATTCCCTATGCTGCCCCTCACCATTATTTATTTCCTATACTGCTCCTCAAATTAATTATTTCCTATACTGCCCCTCCACCATTAATTATTTCCTATACTGCCCCTCAAATTAATTATTTCCTATACTGCCCCTCAAATTAATTATCTCTTATACTGCCCCTCAGATTAATTATTTCCTATACTGCCCTCCACAATTAATTATTTCCTATACTTCCCCTCCACCCATTAATTATTTCCTATGCTGCCCCTCGCCATTAATTATTTCCTATGTTGCCCCTTACCATTAATTATTTCCTATGCTTCCCCTCACCATTAATTATTTCCTATACTGCCCCTCATAATTATTTCCTATACTGCCCCCCACCATTAATTATTTCCTATACTGCCCCTCAAATTAATTATTCCTTATACTGCCCCTCAAATTAATTATTTCCTATACTGCCCCTCCACAATTAATTATTTCCTTTACTGTCCCTCCACCATTAATTATTTCCTATGCTGCTCCTCACCATTAATTATTTCCTATACTGCCCCCACCATTAATTATTCCCTATGCTACCCCTCACCATTATTTATTTCCTATACTGCCCCTCCACCATTAATTATTTCCTATACTGCCCCTCAAATTAATTATTTCCTATACTGCCCCTCCACCATTAATTATTTCCTATACTTCCCCTCCACCATTAATTATTTCTTATGCTGCCCCTCACCATTAATTATTTCCTATACTGCCCCTCATAATTATTTCCTATACTGCCCCTCATAATTATTTCCTATACTGCCCCTCATAATTATTTCCTATACTGCCCCTCATAATTAATTATTCCCTATGCTGCCCCTCACCATTATTTATTTCCTATACTGCTCCTCAAATTAATTATTTCCTATACTGCCCCTCCACCATTAATTATTTCCTATACTGCCCCTCAAATTAATTATTTCCTATACTGCCCCTCCACCATTAATTATTTCCTATACTTCCCCTCCACCATTAATTATTTCTTATGCTGCCCCTCACCATTAATTATTTCCTATACTGCCCCTCATAATTATTTCCTATACTGCCCCTCATAATTATTTCCTATACTGCCCCTCATAACTAACTATTGGCCCCCGCCCACCACAACCTTTTTACTGCCCTTTTTAATTAAAAAATAAAAACCCTGTACTCACCACCGCGTCTTCTATCTTCTTGTAGGCCTAAGAAAGCCGGTTGGGTTCTTGTATGCCTAGTTTCTAACCTACACTGACAGCACACAACTGGATTTTAAGTCACTTTAAGTTTTGGAAAAAAAAAAAAAATCGTCAGACTGTGCCTAATTCAATCAAACCCCTAATACAGGAGTCCCCAAACTTTTTATGTAGGGGGCCGTTCACTGTCCCCCTCAGACCGTTGGAGGGCCGGACTTAAGTTTAAAAAGAAATAGCAGTACATGTGACCGCATCCGTAATACACTGGGCCCCCCTCAATGATTTATTTAATATACTGCACTCCTACTGAACTATTTTATATATATTGTCCCAATTAATTAATTAATATACTGGGACCTCTCTCCATTAATTATTGAATATGCCTTCCCCCAATTAATTACTAGACAGCCCCTCATAATTAATTATTTCTTACACCACCACCATAAATTATTTCCTATGCTGCCCTTCCACCATTAATTATGTCTTATGCTTCCCCCCATCATTAATTATTTCCTATGCTGCCCCTCATAATTAATTATTTCCTATGCTGCCCCTCATAATTATTTCCTATACTGCCCCTCCACCATTAATTATTTCCTATACTGCCCCTCAAATTAATTATTTCCTATACTGCCCCTCATAATTAATTATTCCTTATGCTGCCCCTCACCATTAATTATTTCCTATATTGCCCCTCATAATTATTCCCTATGTTGCCCCTCAAATTAATTATCTCTTATACTGCCCCTCATAATTAATTATTTCCTATACTGCCCCTCATAATTATTTCCTATACTTCCCCTCAAATTAATTATTTCCTATACTGCCCCTCAAATTAATTATTTCCTATACTTCCCCTCCACCATGAATTATTTCTTATGCTGCCCCTCACCATTAATTATTTCCTATACTGCCCCTCATAATTATTTCCTATACTGCCCCTCATAATTATTTCCTATACTGCCCCTCATAATTATTTCCTATACTGCCCCTCATAATTAATTATTCCCTATGCTGCCCCTCACCATTAATTATTTCCTATACTGCCCTCATAATTAATTATTTCCTATACTGCCCCCCCACCATTAATTATTTCCTATGCTGCCCCTCACCATTAATTATTTCCTATACTGCCCCTCCAAATTAATTATTCCTTATACTGCCCGTCAAATTAATTATTTCCTATACTGCCCCTCCACTATTAATTATTTCCTTTACTGCCCCTCCACCATTAATTATTTCCTATGCTGCTCCTCACCATTAATTATTTCCTATACTGCCCCCACCATTAATTATTCCCTATGCTACCCCTCACCATTATTTATTTCCTATACTGCCCCTCCACCATTAATTATTTCCTATACTGCCCCTCAAATTAATTATTTCCTATACTGCCCCTCCACCATTAATTATTTCCTATACTTTCCCTCCACCATTAATTATTTCTTATGCTGCCCCTCACCATTAATTATTTCCTATACTGCCCCTCATAATTATTTCCTATACTGCCCCTCATAATTATTTCCTATACTGCCCCTCATAATTATTTCCTATACTGCCCCTCATAATTAATTATTCCCTATGCTGCCCCTCACCATTATTTATTTCCTATACTGCTCCTCAAATTAATTATTTCCTATACTGCCCCTCCACCATTAATTATTTCCTATACTGCCCCTCAAATTAATTATTTCCTATACTGCCCCTCCACCATTAATTATTTCCTATACTTCCCCTCCACCATTAATTATTTCTTATGCTGCCCCTCACCATTAATTATTTCCTATACTGCCCCTCATAATTATTTCCTATACTGCCCCTCATAACTAACTATTGGCCCCCGCCCACCACAACCTTTTTACTGCCCTTTTTAATTAAAAAAATAAAAACCCTGTACTTACCACCGCATCTTCTATCTTCTTGTAGGCCTAAGAAAGCCGGTTGGGTTCTTGTATGCCTAGTTTCTAACCTACACTGACAGCACACAACTGGATTTTAAGTCACTTTAAGTTTTGGAAAAAAAAAATAAAAATTAGACTGTGCCTAATTCAATCAAATCCCTAATACAGGAGTCCCCAAACTTTTTATGTAGGGGGCCGTTCACTGTCCCCCTCAGACCGTTGGAGGGCCGGACTTAAGTTTAAAAAGAAATAGTGGTAGATGTGACCGCATCCGTAATACACTGGGCCCCCCTCAATTATTTATTTAATATACTGCACTCCTACTGAACTATTTTATATATATTGTCCCAATTACTTAATTAATATACTGGGACCTCTCTCCATTAATTATTGAATATGCCTTCCCCCAATTAATTACTAGACAGCCCCTCATAATTAATTATTTCTTACACCACCACCATTAATTATTTCCTATGCTGCCCTTCCACCATTAATTATGTCTTATGCTTCCCCCCATCATTAATTATTTCCTATGCTGCCCCTCATAATTAATTATTTCCTATGCTGCCCCTCATAATTATTTCCTATACTGCCCCTCCACCATTAATTATTTCCTATACTGCCCCTCAAATTAATTATTTCCTATACTGCCCCTCATAATTAATTATTCCTTATGCTGCCCCTCACCATTAATTATTTCCTATACTGCCCCTCAAATTAATTATTTCCTATACTGCCCCTCCACCATTAATTATTTCCTATACTTCCCCTCCACCATGAATTATTTCTTATGCTGCCCCTCACCATTAATTATTTCCTATACTGCCCCTCATAATTATTTCCTATACTGCCCCTCATAATTAATTATTCCCTATGCTGCCCCTCACCATTAATTATTTCCTATACTGCCCTCATAATTAATTATTTCCTATACTGCCCCCCACCATTAATTATTTCCTATACTGCCCCCCACCATTAATTATTTCCTATGCTGCCCCTCACCATTAATTATTTCCTATACTGCCCCTCAAATTAATTATTCCTTATACTGCCCCTCAAATTAATTATTTCCTATACTGCCCCTCCACTATTAATTATTTCCTTTACTGCCCCTCCACCATTAATTATTTCCTATGCTTCCCCTCCACCATGAATTATTTCTTATGCTGCCCCTCACCATTAATTATTTCCTATACTGCCCCTCATAATTATTTCCTATACTGCCCCTCATAATTATTTCCTATACTGCCCCTCATAATTAATTATTCCCTATGCTGCCCCTCACCATTAATTATTTCCTATACTGCCCCTCAAATTAATTATTCCTTATACTGCCCCTCAAATTAATTATTTCCTATACTGCCCCTCCACTATTAATTATTTCCTTTACTGCCCCTCCACCATTAATTATTTCCTATGCTGTTCCTCACCATTAATTATTTCCTATACTGCCCCTCATAATTATTTCCTAAACTGCCCCTCATAATTATTTCCTATACTTCCCCTCAAATTAATTATTTCCTATACTGCCCCTCAGATTAATTATTTCCTATACTGCCCTCCACAATTAATTATTTCCTATACTTCCCCTCCACCCATTAATTATTTCCTATGCTGCCCCTCGCCATTAATTATTTCTTATGTTGCCCCTTACCATTAATTATTTCCTATGCTTCCCCTCACCATTAATTATTTCCTATACTGACCCTCATAATTATTTCCTATACTGCCCCTCATAATTAATTATTCCCTATGCTGCCCCTCACCATTAATTATTTCCTACACTGCCCCTCCACCATTAATTATTTCCTATACTGCCCCTCAAATTAATTATTTCCTATACTGCCCCTCAAATTAATTATTTCCTATACTGCCCCTCCACCATGAATTATTTCCTATACTGCCCCTCAAATTAATTATTTCCTATACTGCCCCTCCACCATTAATTATTTCCTATACTTCCCCTCCACCATGAATTATTTCTTATGCTGCCCCTCACCATTAATTATTTCCTATACTGCCCTCATAATTAATTATTTCCTATACTGCCCCCCACCATTAATTATTTCCTATACTGCCCCCCACCATTAATTATTTCCTATGCTGCCCCTCACCATTAATTATTTCCTATACTGCCCCTCAAATTAATTATTCCTTATACTGCCCCTCAAATTAATTATTTCCTATACTGCCCCTCCACAATTAATTATTTCCTTTACTGTCCCTCCACCATTAATTATTTCCTATGCTGCTCCTCACCATTAATTATTTCCTATACTGCCCCCACCATTAATTATTCCCTATGCTACCCCTCACCATTATTTATTTCCTATACTGCCCCTACACTATTAATTATTTCCTATACTGCCCCTCAAATTAATTATTTCCTATACTGCCCCTCCACCATTAATTATTTCCTATACTTCCCCTCCACCATGAATTATTTCTTATGCTGCCCCTCACCATTAATTATTTCCTATACTGCCCCTCATAATTATTTCCTATACTGCCCCTCATAATTAATTATTCCCTATGCTGCCCCTCACCATTAATTATTTCCTATACTGCCCTCATAATTAATTATTTCCTATACTGCCCCCCACCATTAATTATTTCCTATACTGCCCCCCACCATTAATTATTTCCTATGCTGCCCCTCACCATTAATTATTTCCTATACTGCCCCTCAAATTAATTATTCCTTATACTGCCCCTCAAATTAATTATTTCCTATACTGCCCCTCCACTATTAATTATTTCCTTTACTGCCCCTCCACCATTAATTATTTCCTATGCTTCCCCTCCACCATGAATTATTTCTTATGCTGCCCCTCACCATTAATTATTTCCTATACTGCCCCTCATAATTATTTCCTATACTGCCCCTCATAATTATTTCCTATACTGCCCCTCATAATTAATTATTCCCTATGCTGCCCCTCACCACTAATTATTTCCTATACTGCCCTCATAATTAATTATTTCCTATACTGCCCCCCACCATTAATTATTTCCTATACTGCCCCTCACCATTAATTATTTCCTATACTGCCCCTCAAATTAATTATTCCTTATACTGCCCCTCAAATTAATTATTTCCTATATTGCCCCTCCACTATTAATTATTTCCTTTACTGCCCCTCCACCATTAATTATTTCCTATGCTGTTCCTCACCATTAATTATTTCCTATACTGCCCCTCATAATTATTTCCTAAACTGCCCCTCATAATTATTTCCTATACTGCCCCTCATAATTATTTCCTATACTGCCCCTCATAATTAATTATTCCCTATGCTGCCCCTCACCATTATTTATTTCCTATACTGCTCCTCAAATTAATTATTTCCTATACTGCCCCTCCACCATTAATTATTTCCTATACTGCCCCTCAAATTAATTATTTCCTATACTGCCCCTCAAATTAATTATCTCTTATACTGCCCCTCAGATTAATTATTTCCTATACTGCCCTCCACAATTAATTATTTCCTATACTTCCCCTCCACCCATTAATTATTTCCTATGCTGCCCCTCGCCATTAATTATTTCCTATGTTGCCCCTTACCATTAATTATTTCCTATGCTTCCCCTCACCATTAATTATTTCCTATACTGCCCCTCATAATTATTTCCTATACTGCCCCCCACCATTAATTATTTCCTATACTGCCCCTCAAATTAATTATTCCTTATACTGCCCCTCAAATTAATTATTTCCTATACTGCCCCTCCACAATTAATTATTTCCTTTACTGTCCCTCCACCATTAATTATTTCCTATGCTGCTCCTCACCATTAATTATTTCCTATACTGCCCCCACCATTAATTATTCCCTATGCTACCCCTCACCATTATTTATTTCCTATACTGCCCCTCCACCATTAATTATTTCCTATACTGCCCCTCAAATTAATTATTTCCTATACTGCCCCTCCACCATTAATTATTTCCTATACTTCCCCTCCACCATTAATTATTTCTTATGCAGCCCCTCACCATTAATTATTTCCCATACTGCCCCTCATAATTATTTCCTATACTGCCCCTCATAATTATTTCCTATACTGCCCCTCATAATTATTTCCTATACTGCCCCTCATAATTAATTATTCCCTATGCTGCCCCTCACCATTATTTATTTCCTATACTGCTCCTCAAATTAATTATTTCCTATACTGCCCCTCCACCATTAATTATTTCCTATACTGCCCCTCAAATTAATTATTTCCTATACTGCCCCTCCACCATTAATTATTTCCTATACTTCCCCTCCACCATTAATTATTTCTTATGCTGCCCCTCACCATTAATTATTTCCTATACTGCCCCTCATAATTATTTCCTATACTGCCCCTCATAATTATTTCCTATACTGCCCCTCATAACTAACTATTGGCCCCCGCCCACCACAACCTTTTTACTGCTCTTTTTAATTAAAAAATAAAAACCCTGTACTCACCACCGCGTCTTCTATCTTCTTGTAGGCCTAAGAAAGCCGGTTGGGTTCTTGTATGCCTAGTTTCTAACCTACACTGACAGCACACAACTGGATTTTAAGTCACTTTAAGTTTTGGAAAAAAAAAAAAAAATCGTCAGACTGTGCCTAATTCAATCAAACCCCTAATACAGGAGTCCCCAAACTTTTTATGTAGGGGGCCGTTCACTGTCCCCCTCAGACCGTTGGAGGGCCGGACTTAAGTTTAAAAAGAAATAGCGGTACATGTGACCGCATCCGTAATACACTGGGCCCCCCTCAATGATTTATTTAATATACTGCACTCCTACTGAACTATTTTATATATATTGTCCCAATTAATTAATTAATATACTGGGACCTCTCTCCATTAATTATTGAATATGCCTTCCCCCAATTAATTACTAGACAGCCCCTCATAATTAATTATTTCTTACACCACCACCATAAATTATTTCCTATGCTGCCCTTCCACCATTAATTATGTCTTATGCTTCCCCCCATCATTAATTATTTCCTATGCTGCCCCTCATAATTAATTATTTCCTATGCTGCCCCTCATAATTATTTCCTATACTGCCCCTCCACCATTAATTATTTCCTATACTGCCCCTCAAATTAATTATTTCCTATACTGCCCCTCATAATTAATTATTCCTTATGCTGCCCCTCACCATTAATTATTTCCTATATTGCCCCTCATAATTATTCCCTATGTTGCCCCTCAAATTAATTATCTCTTATACTGCCCCTCATAATTAATTATTTCCTATACTGCCCCTCATAATTATTTCCTATACTTCCCCTCAAATTAATTATTTCCTATACTGCCCCTCAAATTAATTATTTCCTATACTTCCCCTCCACCATGAATTATTTCTTATGCTGCCCCTCACCATTAATTATTTCCTATACTGCCCCTCATAATTATTTCCTATACTGCCCCTCATAATTATTTCCTATACTGCCCCTCATAATTATTTCCTATACTGCCCCTCATAATTAATTATTCCCTATGCTGCCCCTCACCATTAATTATTTCCTATACTGCCCTCATAATTAATTATTTCCTATACTGCCCCCCCACCATTAATTATTTCCTATGCTGCCCCTCACCATTAATTATTTCCTATACTGCCCCTCCAAATTAATTATTCCTTATACTGCCCGTCAAATTAATTATTTCCTATACTGCCCCTCCACTATTAATTATTTCCTTTACTGCCCCTCCACCATTAATTATTTCCTATGCTGCTCCTCACCATTAATTATTTCCTATACTGCCCCCACCATTAATTATTCCCTATGCTACCCCTCACCATTATTTATTTCCTATACTGCCCCTCCACCATTAATTATTTCCTATACTGCCCCTCAAATTAATTATTTCCTATACTGCCCCTCCACCATTAATTATTTCCTATACTTTCCCTCCACCATTAATTATTTCTTATGCTGCCCCTCACCATTAATTATTTCCTATACTGCCCCTCATAATTATTTCCTATACTGCCCCTCATAATTATTTCCTATACTGCCCCTCATAATTATTTCCTATACTGCCCCTCATAATTAATTATTCCCTATGCTGCCCCTCACCATTATTTATTTCCTATACTGCTCCTCAAATTAATTATTTCCTATACTGCCCCTCCACCATTAATTATTTCCTATACTGCCCCTCAAATTAATTATTTCCTATACTGCCCCTCCACCATTAATTATTTCCTATACTTCCCCTCCACCATTAATTATTTCTTATGCTGCCCCTCACCATTAATTATTTCCTATACTGCCCCTCATAATTATTTCCTATACTGCCCCTCATAACTAACTATTGGCCCCCGCCCACCACAACCTTTTTACTGCCCTTTTTAATTAAAAAAATAAAAACCCTGTACTTACCACCGCGTCTTCTATCTTCTTGTAGGCCTAAGAAAGCCGGTTGGGTTCTTGTATGCCTAGTTTCTAACCTACACTGACAGCACACAACTGGATTTTAAGTCACTTTAAGTTTTGGAAAAAAAAAATAAAAATTAGACTGTGCCTAATTCAATCAAATCCCTAATACAGGAGTCCCCAAACTTTTTATGTAGGGGGCCGTTCACTGTCCCCCTCAGACCGTTGGAGGGCCGGACTTAAGTTTAAAAAGAAATAGTGGTAGATGTGACCGCATCCGTAATACACTGGGCCCCCCTCAATTATTTATTTAATATACTGCACTCCTACTGAACTATTTTATATATATTGTCCCAATTACTTAATTAATATACTGGGACCTCTCTCCATTAATTATTGAATATGCCTTCCCCCAATTAATTACTAGACAGCCCCTCATAATTAATTATTTCTTACACCACCACCATTAATTATTTCCTATGCTGCCCTTCCACCATTAATTATGTCTTATGCTTCCCCCCATCATTAATTATTTCCTATGCTGCCCCTCATAATTAATTATTTCCTATGCTGCCCCTCATAATTATTTCCTATACTGCCCCTCCACCATTAATTATTTCCTATACTGCCCCTCAAATTAATTATTTCCTATACTGCCCCTCATAATTAATTATTCCTTATGCTGCCCCTCACCATTAATTATTTCCTATACTGCCCCTCAAATTAATTATTTCCTATACTGCCCCTCCACCATTAATTATTTCCTATACTTCCCCTCCACCATGAATTATTTCTTATGCTGCCCCTCACCATTAATTATTTCCTATACTGCCCCTCATAATTATTTCCTATACTGCCCCTCATAATTAATTATTCCCTATGCTGCCCCTCACCATTAATTATTTCCTATACTGCCCTCATAATTAATTATTTCCTATACTGCCCCCCACCATTAATTATTTCCTATACTGCCCCCCACCATTAATTATTTCCTATGCTGCCCCTCACCATTAATTATTTCCTATACTGCCCCTCAAATTAATTATTCCTTATACTGCCCCTCAAATTAATTATTTCCTATACTGCCCCTCCACTATTAATTATTTCCTTTACTGCCCCTCCACCATTAATTATTTCCTATGCTTCCCCTCCACCATGAATTATTTCTTATGCTGCCCCTCACCATTAATTATTTCCTATACTGCCCCTCATAATTATTTCCTATACTGCCCCTCATAATTATTTCCTATACTGCCCCTCATAATTAATTATTTCCTATACTGCCCCCCACCATTAATTATTTCCTATACTGCCCCTCACCATTAATTATTTCCTATACTGCCCCTCAAATTAATTATTCCTTATACTGCCCCTCAAATTAATTATTTCCTATACTGCCCCTCCACTATTAATTATTTCCTTTACTGCCCCTCCACCATTAATTATTTCCTATGCTGTTCCTCACCATTAATTATTTCCTAAACTGCCCCTCATAATTATTTCCTATACTGCCCCTCATAATTATTTCCTATACTGCCCCTCATAATTAATTATTCCCTATGCTGCCCCTCACCATTATTTATTTCCTATACTGCTCCTCAAATTAATTATTTCCTATACTGCCCCTCCACCATTAATTATTTCCTATACTGCCCCTCAAATTAATTATTTCCTATACTGCCCCTCAAATTAATTATCTCTTATACTGCCCCTCATAATTAATTATTTCCTATACTGCCCCTCATAATAATTTCCTATACTTCCCCTCAAATTAATTATTTCCTATACTGCCCCTCAGATTAATTATTTCCTATACTGCCCTCCACAATTAATTATTTCCTATACTTCCCCTCCACCCATTAATTATTTCCTATGCTGCCCCTCGTCATTAATTATTTCCTATGTTGCCCCTTACCATTAATTATTTCCTATGCTTCCCCTCACCATTAATTATTTCCTATACTGCCCCTCATAATTATTTCCTATACTGCCCCTCATAATTAATTATTCACTATGCTGCCCCTCACCATTAATTATTTCCTACACTGCCCCTCATAATTAATTATTCCCTATGCTGCCCCTCAAATTAATTATTTCCTACACTGCCCCTCCACCATTAATTATTTCCTATACTGCCCCTCCACCATTAATTATTTCCTATACTGCCCCTCAAATTAATTATTTCCTATACTGCCCCTCCACCATTAATTATTTCCTATACTTCCCCTCCACCATGAATTATTTCTTATGCTGCCCCTCACCATTAATTATTTCCTATACTGCCCTCATAATTAATTATTTCCTATACTGCCCCCCACCATTAATTATTTCCTATACTGCCCCCCACCATTAATTATTTCCTATGCTGCCCCTCCACCCATTAATTATTTCCTATGCTGCCCCTCGCCATTAATTATTTCCTATGTTGCCCCTTACCATTAATTATTTCCTATGCTTCCCCTCACCATTAATTATTTCCTATACTGCCCCTCATAATTATTTCCTATACTGCCCCTCATAATTAATTATTCCCTATACTGCCCCTCCACCATTAATTATTTCCTATACTTCCCCTCCACCATTCATTATTTCTTATGCTGCCCCTCACCATTAATTATTTCCCATACTGCCCCTCATAATTATTTCCTATACTGCCCCTCATAATTATTTCCTATACTGCCCCTCATAATTAATTATTCCCTATGCTGCCCCTCACCATTATTTATTTCCTATACTGCTCCTCAAATTAATTATTTCCTATACTGCCCCTCCACCATTAATTATTTCCTATACTGCCCCTCAAATTAATTATTTCCTATACTGCCCCTCCACCATTAATTATTTCCTATACTTCCCCTCCACCATTAATTATTTCTTATGCTGCCCCTCACCATTAATTATTTCCTATACTGGATTTTAAGTCACTTTAAGTTTTGGAAAAAAAAAAAAAATCGTCAGACTGTGCCTAATTCAATCAAACCCCTAATACAGGAGTCCCCAAACTTTTTATGTAGGGGGCCGTTCACTGTCCCCCTCAGACCGTTGGAGGGCCGGACTTAAGTTTAAAAAGAAATAGCGGTACATGTGACCGCATCCGTAATACACTGGGCCCCCCTCAATTATTTATTTAATATACTGCACTCCTACTGAACTATTTTATATATATTGTCCCAATTAATTAATTAATATACTGGGACCTCTCTCCATTAATTATTGAATATGCCTTCCCCCAATTAATTACTAGACAGCCCCTCATAATTAATTATTTCTTACACCACCACCATTAATTATTTCCTATGCTGCCCTTCCACCATTAATTATGTCTTATGCTTCCCCCCATCATTAATTATTTCCTATGCTGCCCCTCATAATTAATTATTTCCTATGCTGCCCCTCATAATTATTTCCTATACTGCCCCTCCACCATTAATTATTTCCTATACTGCCCCTCAAATTAATTATTTCCTATACTGCCCCTCATAATTAATTATTCCTTATGCTTCCCCTCACCATTAATTATTTCCTATATTGCCCCTCATAATTATTCCCTATGTTGCCCCTCAAATTAATTATCTCTTATACTGCCCCTCATAATTAATTATTTCCTATACTGCCCCTCATAATTATTTCCTATACTTCCCCTCAAAGTAATTATTTCCTATACTGCCCCTCAAATTAATTATTTCCTATACTGCCCTCCACAATTAATTATTTCCTATACTTCCCCTCCACCCATTAATTATTTCCTATGCTGCCCCTCGCCATTAATTATTTCCTATGCTGCCCCTTACCATTAATTATTTCCTATGCTTCCCCTCACCATTCATTATTTCCTATACTGCCCCTCATAATTATTTCCTATACTGCCCCTCATAATTATTTCCTATACTGCCCCTCATAATTAATTATTCCCTATGCTGCCCCTCAAATTAATTATTTCCTATACTGCCCCTCCACCATTAATTATTTCCTATACTGCCCCTCAAATTAATTATTTCCTATACTGCCCCTCCACCATTAATTATTTCCTATACTTCCCCTCCACCATGAATTATTTCTTATGCTGCCCCTCACCATTAATTATTTCCTATACTGCCCCTCATAATTATTTCCTATACTGCCCCTCATAATTATTTCCTATACTGCCCCTCATAATTATTTCCTATACTGCCCCTCATAATTAATTATTCCCTATGCTGCCCCTCACCATTACTTATTTCCTATACTGCCCTCATAATTAATTATTTCCTATACTGCCCCCCACCATTAATTATTTCCTATGCTGCCCCTCACCATTAATTATTTCCTATACTGCCCCTCAAATTAATTATTCCTTATACTGCCCCTCAAATTAATTATTTCCTATGCTGCCCCTCCACTATTAATTATTTCCTTTACTGCCCCTCCACCATTAATTATTTCCTATGCTGCTCCTCACCATTAATTATTTCCTATACTGCCCCCACCATTAATTATTCCCTATGCTACCCCTCACCATTATTTATTTCCTATACTGCCCCTCAAATTAATTATTTCCTATACTGCCCCTCCACCATTAATTATTTCCTATACTGCCCCTCAAATTAATTATTTCCTATACTGCCCCTCCACCATTAATTATTTCCTATACTTCCCCTCCACCATTAATTATTTCTTATGCTGCCCCTCACCATTAATTATTTCCTATACTGCCCCTCATAATTATTTCCTATACTGCCCCTCATAATTATTTCCTATACTGCCCCTCATAATTAATTATTCCCTATGCTGCCCCTCACCATTATTTATTTCCTATACTGCTCCTCAAATTAATTATTTCCTATACTGCCCCTCCACCATTAATTATTTCCTATACTGCCCCCCACCATTAATTATTTCCTATACTGCCCCTCCACCATTAATTATTTCCTATACTGCCCCTCAAATTAATTATCTCTTATACTGCCCCTCATAATTAATTATTTCCTATACTGCCCCTCAGATTAATTATTTCCTATACTGCCCTCCACAATTAATTATTTCCTATACTTCCCCTCCACCCATTAATTATTTCCTATGCTGCCCCTCGCCATTAATTATTTCCTATGCTGCCCCTTACCATTAATTATTTCCTATGCTTCCCCTCACCATTAATTATTTCCTATACTGCCCCTCATAATTATTTCCTATACTGCCCCTCCACCATTAATTATTTCCTATACTGCCCCTCATAATTAATTATTTCCTATGCTGCTCCTCACCATTAATTATTTCCTATACTGCCCCCACCATTAATTATTCCCTATGCTGCCCCTCACCATTATTTATTTCCTATACTGCCCCTCAAATTAATTATTTCCTTTACTGTCCCTCCACCATTAATTATTTCCTATGCTGCTCCTCACCATTAATTATTTCCTATACTGCCCCCACCATTAATTATTCCCTATGCTACCCCTCACCATTATTTATTTCCTATACTGCCCCTCAAATTAATTATTTCCTATACTGCCCCTCCACCATTAATTATTTCCTATACTGCCCCTCAAATTAATTATTTCCTATACTGCCCCTCCACCATTAATTATTTCCTATACTTCCCCTCCACCATTAATTATTTCTTATGCTGCCCCTCACCATTAATTATTTCCCATACTGCCCCTCATAATTATTTCCTATACTGCCCCTCATAATTATTTCCTATACTGCCCCTCATAATTATTTCCTATACTGCCCCTCATAATTAATTATTCCCTATGCTGCCCCTCACCATTATTTATTTCCTATACTGCTCCTCAAATTAATTATTTCCTATACTGCCCCTCCACCATTAATTATTTCCTATACTGCCCCTCAAATTAATTATTTCCTATACTGCCCCTCCACCATTAATTATTTCCTATACTTCCCCTCCACCATTAATTATTTCTTATGCTGCCCCTCACCATTAATTATTTCCTATACTGCCCCTCATAATTATTTCCTATACTGCCCCTCATAATTATTTCCTATACTGCCCCTCATAACTAACTATTGGCCCCCGCCCACCACAACCTTTTTACTGCCCTTTTTAATTAAAAAATAAAAACCCTGTACTCACCACCGCGTCTTCTATCTTCTTGTAGGCCTAAGAAAGCCGGTTGGGTTCTTGTATGCCTAGTTTCTAACCTACACTGACAGCACACAACTGGATTTTAAGTCACTTTAAGTTTTGGAAAAAAAAAAAAAAATTAGACTGTGCCTAATTCAATGAAACCCCTAATACAGGAGTCCCCAAACTTTTTATGTAGGGGGCCGTTCACTGTCCCCCTCAGACCGTTGGAGGGCCGGACTTAAGTTTAAAAAGAAATAGCGGTACATGTGACCGCATCCGTAATACACTGGGCCCCCCTCAATGATTTATTTAATATACTGCACTCCTACTGAACTATTTTATATATATTGTCCCAATTAATTAATTAATATACTGGGACCTCTCTCCATTAATTATTGAATATGCCTTCCCCCAATTAATTACTAGACAGCCCCTCATAATTAATTATTTCTTACACCACCACCATAAATTATTTCCTATGCTGCCCTTCCACCATTAATTATGTCTTATGCTTCCCCCCATCATTAATTATTTCCTATGCTGCCCCTCATAATTAATTATTTCCTATGCTGCCCCTCATAATTATTTCCTATACTGCCCCTCCACCATTAATTATTTCCTATACTGCCCCTCAAATTAATTATTTCCTATACTGCCCCTCATAATTAATTATTCCTTATGCTGCCCCTCACCATTAATTATTTCCTATATTGCCCCTCATAATTATTCCCTATGTTGCCCCTCAAATTAATTATCTCTTATACTGCCCCTCATAATTAATTATTTCCTATACTGCCCCTCATAATTATTTCCTATACTTCCCCTCAAATTAATTATTTCCTATACTGCCCCTCAAATTAATTATTTCCTATACTTCCCCTCCACCATGAATTATTTCTTATGCTGCCCCTCACCATTAATTATTTCCTATACTGCCCCTCATAATTATTTCCTATACTGCCCCTCATAATTATTTCCTATACTGCCCCTCATAATTATTTCCTATACTGCCCCTCATAATTAATTATTCCCTATGCTGCCCCTCACCATTAATTATTTCCTATACTGCCCTCATAATTAATTATTTCCTATACTGCCCCCCCCACCATTAATTATTTCCTATGCTGCCCCTCACCATTAATTATTTCCTATACTGCCCCTCCAAATTAATTATTCCTTATACTGCCCGTCAAATTAATTATTTCCTATACTGCCCCTCCACTATTAATTATTTCCTTTACTGCCCCTCCACCATTAATTATTTCCTATGCTGCTCCTCACCATTAATTATTTCCTATACTGCCCCCACCATTAATTATTCCCTATGCTACCCCTCACCATTATTTATTTCCTATACTGCCCCTCAAATTAATTATTTCCTATACTGCCCCTCCACCATTAATTATTTCCTATACTGCCCCTCCACCATTAATTATTTCCTATACTTTCCCTCCACCATTAATTATTTCTTATGCTGCCCCTCACCATTAATTATTTCCTATACTGCCCCTCATAATTATTTCCTATACTGCCCCTCATAATTATTTCCTATACTGCCCCTCATAATTATTTCCTATACTGCCCCTCATAATTAATTATTCCCTATGCTGCCCCTCACCATTATTTATTTCCTATACTGCTCCTCAAATTAATTATATTCTATACTGCCCCTCCACCATTAATTATTTCCTATACTGCCCCTCAAATTAATTATTTCCTATACTGCCCCTCCACCATTAATTATTTCCTATACTTCCCCTCCACCATTAATTATTTCTTATGCTGCCCCTCACCATTAATTATTTCCTATACTGCCCCTCATAATTATTTCCTATACTGCCCCTCATAACTAACTATTGGCCCCCGCCCACCACAACCTTTTTACTGCCCTTTTTAATTAAAAAAATAAAAACCCTGTACTTACCACCGCGTCTTCTATCTTCTTGTAGGCCTAAGAAAGCCGGTTGGGTTCTTGTATGCTTAGTTTCTAACCTACACTGACAGCACACAACTGGATTTTAAGTCACTTTAAGTTTTGGAAAAAAAAAATAAAAATTAGACTGTGCCTAATTCAATCAAACCCCTAATACAGGAGTCCCCAAACTTTTTATGTAGGGGGCCGTTCACTGTCCCCCTCAGACCGTTGGAGGGCCGGACTTAAGTTTAAAAAGAAATAGTGGTACATGTGACCGCATCCGTAATACACTGGGCCCCCCTCAATTATTTATTTAATATACTGCACTCCTACTGAACTATTTTATATATATTGTCCCAATTAATTAATTAATATACTGGGACCTCTCTCCATTAATTATTGAATATGCCTTCCCCCAATTAATTACTAGACAGCCCCTCATAATTAATTATTTCTTACACCACCACCATTAATTATTTCCTATGCTGCCCTTCCACCATTAATTATGTCTTATGCTTCCCCCCATCATTAATTATTTCCTATGCTGCCCCTCATAATTAATTATTTCCTATGCTGCCCCTCATAATTATTTCCTATACTGCCCCTCCACCATTAATTATTTCCTATACTGCCCCTCAAATTAATTATTTCCTATACTGCCCCTCATAATTAATTATTCCTTATGCTGCCCCTCACCATTAATTATTTCCTATACTGCCCCTCAAATTAATTATTTCCTATACTGCCCCTCCACCATTAATTATTTCCTATACTTCCCCTCCACCATGAATTATTTCTTATGCTGCCCCTCACCATTAATTATTTCCTATACTGCCCCTCATAATTATTTCCTATACTGCCCCTCATAATTATTTCCTATACTGCCCCCCACCATTAATTATTTCCTATACTGCCCCCCACCATTAATTATTTCCTATGCTGCCCCTCACCATTAATTATTTCCTATACTGCCCCTCAAATTAATTATTCCTTATACTGCCCCTCAAATTAATTATTTCCTATACTGCCCCTCCACTATTAATTATTTCCTTTACTGCCCCTCCACCATTAATTATTTCCTATGCTTCCCCTCCACCATGAATTATTTCTTATGCTGCCCCTCACCATTAATTATTTCCTATACTGCCCCTCATAATTATTTCCTATACTGCCCCTCATAATTATTTCCTATACTGCCCCTCATAATTATTTCCTATACTGCCCCTCATAATTAATTATTCCCTATGCTGCCCCTCACCATTAATTATTTCCTATACTGCCCTCATAATTAATTATTTCCTATACTGCCCCCCCACCATTAATTATTCCCTATGCTGCCCTTCACCATTATTTATTTCCTATTCTGCCCCTCCACCATTAATTATTTCCTATACTTCCCCTCCACCATGAATTATTTCCTATACTGCCCCTCATAATTATTTCCTATACTGCCCCTCATAATTATTTCCTATACTGCCCCTCATAACTAACTATTGGCTACCGCCCACCACAACCTTTTTACTGCCCTTTTTAATTAAAAAAATAAAAACCCTGTACTCACCACCGCGTCTTCTATCTTCTTGTAGGCCTAAGAAAGCCGGTTGGGTTCTTGTATGCCTAGTTTCTAACCTACACTGACAGCACACAACTGGATTTTAAGTCACTTTAAGTTTTGGAAAAAAAAATAAAAAATTAGACTGTGCCTAATTCAATCAAACCCCTAATACAGGAGTCCCCAAACTTTTTATGTAGGGGGCCGTTCACTGTCCCCCTCAGACCGTTGGAGGGCCGGACTTAAGTTTAAAAAGAAATAGTGGTACATGTGACCGCATCCGTAATACACTGGGCCCCCCTCAATTATTTATTTAATATACTGCACTCCTACTGAACTATTTTATATATATTGTCCCAATTAATTAATTAATATACTGGGACCTCTCTCCATTAATTATTGAATATGCCTTCCCCCAATTAATTACTAGACAGCCCCTCCTAATTAATTATTTCTTACACCACCACCATTAATTATTTCCTATGCTGCCCTTCCACCATTAATTATGTCTTATGCTTCCCCCCATCATTAATTATTTCCTATGCTGCCCCTCATAATTAATTATTTCCTATGCTGCCCCTCATAATTATTTCCTATACTGCCCCTCCACCATTAATTATTTCCTATACTGCCCCTCAAATTAATTATTTCCTATACTGCCCCTCATAATTAATTATTCCTTATGCTGCCCCTCACCATTAATTATTTCCTATACTGCCCCTCAAATTATATATTTCCTATACTGCCCCTCCACCATTAATTATTTCCTATACTTCCCCTCCACCATGAATTATTTCTTATGCTGCCCCTCACCATTAATTATTTCCTATACTGCCCCTCATAATTATTTCCTATACTGCCCCTCATAATTAATTATTCCCTATGCTGCCCCTCACCATTAATTATTTCCTATACTGCCCTCATAATTAATTATTTCCTATACTGCCCCCCACCATTAATTATTTCCTATACTGCCCCCCACCATTAATTATTTCCTATGCTGCCCCTCACCATTAATTATTTCCTATACTGCCCCTCAAATTAATTATTCCTTATACTGCCCCTCAAATTAATTATTTCCTATACTGCCCCTCCACTATTAATTATTTCCTTTACTGCCCCTCCACCATTAATTATTTCCTATGCTTCCCCTCCACCATGAATTATTTCTTATGCTGCCCCTCACCATTAATTATTTCCTATACTGCCCCTCATAATTATTTCCTATACTGCCCCTCATAATTATTTCCTATACTGCCCCTCATAATTAATTATTCCCTATGCTGCCCCTCACCACTAATTATTTCCTATACTGCCCTCATAATTAATTATTTCCTATACTGCCCCTCATAATTATTTCCTATACTTCCCCTCAAATTAATTATTTCCTATACTGCCCCTCAGATTAATTATTTCCTATACTGCCCTCCACAATTAATTATTTCCTATACTTCCCCTCCACCCATTAATTATTTCCTATGCTGCCCCTCGCCATTAATTATTTCCTATGTTGCCCCTTACCATTAATTATTTCCTATGCTTCCCCTCACCATTAATTATTTCCTATACTGCCCCTCATAATTATTTCCTATACTGCCCCTCATAATTAATTATTCCCTATGCTGCCCCTCACCATTAATTATTTCCTACACTGCCCCTCATAATTAATTATTCCCTATGCTGCCCCTCAAATTAATTATTTCCTACACTGCCCCTCCACCATTAATTATTTCCTATACTGCCCCTCCACCATTAATTATTTCCTATACTGCCCCTCAAATTAATTATTTCCTATACTGCCCCTCCACCATTAATTATTTCCTATACTTCCCCTCCACCATGAATTATTTCTTATGCTGCCCCTCACCATTAATTATTTCCTATACTGCCCTCATAATTAATTATTTCCTATACTGCCCCCCACCATTAATTATTTCCTATACTGCCCCCCACCATTAATTATTTCCTATGCTGCCCCTCCACCCATTAATTATTTCCTATGCTGCCCCTCGCCATTAATTATTTCCTATGTTGCCCCTTACCATTAATTATTTCCTATGCTTCCCCTCACCATTAATTATTTCCTATACTGCCCCTCATAATTATTTCCTATACTGCCCCTCATAATTAATTATTCCCTATACTGCCCCTCCACCATTAATTATTTCCTATACTTCCCCTCCACCATTCATTATTTCTTATGCTGCCCCTCACCATTAATTATTTCCCATACTGCCCCTCATAATTATTTCCTATACTGCCCCTCATAATTATTTCCTATACTGCCCCTCATAATTAATTATTCCCTATGCTGCCCCTCACCATTATTTATTTCCTATACTGCTCCTCAAATTAATTATTTCCTATACTGCCCCTCCACCATTAATTATTTCCTATACTGCCCCTCAAATTAATTATTTCCTATACTGCCCCTCCACCATTAATTATTTTCTATACTTCCCCTCCACCATTAATTATTTCTTATGCTGCCCCTCACCATTAATTATTTCCTATACTGGATTTTAAGTCACTTTAAGTTTTGGAAAAAAAAAAAAAAATCGTCAGACTGTGCCTAATTCAATCAAACCCCTAAAACAGGAGTCCCCAAACTTTTTATGTAGGGGGCCGTTCACTGTCCCCCTCAGACCGTTGGAGGGCCGGACTTAAGTTTAAAAAGAAATAGCGGTACATGTGACCGCATCCGTAATACACTGGGCCCCCCTCAATTATTTATTTAATATACTGCACTCCTACTGAACTATTTTATATATATTGTCCCAATTAATTAATTAATATACTGGGACCTCTCTCCATTAATTATTGAATATGCCTTCCCCCAATTAATTACTAGACAGCCCCTCATAATTAATTATTTCTTACACCACCACCATTAATTATTTCCTATGCTGCCCTTCCACCATTAATTATGTCTTATGCTTCCCCCCATCATTAATTATTTCCTATGCTGCCCCTCATAATTAATTATTTCCTATGCTGCCCCTCATAATTATTTCCTATACTGCCCCTCCACCATTAATTATTTCCTATACTGCCCCTCAAATTAATTATTTCCTATACTGCCCCTCATAATTAATTATTCCTTATGCTGCCCCTCACCATTAATTATTTCCTATATTGCCCCTCATAATTATTCCCTATGTTGCCCCTCAAATTAATTATCTCTTATACTGCCCCTCATAATTAATTATTTCCTATACTGCCCCTCATAATTATTTCCTATACTTCCCCTCAAAGTAATTATTTCCTATACTGCCCCTCAAATTAATTATTTCCTATACTGCCCTCCACAATTAATTATTTCCTATACTTCCCCTCCACCCATTAATTATTTCCTATGCTGCCCCTCGCCATTAATTATTTCCTATGCTGCCCCTTACCATTAATTATTTCCTATGCTTCCCCTCACCATTCATTATTTCCTATACTGCCCCTCATAATTATTTCCTATACTGCCCCTCATAATTATTTCCTATACTGCCCCTCATAATTAATTATTCCCTATGCTGCCCCTCAAATTAATTATTTCCTATACTGCCCCTCCACCATTAATTATTTCCTATACTGCCCCTCAAATTAATTATTTCCTATACTGCCCCTCCACCATTAATTATTTCCTATACTTCCCCTCCACCATGAATTATTTCTTATGCTGCCCCTCACCATTAATTATTTCCTATACTGCCCCTCATAATTATTTCCTATACTGCCCCTCATAATTATTTCCTATACTGCCCCTCATAATTATTTCCTATACTGCCCCTCATAATTAATTATTCCCTATGCTGCCCCTCACCATTAATTATTTCCTATACTGCCCTCATAATTAATTATTTCCTATACTGCCCCCCACCATTAATTATTTCCTATGCTGCCCCTCACCATTAATTATTTCCTATACTGCCCCTCAAATTAATTATTCCTTATACTGCCCCTCAAATTAATTATTTCCTATACTGCCCCTCCACTATTAATTATTTCCTTTACTGCCCCTCCACCATTAATTATTTCCTATGCTGCTCCTCACCATTAATTATTTCCTATACTGCCCCCACCATTAATTATTCCCTATGCTACCCCTCACCATTATTTATTTCCTATACTGCCCCTCAAATTAATTATTTCCTATACTGCCCCTCCACCATTAATTATTTCCTATACTGCCCCTCAAATTAATTATTTCCTATACTGCCGCTCCACCATTAATTATTTCCTATACTTCCCCTCCACCATTAATTATTTCTTATGCTGCCCCTCACCATTAATTATTTCCTATACTGCCCCTCATAATTATTTCCTATACTGCCCCTCATAATTATTTCCTATACTGCCCCTCATAATTAATTATTCCCTATGCTGCCCCTCACCATTATTTATTTCCTATACTGCTCCTCAAATTAATTATTTCCTATACTGCCCCTCCACCATTAATTATTTCCTATACTGCCCCCCACCATTAATTATTTCCTATACTGCCCCTCCACCATTAATTATTTCCTATACTGCCCCTCAAATTAATTATCTCTTATACTGCCCCTCATAATTAATTATTTCCTATACTGCCCCTCAGATTAATTATTTCCTATACTGCCCTCCACAATTAATTATTTCCTATACTTCCCCTCCACCCATTAATTATTTCCTATGCTGCCCCTCGCCATTAATTATTTCCTATGCTGCCCCTTACCATTAATTATTTCCTATGCTTCCCCTCACCATTAATTATTTCCTATACTGCCCCTCATAATTATTTCCTATACTGCCCCTCCACCATTAATTATTTCCTATACTGCCCCTCATAATTAATTATTTCCTATGCTGCTCCTCACCATTAATTATTTCCTATACTGCCCCCACCATTAATTATTCCCTATGCTGCCCCTCACCATTATTTATTTCCTATACTGCCGCTCAAATTAATTATTTCCTTTACTGTCCCTCCACCATTAATTATTTCCTATGCTGCTCCTCACCATTAATTATTTCCTATACTGCCCCCACCATTAATTATTCCCTATGCTACCCCTCACCATTATTTATTTCCTATACTGCCCCTCAAATTAATTATTTCCTATACTGCCCCTCCACCATTAATTATTTCCTATACTGCCCCTCAAATTAATTATTTCCTATACTGCCCCTCCACCATTAATTATTTCCTATACTTCCCCTCCACCATTAATTATTTCTTATGCTGCCCCTCACCATTAATTATTTCCCATACTGCCCCTCATAATTATTTCCTATACTGCCCCTCATAATTATTTCCTATACTGCCCCTCATAATTATTTCCTATACTGCCCCTCATAATTAATTATTCCCTATGCTGCCCCTCACCATTATTTATTTCCTATACTGCTCCTCAAATTAATTATTTCCTATACTGCCCCTCCACCATTAATTATTTCCTATACTGCCCCTCAAATTAATTATTTCCTATACTGCCCCTCCACCATTAATTATTTCCTATACTTCCCCTCCACCATTAATTATTTCTTATGCTGCCCCTCACCATTAATTATTTCCTATACTGCCCCTCATAATTATTTCCTATACTGCCCCTCATAATTATTTCCTATACTGCCCCTCATAACTAACTATTGGCCCCCGCCCACCACAACCTTTTTACTGCCCTTTTTAATTAAAAAATAAAAACCCTGTACTCACCACCGCGTCTTCTATCTTCTTGTAGGCCTAAGAAAGCCGGTTGGGTTCTTGTATGCCTAGTTTCTAACCTACACTGACAGCACACAACTGGATTTTAAGTCACTTTAAGTTTTGGAAAAAAAAAAAAAAATTAGACTGTGCCTAATTCAATGAAACCCCTAATACAGGAGTCCCCAAACTTTTTATGTAGGGGGCCGTTCACTGTCCCCCTCAGACCGTTGGAGGGCCGGACTTAAGTTTAAAAAGAAATAGCGGTACATGTGACCGCATCCGTAATACACTGGGCCCCCCTCAATGATTTATTTAATATACTGCACTCCTACTGAACTATTTTATATATATTGTCCCAATTAATTAATTAATATACTGGGACCTCTCTCCATTAATTATTGAATATGCCTTCCCCCAATTAATTACTAGACAGCCCCTCATAATTAATTATTTCTTACACCACCACCATAAATTATTTCCTATGCTGCCCTTCCACCATTAATTATGTCTTATGCTTCCCCCCATCATTAATTATTTCCTATGCTGCCCCTCATAATTAATTATTTCCTATGCTGCCCCTCATAATTATTTCCTATACTGCCCCTCCACCATTAATTATTTCCTATACTGCCCCTCAAATTAATTATTTCCTAAACTGCCCCTCATAATTAATTATTCCTTATGCTGCCCCTCACCATTAATTATTTCCTATGCTGCCCCTCATAATTATTTCCTATACTGCCCCTCATAATTATTTCCTATACTGCCCCTCATAATTAATTATTCCCTATGCTGCCCCTCACCATTAATTATTTCCTATACTGCCCCTCAAATTAATTATTCCTTATACTGCCCCTCAAATTAATTATTTCCTATACTGCCCCTCCACTATTAATTATTTCCTTTACTGCCCCTCCACCATTAATTATTTCCTATGCTGTTCCTCACCATTAATTATTTCCTATACTGCCCCTCATAATTATTTCCTAAACTGCCCCTCATAATTATTTCCTATACTTCCCCTCAAATTAATTATTTCCTATACTGCCCCTCAGATTAATTATTTCCTATACTGCCCTCCACAATTAATTATTTCCTATACTTCCCCTCCACCCATTAATTATTTCCTATGCTGCCCCTCGCCATTAATTATTTCCTATGTTGCCCCTTACCATTAATTATTTCCTATGCTTCCCCTCACCATTAATTATTTCCTATACTGCCCCTCATAATTATTTCCTATACTGCCCCTCATAATTAATTATTCCCTATGCTGCCCCTCACCATTAATTATTTCCTACACTGCCCCTCCACCATTAATTATTTCCTATACTGCCCCTCAAATTAATTATTTCCTATACTGCCCCTCAAATTAATTATTTCCTATACTGCCCCTCCACCATGAATTATTTCCTATACTGCCCCTCAAATTAATTATTTCCTATACTGCCCCTCCACCATTAATTATTTCCTATACTTCCCCTCCACCATGAATTATTTCTTATGCTGCCCCTCACCATTAATTATTTCCTATACTGCCCTCATAATTAATTATTTCCTATACTGCCCCCCACCATTAATTATTTCCTATACTGCCCCCCACCATTAATTATTTCCTATGCTGCCCCTCACCATTAATTATTTCCTATACTGCCCCTCAAATTAATTATTCCTTATACTGCCCCTCAAATTAATTATTTCCTATACTGCCCCTCCACAATTAATTATTTCCTTTACTGTCCCTCCACCATTAATTATTTCCTATGCTGCTCCTCACCATTAATTATTTCCTATACTGCCCCCACCATTAATTATTCCCTATGCTACCCCTCACCATTATTTATTTCCTATACTGCCCCTACACCATTAATTATTTCCTATACTGCCCCTCAAATTAATTATTTCCTATACTGCCCCTCCACCATTAATTATTTCCTATACTTCCCCTCCACCATTAATTATTTCTTATGCTGCCCCTCACCATTAATTATTTCCCATACTGCCCCTCATAATTATTTCCTATACTGCCCCTCATAATTATTTCCTATACTGCCCCTCATAATTATTTCCTATACTGCCCCTCATAATTAATTATTCCCTATGCTGCCCCTCACCATTATTTATTTCCTATACTGCTCCTCAAATTAATTATTTCCTATACTGCCCCTCCACCATTAATTATTTCCTATACTGCCCCTCAAATTAATTATTTCCTATACTGCCCCTCCACCATTAATTATTTCCTATACTTCCCCTCCACCATTAATTATTTCTTATGCTGCCCCTCACCATTAATTATTTCCTATACTGCCCCTCATAATTATTTCCTATACTGCCCCTCATAATTATTTCCTATACTGCCCCTCATAACTAACTATTGGCCCCCGCCCACCACAACCTTTTTACTGCCCTTTTTAATTAAAAAATAAAAACCCTGTACTCACCACCGCGTCTTCTATCTTCTTGTAGGCCTAAGAAAGCCGGTTGGGTTCTTGTATGCCTAGTTTCTAACCTACACTGACAGCACACAACTGGATTTTAAGTCACTTTAAGTTTTGGAAAAAAAAAAAAAAATCGTCAGACTGTGCCTAATTCAATCAAACCCCTAATACAGGAGTCCCCAAACTTTTTATGTAGGGGGCCGTTCACTGTCCCCCTCAGACCGTTGGAGGGCCGGACTTAAGTTTAAAAAGAAATAGCGGTACATGTGACCGCATCCGTAATACACTGGGCCCCCCTCAATTATTTATTTAATATACTGCACTCCTACTGAACTATTTTATATATATTGTCCCAATTAATTAATTAATATACTGGGACCTCTCTCCATTAATTATTGAATATGCCTTCCCCCAATTAATTACTAGACAGCCCCTCATAATTAATTATTTCTTACACCACCACCATTAATTATTTCCTATGCTGCCCTTCCACCATTAATTATGTCTTATGCTTCCCCCCATCATTAATTATTTCCTATGCTGCCCCTCATAATTAATTATTTCCTATGCTGCCCCTCATAATTATTTCCTATACTGCCCCTCCACCATTAATTATTTCCTATACTGCCCCTCAAATTAATTATTTCCTATACTGCCCCTCATAATTAATTATTCCTTATGCTGCCCCTCACCATTAATTATTTCCTATATTGCCCCTCATAATTATTCCCTATGTTGCCCCTCAAATTAATTATCTCTTATACTGCCCCTCATAATTAATTATTTCCTATACTGCCCCTCATAATTATTTCCTATACTTCCCCTCAAAGTAATTATTTCCTATACTGCCCCTCAAATTAATTATTTCCTATACTGCCCTCCACAATTAATTATTTCCTATACTTCCCCTCCACCCATTAATTATTTCCTATGCTGCCCCTCGCCATTAATTATTTCCTATGCTGCCCCTTACCATTAATTATTTCCTATGCTTCCCCTCACCATTCATTATTTCCTATACTGCCCCTCATAATTATTTCCTATACTGCCCCTCATAATTATTTCCTATACTGCCCCTCATAATTAATTATTCCCTATGCTGCCACTCAAATTAATTATTCCCTATACTGCCCCTCCACCATTAATTATTTCCTATACTGCCCCTCCACCATTAATTATTTCCTATACTGCCCCTCCACCATTAATTATTTCCTATACTTCCCCTCCACCATGAATTATTTCTTATGCTGCCCCTCACCATTAATTATTTCCTATACTGCCCCTCATAATTATTTCCTATACTGCCCCTCATAATTATTTCCTATACTGCCCCTCATAATTAATTATTCCCTATGCTGCCCCTCACCATTATTTATTTCCTATACTGCTCCTCAAATTAATTATTTCCTATACTGCCCCTCCACCATTAATTATTTCCTATACTGCCCCTCAAATTAATTATTTCCTATACTGCCCCTCCACCATTAATTATTTCCTATACTGCCCCTCAAATTAATTATCTCTTATACTGCCCCTCATAATTAATTATTTCCTATACTGCCCCTCAGATTAATTATTTCCTATACTGCCCTCCACAATTAATTATTTCCTATACTTCCCCTCCACCCATTAATTATTTCCTATGCTGCCCCTCGCCATTAATTATTTCCTATGCTGCCCCTTACCATTAATTATTTCCTATGCTTCCCCTCACCATTAATTATTTCCTATACTGTCCCTCATAATTATTTCCTATACTGCCCCTCCACCATTAATTATTTCCTATACTGCCCCTCATAATTAATTATTTCCTATGCTGCTCCTCACCATTAATTATTTCCTATACTGCCCCCACCATTAATTATTCCCTATGCTGCCCCTCACCATTATTTATTTCCTATACTGCCCCTCAAATTAATTATTTCCTTTACTGTCCCTCCACCATTAATTATTTCCTATGCTGCTCCTCACCATTAATTATTTCCTATACTGCCCCCACCATTAATTATTCCCTATGCTACCCCTCACCATTATTTATTTCCTATACTGCCCCTCAAATTAATTATTTCCTATACTGCCCCTCCACCATTAATTATTTCCTATACTGCCCCTCAAATTAATTATTTCCTATACTGCCCCTCCACCATTAATTATTTCCTATACTTCCCCTCCACCATTAATTATTTCTTATGCTGCCCCTCACCATTAATTATTTCCCATACTGCCCCTCATAATTATTTCCTATACTGCCCCTCATAATTATTTCCTATACTGCCCCTCATAATTATTTCCTATACTGCCCCTCATAATTAATTATTCCCTATGCTGCCCCTCACCATTATTTATTTCCTATACTGCTCCTCAAATTAATTATTTCCTATACTGCCCCTCCACCATTAATTATTTCCTATACTTCCCCTCCACCATTAATTATTTCTTATGCTGCCCCTCACCATTAATTATTTCCTATACTGCCCCTCATAATTATTTCCTATACTGCCCCTCATAATTATTTCCTATACTGCCCCTCATAACTAACTATTGGCCCCCGCCCACCACAACCTTTTTACTGCCCTTTTTAATTAAAAAATAAAAACCCTGTACTCACCACCGCGTCTTCTATCTTCTTGTAGGCCTAAGAAAGCCGGTTGGGTTCTTGTATGCCTAGTTTCTAACCTACACTGACAGCACACAACTGGATTTTAAGTCACTTTAAGTTTTGGAAAAAAAAAAAAAAATCGTCAGACTGTGCCTAATTCAATCAAACCCCTAATACAGGAGTCCCCAAACTTTTTATGTAGGGGGCCGTTCACTGTCCCCCTCAGACCGTTGGAGGGCCGGACTTAAGTTTAAAAAGAAATAGCGGTACATGTGACCGCATCCGTAATACACTGGGCCCCCCTCAATTATTTATTTAATATACTGCACTCCTACTGAACTATTTTATATATATTGTCCCAATTAATTAATTAATATACTGGGACCTCTCTCCATTAATTATTGAATATGCCTTCCCCCAATTAATTACTAGACAGCCCCTCATAATTAATTATTTCTTACACCACCACCATTAATTATTTCCTATGCTGCCCTTCCACCATTAATTATGTCTTATGCTTCCCCCCATCATTAATTATTTCCTATGCTGCCCCTCATAATTAATTATTTCCTATGCTGCCCCTCATAATTATTTCCTATACTGCCCCTCCACCATTAATTATTTCCTATACTGCCCCTCAAATTAATTATTTCCTATACTGCCCCTCATAATTAATTATTCCTTATGCTGCCCCTCACCATTAATTATTTCCTATATTGCCCCTCATAATTATTCCCTATGTTGCCCCTCAAATTAATTATCTCTTATACTGCCCCTCATAATTAATTATTTCCTATACTGCCCCTCATAATTATTTCCTATACTTCCCCTCAAAGTAATTATTTCCTATACTGCCCCTCAAATTAATTATTTCCTATACTGCCCTCCACAATTAATTATTTCCTATACTTCCCCTCCACCCATTAATTATTTCCTATGCTGCCCCTCGCCATTAATTATTTCCTATGCTGCCCCTTACCATTAATTATTTCCTATGCTTCCCCTCACCATTCATTATTTCCTATACTGCCCCTCATAATTATTTCCTATACTGCCCCTCATAATTATTTCCTATACTGCCCCTCATAATTAATTATTCCCTATGCTGCCACTCAAATTAATTATTCCCTATACTGCCCCTCCACCATTAATTATTTCCTATACTGCCCCTCCACCATTAATTATTTCCTATACTGCCCCTCCACCATTAATTATTTCCTATACTTCCCCTCCACCATGAATTATTTCTTATGCTGCCCCTCACCATTAATTATTTCCTATACTGCCCCTCATAATTATTTCCTATACTGCCCCTCATAATTATTTCCTATACTGCCCCTCATAATTATTTCCTATACTGCCCCTCATAATTAATTATTCCCTATGCTGCCCCTCACCATTATTTATTTCCTATACTGCTCCTCAAATTAATTATTTCCTATACTGCCCCTCCACCATTAATTATTTCCTATACTGCCCCTCAAATTAATTATTTCCTATACTGCCCCTCCACCATTAATTATTTCCTATACTGCCCCTCAAATTAATTATCTCTTATACTGCCCCTCATAATTAATTATTTCCTATACTGCCCCTCAGATTAATTATTTCCTATACTGCCCTCCACAATTAATTATTTCCTATACTTCCCCTCCACCCATTAATTATTTCCTATGCTGCCCCTCGCCATTAATTATTTCCTATGCTGCCCCTTACCATTAATTATTTCCTATGCTTCCCCTCACCATTAATTATTTCCTATACTGTCCCTCATAATTATTTCCTATACTGCCCCTCCACCATTAATTATTTCCTATACTGCCCCTCATAATTAATTATTTCCTATGCTGCTCCTCACCATTAATTATTTCCTATACTGCCCCCACCATTAATTATTCCCTATGCTGCCCCTCACCATTATTTATTTCCTATACTGCCCCTCAAATTAATTATTTCCTTTACTGTCCCTCCACCATTAATTATTTCCTATGCTGCTCCTCACCATTAATTATTTCCTATACTGCCCCCACCATTAATTATTCCCTATGCTACCCCTCACCATTATTTATTTCCTATACTGCCCCTCAAATTAATTATTTCCTATACTGCCCCTCCACCATTAATTATTTCCTATACTGCCCCTCAAATTAATTATTTCCTATACTGCCCCTCCACCATTAATTATTTCCTATACTTCCCCTCCACCATTAATTATTTCTTATGCTGCCCCTCACCATTAATTATTTCCCATACTGCCCCTCATAATTATTTCCTATACTGCCCCTCATAATTATTTCCTATACTGCCCCTCATAATTATTTCCTATACTGCCCCTCATAATTAATTATTCCCTATGCTGCCCCTCACCATTATTTATTTCCTATACTGCTCCTCAAATTAATTATTTCCTATACTGCCCCTCCACCATTAATTATTTCCTATACTGCCCCTCAAATTAATTATTTCCTATACTGCCCCTCCACCATTAATTATTTCCTATACTTCCCCTCCACCATTAATTATTTCTTATGCTGCCCCTCACCATTAATTATTTCCTCTACTGCCCCTCATAATTATTTCCTATACTGCCCCTCATAATTATTTCCTATACTGCCCCTCATAACTAACTATTGGCCCCCGCCCACCACAACCTTTTTACTGCCCTTTTTAATTAAAAAATAAAAACCCTGTACTCACCACCGCGTCTTCTATCTTCTTGTAGGCCTAAGAAAGCCGGTTGGGTTCTTGTATGCCTAGTTTCTAACCTACACTGACAGCACACAACTGGATTTTAAGTCACTTTAAGTTTTGGAAAAAAAAAAAAAAATCGTCAGACTGTGCCTAATTCAATCAAACCCCTAATACAGGAGTCCCCAAACTTTTTATGTAGGGGGCCGTTCACTGTCCCCCTCAGACCGTTGGAGGGCCGGACTTAAGTTTAAAAAGAAATAGCGGTACATGTGACCGCATCCGTAATACACTGGGCCCCCCTCAATTATTTATTTAATATACTGCACTCCTACTGAACTATTTTATATATATTGTCCCAATTAATTAATTAATATACTGGGACCTCTCTCCATTAATTATTGAATATGCCTTCCCCCAATTAATTACTAGACAGCCCCTCATAATTAATTATTTCTTACACCACCACCATTAATTATTTCCTATGCTGCCCTTCCACCATTAATTATGTCTTATGCTTCCCCCCATCATTAATTATTTCCTATGCTGCCCCTCATAATTAATTATTTCCTATGCTGCCCCTCATAATTATTTCCTATACTGCCCCTCCACCATTAATTATTTCCTATACTGCCCCTCAAATTAATTATTTCCTATACTGCCCCTCATAATTAATTATTCCTTATGCTGCCCCTCACCATTAATTATTTCCTATATTGCCCCTCATAATTATTCCCTATGTTGCCCCTCAAATTAATTATCTCTTATACTTCCCCTCAAAGTAATAATTTCCTATACTGCCCCTCAAATTAATTATTTCCTATACTGCCCTCCACAATTAATTATTTCCTATACTTCCCCTCCACCCATTAATTATTTCCTATGCTGCCCCTCGCCATTAATTATTTCCTATGCTGCCCCTTACCATTAATTATTTCCTATGCTTCCCCTCACCATTCATTATTTCCTATACTGCCCCTCATAATTATTTCCTATACTGCCCCTCATAATTATTTCCTATACTGCCCCTCATAATTAATTATTCCCTATGCTGCCCCTCAAATTAATTATTCCCTATACTGCCCCTCCACCATTAATTATTTCCTATACTGCCCCTCCACCATTAATTATTTCCTATACTGCCCCTCCACCATTAATTATTTCCTATACTTCCCCTCCACCATGAATTATTTCTTATGCTGCCCCTCACCATTAATTATTTCCTATACTGCCCCTCATAATTATTTCCTATACTGCCCCTCATAATTATTTCCTATACTGCCCCTCATAATTATTTCCTATACTGCCCCTCATAATTAATTATTCCCTATGCTGCCCCTCACCATTAATTATTTCCTATACTGCCCTCATAATTAATTATTTCCTATACTGCCCCCCACCATTAATTATTTCCTATACTGCCCCCCACCATTAATTATTTCCTATGCTGCCCCTCACCATTAATTATTTCCTATACTGCCCCTCAAATTAATTATTCCTTATACTGCCCCTCAAATTAATTATTTCCTATACTGCCCCTCCACTATTAATTATTTCCTTTACTGCCCCTCCACCATTAATTATTTCCTATGCTGCTCCTCACCATTAATTATTTCCTATACTGCCCCCACCATTAATTATTCCCTATGCTACCCCTCACCATTATTTATTTCCTATACTGCCCCTCAAATTAATTATTTCCTATACTGCCCCTCCACCATTAATTATTTCCTATACTTCCCCTCCACCATTAATTATTTCTTATGCTGCCCCTCACCATTAATTATTTCCTATACTGCCCCTCATAATTATTTCCTATACTGCCCCTCATAATTATTTCCTATACTGCCCCTCATAATTAATTATTCCCTATGCTGCCCCTCACCACTAATTATTTCCTATACTGCCCTCATAATTGATTATTTCCTATACTGCCCCCACCATTAATTATTTCCTATACTGCCCCTCACCATTAATTATTTCCTATACTGCCCCTCAAATTAATTATTCCTTATACTGCCCCTCAAATTAATTATTTCCTATACTGCCCCTCCACTATTAATTATTTCCTTTACTGCCCCTCCACCATTAATTATTTCCTATGCTGTTCCTCACCATTAATTATTTCCTATACTGCCCCTCATAATTATTTCCTAAACTGCCCCTCATAATTATTTCCTATACTGCCCCTCATAATTATTTCCTATACTGCCCCTCATAATTAATTATTCCCTATGCTGCCCCTCACCATTATTTATTTCCTATACTGCTCCTCAAATTAATTATTTCCTATACTGCCCCTCCACCATTAATTATTTCCTATACTGCCCCTCAAATTAATTATTTCCTATACTGCCCCTCAAATTAATTATCTCTTATACTGCCCCTCATAATTAATTATTTCCTATACTGCCCCTCATAATTATTTCCTATACTTCCCCTCAAATTAATTATTTCCTATACTGCCCCTCAGATTAATTATTTCCTATACTGCCCTCCACAATTAATTATTTCCTATACTTCCCCTCCACCCATTAATTATTTCCTATGCTGCCCCTCGCCATTAATTATTTCCTATGTTGCCCCGTACCATTAATTATTTCCTATGCTTCCCCTCACCATTAATTATTTCCTATACTGCCCCTCATAATTATTTCCTATACTGCCCCTCATAATTAATTATTCCCTATGCTGCCCCTCACCATTAATTATTTCCTACACTGCCCCTCCACCATTAATTATTTCCTATACTTCCCCTCAAATTAATTATTTCCTATACTGCCCCTCAAATTAATTATTTCCTATACTTCCCCTCCACCATGAATTATTTCTTATGCTGCCCCTCACCATTAATTATTTCCTATACTGCCCCTCATAATTATTTCCTATACTGCCCCTCATAATTATTTCCTATACTGCCCCTCATAATTATTTCCTATACTGCCCCTCATAATTAATTATTCCCTATGCTGCCCCTCACCATTAATTATTTCCTATACTGCCCTCATAATTAATTATTTCCTATACTGCCCCCCCACCATTAATTATTTCCTATGCTGCCCCTCACCATTAATTATTTCCTATACTGCCCCTCCAAATTAATTATTCCTTATACTGCCCGTCAAATTAATTATTTCCTATACTGCCCCTCCACTATTAATTATTTCCTTTACTGCCCCTCCACCATTAATTATTTCCTATGCTGCTCCTCACCATTAATTATTTCCTATACTGCCCCCACCATTAATTATTCCCTATGCTACCCCTCACCATTATTTATTTCCTATACTGCCCCTCAAATTAATTATTTCCTATACTGCCCCTCCACCATTAATTATTTCCTATACTGCCCCTCCACCATTAATTATTTCCTATACTTTCCCTCCACCATTAATTATTTCTTATGCTGCCCCTCACCATTAATTATTTCCTATACTGCCCCTCATAATTATTTCCTATACTGCCCCTCATAATTATTTCCTATACTGCCCCTCATAATTATTTCCTATACTGCCCCTCATAATTAATTATTCCCTATGCTGCCCCTCACCATTATTTATTTCCTATACTGCTCCTCAAATTAATTATTTCCTATACTGCCCCTCCACCATTAATTATTTCCTATACTGCCCCTCAAATTAATTATTTCCTATACTGCCCCTCCACCATTAATTATTTCCTATACTTCCCCTCCACCATTAATTATTTCTTATGCTGCCCCTCACCATTAATTATTTCCTATACTGCCCCTCATAATTATTTCCTATACTGCCCCTCATAACTAACTATTGGCCCCCGCCCACCACAACCTTTTTACTGCCCTTTTTAATTAAAAAAATAAAAACCCTGTACTTACCACCGCGTCTTCTATCTTCTTGTAGGCCTAAGAAAGCCGGTTGGGTTCTTGTTTGCCTAGTTTCTAACCTACACTGACAGCACACAACTGGATTTTAAGTCACTTTAAGTTTTGGAAAAAAAAAATAAAAATTAGACTGTGCCTAATTCAATATAACCCCTAATACAGGAGTCCCCAAACTTTTTATGTAGGGGGCCGTTCACTGTCCCCCTCAGACCGTTGGAGGGCCGGACTTAAGTTTAAAAAGAAATAGTGGTACATGTGACCGCATCCGTAATACACTGGGCCCCCCTCAATTATTTATTTAATATACTGCACTCCTACTGAACTATTTTATATATATTGTCCCAATTAATTAATTAATATACTGGGACCTCTCTCCATTAATTATTGAATATGCCTTCCCCCAATTAATTACTAGACAGCCCCTCATAATTAATTATTTCTTACACCACCACCATTAATTATTTCCTATGCTGCCCTTCCACCATTAATTATGTCTTATGCTTCCCCCCATCATTAATTATTTCCTATGCTGCCCCTCATAATTAATTATTTCCTATGCTGCCCCTCATAATTATTTCCTATACTGCCCCTCCACCATTAATTATTTCCTATACTGCCCCTCAAATTAATTATTTCCTATACTGCCCCTCATAATTAATTATTCCTTATGCTGCCCCTCACCATTAATTATTTCCTATACTGCCCCTCAAATTAATTATTTCCTATACTGCCCCTCCACCATTAATTATTTCCTATACTTCCCCTCCACCATGAATTATTTCTTATGCTGCCCCTCACCATTAATTATTTCCTATACTGCCCCTCATAATTATTTCCTATACTGCCCCTCATAATTAATTATTCCCTATGCTGCCCCTCACCATTAATTATTTCCTATACTGCCCTCATAATAAATTATTTCCTATACTGCCCCCCACCATTAATTATTTCCTATACTGCCCCCCACCATTAATTATTTCCTATGCTGCCCCTCACCATTAATTATTTCCTATACTGCCCCTCAAATTAATTATTCCTTATACTGCCCCTCAAATTAATTATTTCCTATACTGCCCCTCCACTATTAATTATTTCCTTTACTGCCCCTCCACCATTAATTATTTCCTATGCTTCCCCTCCACCATGAATTATTTCTTATGCTGCCCCTCACCATTAATTATTTCCTATACTGCCCCTCATAATTATTTCCTATACTGCCCCTCATAATTATTTCCTATACTTCCCCTCCACCCATTAATTATTTCCTATGCTGCCCCTCGCCATTAATTATTTCCTATGTTGCCCCTTACCATTAATTATTTCCTATGCTTCCCCTCACCATTAATTATTTCCTATACTGCCCCTCATAATTATTTCCTATACTGCCCCTCATAATTAATTATTCCCTATGCTGCCCCTCACCATTAATTATTTCCTACACTGCCCCTCCACCATTAATTATTTCCTATACTGCCCCTCAAATTAATTATTTCCTATACTGCCCCTCAAATTAATTATTTCCTATACTGCCCCTCCACCATGAATTATTTCCTATACTGCCCCTCAAATTAATTATTTCCTATACTGCCCCTCCACCATTAATTATTTCCTATACTTCCCCTCCACCATGAATTATTTCTTATGCTGCCCCTCACCATTAATTATTTCCTATACTGCCCTCATAATTAATTATTTCCTATACTGCCCCCCACCATTAATTATTTCCTATACTGCCCCCCACCATTAATTATTTCCTATGCTGCCCCTCACCATTAATTATTTCCTATACTGCCCCTCAAATTAATTATTCCTTATACTGCCCCTCAAATTAATTATTTCCTATACTGCCCCTCCACAATTAATTATTTCCTTTACTGTCCCTCCACCATTAATTATTTCCTATGCTGCTCCTCACCATTAATTATTTCCTATACTGCCCCCACCATTAATTATTCCCTATGCTACCCCTCACCATTATTTATTTCCTATACTGCCCCTCCACCATTAATTATTTCCTATACTGCCCCTCAAATTAATTATTTCCTATACTGCCCCTCCACCATTAATTATTTCCTATACTTCCCCTCCACCATTAATTATTTCTTATGCTGCCCCTCACCATTAATTATTTCCCATACTGCCCCTCATAATTATTTCCTATACTGCCCCTCATAATTATTTCCTATACTGCCCCTCATAATTATTTCCTATACTGCCCCTCATAATTAATTATTCCCTATGCTGCCCCTCACCATTATTTATTTCCTATACTGCTCCTCAAATTAATTATTTCCTATACTGCCCCTCCACCATTAATTATTTCCTATACTGCCCCTCAAATTAATTATTTCCTATACTGCCCCTCCACCATTAATTATTTCCTATACTTCCCCTCCACCATTAATTATTTCTTATGCTGCCCCTCACCATTAATTATTTCCTATACTGCCCCTCATAATTATTTCCTATACTGCCCCTCATAATTATTTCCTATACTGCCCTTCATAACTAACTATTGGCCCCCGCCCACCACAACCTGTTTACTGCCCTTTTTAATTAAAAAATAAAAACCCTGTACTCACCACCGCGTCTTCTATCTTCTTGTAGGCCTAAGAAAGCCGGTTGGGTTCTTGTATGCCTAGTTTCTAACCTACACTGACAGCACACAACTGGATTTTAAGTCACTTTAAGTTTTGGAAAAAAAAAAAAAAATCGTCAGACTGTGCCTAATTCAATCAAACCCCTAATACAGGAGTCCCCAAACTTTTTATGTAGGGGGCCGTTCACTGTCCCCCTCAGACCGTTGGAGGGCCGGACTTAAGTTTAAAAAGAAATAGCGGTACATGTGACCGCATCCGTAATACACTGGGCCCCCCTCAATTATTTATTTAATATACTGCACTCCTACTGAACTATTTTATATATATTGTCCCAATTAATTAATTAATATACTGGGACCTCTCTCCATTAATTATTGAATATGCCTTCCCCCAATTAATTACTAGACAGCCCCTCATAATTAATTATTTCTTACACCACCACCATTAATTATTTCCTATGCTGCCCTTCCACCATTAATTATGTCTTATGCTTCCCCCCATCATTAATTATTTCCTATGCTGCCCCTCATAATTAATTATTTCCTATGCTGCCCCTCATAATTATTTCCTATACTGCCCCTCCACCATTAATTATTTCCTATACTGCCCCTCAAATTAATTATTTCCTATACTGCCCCTCATAATTAATTATTCCTTATGCTGCCCCTCACCATTAATTATTTCCTATATTGCCCCTCATAATTATTCCCTATGTTGCCCCTCAAATTAATTATCTCTTATACTGCCCCTCATAATTAATTATTTCCTATACTGCCCCTCATAATTATTTCCTATACTTCCCCTCAAAGTAATTATTTCCTATACTGCCCCTCAAATTAATTATTTCCTATACTGCCCTCCACAATTAATTATTTCCTATACTTCCCCTCCACCCATTAATTATTTCCTATGCTGCCCCTCGCCATTAATTATTTCCTATGCTGCCCCTTACCATTAATTATTTCCTATGCTTCCCCTCACCATTCATTATTTCCTATACTGCCCCTCATAATTATTTCCTATACTGCCCCTCATAATTATTTCCTATACTGCCCCTCATAATTAATTATTCCCTATGCTGCCCCTCAAATTAATTATTCCCTATACTGCCCCTCCACCATTAATTATTTCCTATACTGCCCCTCCACCATTAATTATTTCCTATACTGCCCCTCCACCATTAATTATTTCCTATACTTCCCCTCCTCCATGAATTATTTCTTATGCTGCCCCTCACCATTAATTATTTCCTATACTGCCCCTCATAATTATTTCCTATACTGCCCCTCATAATTATTTCCTATACTGCCCCTCATAATTATTTCCTATACTGCCCCTCATAATTAATTATTCCCTATGCTGCCCCTCACCATTAATTATTTCCTATACTGCCCTCATAATTAATTATTTCCTATACTGCCCCCCACCATTAATTATTTCCTATACTGCCCCCCACCATTAATTATTTCCTATGCTGCCCCTCACCATTAATTATTTCCTATACTGCCCCTCAAATTAATTATTCCTTATACTGCCCCTCAAATTAATTATTTCCTATACTGCCCCTCCACTATTAATTATTTCCTTTACTGCCCCTCCACCATTAATTATTTCCTATGCTGCTCCTCACCATTAATTATTTCCTATACTGCCCCCACCATTAATTATTCCCTATGCTACCCCTCACCATTATTTATTTCCTATACTGCCCCTCAAATTAATTATTTCCTATACTGCCCCTCCACCATTAATTATTTCCTATACTTCCCCTCCACCATTAATTATTTCTTATGCTGCCCCTCACCATTAATTATTTCCTATACTGCCCCTCATAATTATTTCCTATACTGCCCCTCATAATTATTTCCTATACTGCCCCTCATAATTAATTATTCCCTATGCTGCCCCTCACCACTAATTATTTCCTATACTGCCCTCATAATTAATTATTTCCTATACTGCCCCCCACCATTAATTATTTCCTATACTGCCCCTCACCATTAATTATTTCCTATACTGCCCCTCAAATTAATTATTCCTTATACTGCCCCTCAAATTAATTATTTCCTATACTGCCCCTCCACTATTAATTATTTCCTTTACTGCCCCTCCACCATTAATTATTTCCTATGCTGTTCCTCACCATTAATTATTTCCTATACTGCCCCTCATAATTATTTCCTAAACTGCCCCTCATAATTATTTCCTATACTGCCCCTCATAATTATTTCCTATACTGCCCCTCATAATTAATTATTCCCTATGCTGCCCCTCACCATTATTTATTTCCTATACTGCTCCTCAAATTAATTATTTCCTATACTGCCCCTCCACCATTAATTATTTCCTATACTGCCCCTCAAATTAATTATTTCCTATACTGCCCCTCAAATTAATTATCTCTTATACTGCCCCTCATAATTAATTATTTCCTATACTGCCCCTCATAATTATTTCCTATACTTCCCCTCAAATTAATTATTTCCTATACTGCCCCTCAGATTAATTATTTCCTATACTGCCCTCCACAATTAATTATTTCCTATACTTCCCCTCCACCCATTAATTATTTCCTATGCTGCCCCTCGCCATTAATTATTTCCTATGTTGCCCCTTACCATTAATTATTTCCTATGCTTCCCCTCACCATTAATTATTTCCTATACTGCCCCTCATAATTATTTCCTATACTGCCCCTCATAATTAATTATTCCCTATGCTGCCCCTCACCATTAATTATTTCCTACACTGCCCCTCCACCATTAATTATTTCCTATACTTCCCCTCAAATTAATTATTTCCTATACTGCCCCTCAAATTAATTATTTCCTATACTTCCCCTCCACCATGAATTATTTCTTATGCTGCCCCTCACCATTAATTATTTCCTATACTGCCCCTCATATTTATTTCCTATACTGCCCCTCATAATTATTTCCTATACTGCCCCTCATAATTATTTCCTATACTGCCCCTCATAATTAATTATTCCCTATGCTGCCCCTCACCATTAATTATTTCCTATACTGCCCTCATAATTAATTATTTCCTATACTGCCCCTCATAATTATTTCCTATACTGCCCCTCATAATTATTTCCTATACTGCCCCTCATAATTATTTCCTATACTGCCCCTCATAATTAATTATTCCCTATGCTGCCCCTCACCATTAATTATTTCCTATACTGCCCTCATAATTAATTATTTCCTATACTGCCCCCCCCCACCATTAATTATTTCCTATGCTGCCCCTCACCATTAATTATTTCCTATACTGCCCCTCCAAATTAATTATTCCTTATACTGCCCGTCAAATTAATTATTTCCTATACTGCCCCTCCACTATTAATTATTTCCTTTACTGCCCCTCCACCATTAATTATTTCCTATGCTGCTCCTCACCATTAATTATTTCCTATACTGCCCCCACCATTAATTATTCCCTATGCTACCCCTCACCATTATTTATTTCCTATACTGCCCCTCAAATTAATTATTTCCTATACTGCCCCTCCACCATTAATTATTTCCTATACTGCCCCTCCACAATTAATTATTTCCTATACTTTCCCTCCACCATTAATTATTTCTTATGCTGCCCCTCACCATTAATTATTTCCTATACTGCCCCTCATAATTATTTCCTATACTGCCCCTCATAATTATTTCCTATACTGCCCCTCATAATTATTTCCTATACTGCCCCTCATAATTAATTATTCCCTATGCTGCCCCTCACCATTATTTATTTCCTATACTGCTCCTCAAATTAATTATTTCCTATACTGCCCCTCCACCATTAATTATTTCCTATACTGCCCCTCAAATTAATTATTTCCTATACTGCCCCTCCACCATTAATTATTTCCTATACTTCCCCTCCACCATTAATTATTTCTTATGCTGCCCCTCACCATTAATTATTTCCTATACTGCCCCTCATAATTATTTCCTATACTGCCCCTCATAACTAACTATTGGCCCCCGCCCACCACAACCTTTTTACTGCCCTTTTTAATTAAAAAAATAAAAACCCTGTACTTACCACCGCGTCTTCTATCTTCTTGTAGGCCTAAGAAAGCCGGTTGGGTTCTTGTATGCCTAGTTTCTAACCTACACTGACAGCACACAACTGGATTTTAAGTCACTTTAAGTTTTGGAAAAAAAAAATAAAAATTAGACTGTGCCTAATTCAATATAACCCCTAATACAGGAGTCCCCAAACTTTTTATGTAGGGGGCCGTTCACTGTCCCCCTCAGACCGTTGGAGGGCCGGACTTAAGTTTAAAAAGAAATAGTGGTACATGTGACCGCATCCGTAATACACTGGGCCCCCCTCAATTATTTATTTAATATACTGCACTCCTACTGAACTATTTTATATATATTGTCCCAATTAATTAATTAATATACTGGGACCTCTCTCCATTAATTATTGAATATGCCTTCCCCCAATTAATTACTAGACAGCCCCTCATAATTAATTATTTCTTACACCACCACCATTAAATATTTCCTATGCTGCCCTTCCACCATTAATTATGTCTTATGCTTCCCCCCATCATTAATTATTTCCTATGCTGCCCCTCATAATTAATTATTTCCTATGCTGCCCCTCATAATTATTTCCTATACTGCCCCTCCACCATTAATTATTTCCTATACTGCCCCTCAAATTAATTATTTCCTATACTGCCCCTCATAATTAATTATTCCTTATGCTGCCCCTCACCATTAATTATTTCCTATACTGCCCCTCAAATTAATTATTTCCTATACTGCCCCTCCACCATTAATTATTTCCTATACTTCCCCTCCACCATGAATTATTTCTTATGCTGCCCCTCACCATTAATTATTTCCTATACTGCCCCTCATAATTATTTCCTATACTGCCCCTCATAATTAATTATTCCCTATGCTGCCCCTCACCATTAATTATTTCCTATACTGCCCTCATAATTAATTATTTCCTATACTGCCCCCCACCATTAATTATTTCCTATACTGCGCCCCACCATTAATTATTTCCTATGCTGCCCCTCACCATTAATTATTTCCTATACTGCCCCTCAAATTAATTATTCCTTATACTGCCCCTCAAATTAATTATTTCCTATACTGCCCCTCCACTATTAATTATTTCCTTTACTGCCCCTCCACCATTAATTATTTCCTATGCTTCCCCTCCACCATGAATTATTTCTTATGCTGCCCCTCACCATTAATTATTTCCTATACTGCCCCTCATAATTATTTCCTATACTGCCCCTCATAATTATTTCCTATACTGCCCCTCATAATTAATTATTCCCTATGCTGCCCCTCACCACTAATTATTTCCTATACTGCCCTCATAATTAATTATTTCCTATACTGCCCCCCACCATTAATTATTTCCTATACTGCCCCTCACCATTAATTATTTCCTATACTGCCCCTCATAATTATTTCCTATACTGCCCCTCATAATTAATTATTCCCTATGCTGCCCCTCACCATTATTTATTTCCTATACTGCTCCTCAAATTAATTATTTCCTATACTGCCCCTCCACCATTAATTATTTCCTATACTGCCCCTCAAATTAATTATTTCCTATACTGCCCCTCAAATTAATTATCTCTTATACTGCCCCTCAGATTAATTATTTCCTATACTGCCCTCCACAATTAATTATTTCCTATACTTCCCCTCCACCCATTAATTATTTCCTATGCTGCCCCTCGCCATTAATTATTTCCTATGTTGCCCCTTACCATTAATTATTTCCTATGCTTCCCCTCACCATTAATTATTTCCTATACTGCCCCTCATAATTATTTCCTATACTGCCCCCCACCATTAATTATTTCCTATACTGCCCCTCAAATTAATTATTCCTTATACTGCCCCTCAAATTAATTATTTCCTATACTGCCCCTCCACAATTAATTATTTCCTTTACTGTCCCTCCACCATTAATTATTTCCTATGCTGCTCCTCACCATTAATTATTTCCTATACTGCCCCCACCATTAATTATTCCCTATGCTACCCCTCACCATTATTTATTTCCTATACTGCCCCTCCACCATTAATTATTTCCTATACTGCCCCTCAAATTAATTATTTCCTATACTGCCCCTCCACCATTAATTATTTCCTATACTTCCCCTCCACCATTAATTATTTCTTATGCTGCCCCTCACCATTAATTATTTCCCATACTGCCCCTCATAATTATTTCCTATACTGCCCCTCATAATTATTTCCTATACTGCCCCTCATAATTATTTCCTATACTGCCCCTCATAATTAATTATTCCCTATGCTGCCCCTCACCATTATTTATTTCCTATACTGCTCCTCAAATTAATTATTTCCTATACTGCCCCTCCACCATTAATTATTTCCTATACTGCCCCTCAAATTAATTATTTCCTATACTGCCCCTCCACCATTAATTATTTCCTATACTTCCCCTCCACCATTAATTATTTCTTATGCTGCCCCTCACCATTAATTATTTCCTATACTGCCCCTCATAATTATTTCCTATACTGCCCCTCATAATTATTTCCTATACTGCCCCTCATAACTAACTATTGGCCCCCGCCCACCACAACCTTTTTACTGCCCTTTTTAATTAAAAAATAAAAACCCTGTACTCACCACCGCGTCTTCTATCTTCTTGTAGGCCTAAGAAAGCCGGTTGGGTTCTTGTATGCCTAGTTTCTAACCTACACTGACAGCACACAACTGGATTTTAAGTCACTTTAAGTTTTGGAAAAAAAAAAAAAATTAGACTGTGCCTAATTCAATGAAACCCCTAATACAGGAGTCCCCAAACTTTTTATGTAGGGGGCCGTTCACTGTCCCCCTCAGACCGTTGGAGGGCCGGACTTAAGTTTAAAAAGAAATAGCGGTACATGTGACCGCATCCGTAATACACTGGGCCCCCCTCAATGATTTATTTAATATACTGCACTCCTACTGAACTATTTTATATATATTGTCCCAATTAATTAATTAATATACTGGGACCTCTCTCCATTAATTATTGAATATGCCTTCCCCCAATTAATTACTAGACAGCCCCTCATAATTAATTATTTCTTACACCACCACCATAAATTATTTCCTATGCTGCCCTTCCACCATTAATTATGTCTTATGCTTCCCCCCATCATTAATTATTTCCTATGCTGCCCCTCATAATTAATTATTTCCTATGCTGCCCCTCATAATTATTTCCTATACTGCCCCTCCACCATTAATTATTTCCTATACTGCCCCTCAAATTAATTATTTCCTATACTGCCCCTCATAATTAATTATTCCTTATGCTGCCCCTCACCATTAATTATTTCCTATATTGCCCCTCATAATTATTCCCTATGTTGCCCCTCAAATTAATTATCTCTTATACTGCCCCTCATAATTAATTATTTCCTATACTGCCCCTCATAATTATTTCCTATACTTCCCCTCAAATTAATTATTTCCTATACTGCCCCTCAAATTAATTATTTCCTATACTTCCCCTCCACCATGAATTATTTCTTATGCTGCCCCTCACCATTAATTATTTCCTATACTGCCCCTCATAATTATTTCCTATACTGCCCCTCATAATTATTTCCTATACTGCCCCTCATAATTATTTCCTATACTGCCCCTCATAATTAATTATTCCCTATGCTGCCCCTCACCATTAATTATTTCCTATACTGCCCTCATAATTAATTATTTCCTATACTGCCCCCCCACCATTAATTATTTCCTATGCTGCCCCTCACCATTAATTATTTCCTATACTGCCCCTCCAAATTAATTATTCCTTATACTGCCCGTCAAATTAATTATTTCCTATACTGCCCCTCCACTATTAATTATTTCCTTTACTGCCCCTCCACCATTAATTATTTCCTATGCTGCTCCTCACCATTAATTATTTCCTATACTGCCCCCACCATTAATTATTCCCTATGCTACCCCTCACCATTATTTATTTCCTATACTGCCCCTCCACCATTAATTATTTCCTATACTGCCCCTCAAATTAATTATTTCCTATACTGCCCCTCCACCATTAATTATTTCCTATACTTTCCCTCCACCATTAATTATTTCTTATGCTGCCCCTCACCATTAATTATTTCCTATACTGCCCCTCATAATTATTTCCTATACTGCCCCTCATAATTATTTCCTATACTGCCCCTCATAATTATTTCCTATACTGCCCCTCATAATTAATTATTCCCTATGCTGCCCCTCACCATTATTTATTTCCTATACTGCTCCTCAAATTAATTATTTCCTATACTGCCCCTCCACCATTAATTATTTCCTATACTGCCCCTCAAATTAATTATTTCCTATACTGCCCCTCCACCATTAACTATTTCCTATACTGCCCCTCAAATTAATTATCTCTTATACTGCCCCTCATAATTAATTATTTCCTATACTGCCCCTCAGATTAATTATTTCCTATACTGCCCTCCACAATTAATTATTTCCTATACTTCCCCTCCACCCATTAATTATTTCCTATGCTGCCCCTCGCCATTAATTATTTCCTATGCTGCCCCTTACCATTAATTATTTCCTATGCTTCCCCTCACCATTAATTATTTCCTATACTGCCCCTCATAATTATTTCCTATACTGCCCCTCCACCATTAATTATTTCCTATACTGCCCCTCATAATTAATTATTTCCTATGCTGCTCCTCACCATTAATTATTTCCTATACTGCCCCCACCATTAATTATTCCCTATGCTGCCCCTCACCATTATTTATTTCCTATACTGCCCCTCAAATTAATTATTTCCTTTACTGTCCCTCCAACATTAATTATTTCCTATGCTGCTCCTCACCATTAATTATTTCCTATACTGCCCCCACCATTAATTATTTCCTATGCTACCCCTCACCATTATTTATTTCCTATACTGCCCCTCAAATTAATTATTTCCTATACTGCCCCTCCACCATTAATTATTTCCTATACTGCCCCTCAAATTAATTATTTCCTATACTGCCCCTCCACCATTAATTATTTCCTATACTTCCCCTCCACCATTAATTATTTCTTATGCTGCCCCTCACCATTAATTATTTCCCATACTGCCCCTCATAATTATTTCCTATACTGCCCCTCATAATTATTTCCTATACTGCCCCTCATAATTATTTCCTATACTGCCCCTCATAATTAATTATTCCCTATGCTGCCCCTCACCATTATTTATTTCCTATACTGCTCCTCAAATTAATTATTTCCTATACTGCCCCTCCACCATTAATTATTTCCTATACTTCCCCTCCACCATTAATTATTTCTTATGCTGCCCCTCACCATTAATTATTTCCTATACTGCCCCTCATAATTATTTCCTATACTGCCCCTCATAACTAACTATTGGCCCCCGCCTACCACAACCTTTTTACTGCCCTTTTTAATTAAAAAAATAAAAACCCTGTACTTACCACCGCGTCTTCTATCTTCTTGTAGGCCTAAGAAAGCCGGTTGGGTTCTTGTATGCCTAGTTTCTAACCTACACTGACAGCACACAACTGGATTTTAAGTCACTTTAAGTTTTGGAAAAAAAAAATAAAAATTAGACTGTGCCTAATTCAATATAACCCCTAATACAGGAGTCCCCAAACTTTTTATGTAGGGGGCCGTTCACTGTCCCCCTCAGACCGTTGGAGGGCCGGACTTAAGTTTAAAAAGAAATAGTGGTACATGTGACCGCATCCGTAATACACTGGGCCCCCCTCAATTATTTATTTAATATACTGCACTCCTACTGAACTATTTTATATATATTGTCCCAATTAATTAATTAATATACTGGGACCTCTCTCCATTAATTATTGAATATGCCTTCCCCCAATTAATTACTAGACAGCCCCTCATAATTAATTATTTCTTACACCACCACCATTAATTATTTCCTATGCTGCCCTTCCACCATTAATTATGTCTTATGCTTCCCCCCATCATTAATTATTTCCTATGCTGCCCCTCATAATTAATTATTTCCTATGCTGCCCCTCATAATTATTTCCTATACTGCCCCTCCACCATTAATTATTTCCTATACTGCCCCTCAAATTAATTATTTCCTATACTGCCCCTCATAATTAATTATTCCTTATGCTGCCCCTCACCATTAATTATTTCCTATACTGCCCCTCAAATTAATTTTTTCCTATACTGCCCCTCCACCATTAATTATTTCCTATACTTCCCCTCCACCATGAATTATTTCTTATGCTGCCCCTCACCATTAATTATTTCCTATACTGCCCCTCATAATTATTTCCTATACTGCCCCTCATAATTAATTATTCCCTATGCTGCCCCTCACCATTAATTATTTCCTATACTGCCCTCATAATTAATTATTTCCTATACTGCCCCCCACCATTAATTATTTCCTATACTGCCCCCCACCATTAATTATTTCCTATGCTGCCCCTCACCATTAATTATTTCCTATACTGCCCCTCAAATTAATTATTCCTTATACTGCCCCTCAAATTAATTATTTCCTATACTGCCCCTCCACTATTAATTATTTCCTTTACTGCCCCTCCACCATTAATTATTTCCTATGCTTCCCCTCCACCATGAATTATTTCTTATGCTGCCCCTCACCATTAATTATTTCCTATACTGCCCCTCATAATTATTTCCTATACTGCCCCTCATAATTATTTCCTATACTGCCCCTCATAATTAATTATTCCCTATGCTGCCCCTCACCACTAATTATTTCCTATACTGCCCTCATAATTAATTATTTCCTATACTGCCCCCCACCATTAATTATTTCCTATACTGCCCCTCACCATTAATTATTTCCTATACTGCCCCTCAAATTAATTATTCCTTATACTGCCCCTCAAATTAATTATTTCCTATACTGCCCCTCCACTATTAATTATTTCCTTTACTGCCCCTCCACCATTAATTATTTCCTATGCTGTTCCTCACCATTAATTATTTCCTATACTGCCCCTCATAATTATTTCCTAAACTGCCCCTCATAATTATTTCCTATACTGCCCCTCATAATTATTTCCTATACTGCCCCTCATAATTAATTATTCCCTATGCTGCCCCTCACCATTATTTATTTCCTATACTGCTCCTCAAATTAATTATTTCCTATACTGCCCCTCCACCATTAATTATTTCCTATACTGCCCCTCAAATTAATTATTTCCTATACTGCCCCTCCACCATTAATTATTTCCTATACTTCCCCTCCACCATTAATTATTTCTTATGCTGCCCCTCACCATTAATTATTTCCTATACTGGATTTTAAGTCACTTTAAGTTTTGGAAAAAAAAAAAAAAATCGTCAGACTGTGCCTAATTCAATCAAACCCCTAATACAGGAGTCCCCAAACTTTTTATGTAGGGGGCCGTTCACTGTCCCCCTCAGACCGTTGGAGGGCCGGACTTAAGTTTAAAAAGAAATAGCGGTACATGTGACCGCATCCGTAATACACTGGGCCCCCCTCAATTATTTATTTAATATACTGCACTCCTACTGAACTATTTTATATATATTGTCCCAATTAATTAATTAATATACTGGGACCTCTCTCCATTAATTATTGAATATGCCTTCCCCCAATTAATTACTAGACAGCCCCTCATAATTAATTATTTCTTACACCACCACCATTAATTATTTCCTATGCTGCCCTTCCACCATTAATTATGTCTTATGCTTCCCCCCATCATTAATTATTTCCTATGCTGCCCCTCATAATTAATTATTTCCTATGCTGCCCCTCATAATTATTTCCTATACTGCCCCTCCACCATTAATTATTTCCTATACTGCCCCTCAAATTAATTATTTCCTATACTGCCCCTCATAATTAATTATTCCTTATGCTGCCCCTCACCATTAATTATTTCCTATATTGCCCCTCATAATTATTCCCTATGTTGCCCCTCAAATTAATTATCTCTTATACTGCCCCTCATAATTAATTATTTCCTATACTGCCCCTCATAATTATTTCCTATACTTCCCCTCAAAGTAATTATTTCCTATACTGCCCCTCAAATTAATTATTTCCTATACTGCCCTCCACAATTAATTATTTCCTATACTTCCCCTCCACCCATTAATTATTTCCTATGCTGCCCCTCGCCATTAATTATTTCCTATGCTGCCCCTTACCATTAATTATTTCCTATGCTTCCCCTCACCATTCATTATTTCCTATACTGCCCCTCATAATTATTTCCTATACTGCCCCTCATAATTATTTCCTATACTGCCCCTCATAATTAATTATTCCCTATGCTGCCCCTCAAATTAATTATTTCCTATACTGCCCCTCCACCATTAATTATTTCCTATACTGCCCCTCAAATTAATTATTTCCTATACTGCCCCTCCACCATTAATTATTTCCTATACTTCCCCTCCACCATGAATTATTTCTTATGCTGCCCCTCACCATTAATTATTTCCTATACTGCCCCTCATAATTATTTCCTATACTGCCCCTCATAATTATTTCCTATACTGCCCCTCATAATTATTTCCTATACTGCCCCTCATAATTAATTATTCCCTATGCTGCCCCTCACCATTAATTATTTCCTATACTGCCCTCATAATTAATTATTTCCTATACTGCCCCCCACCATTAATTATTTCCTATGCTGCCCCTCACCATTAATTATTTCCTATACTGCCCCTCAAATTAATTATTCCTTATACTGCCCCTCAAATTAATTATTTCCTATACTGCCCCTCCACTATTAATTATTTCCTTTACTGCCCCTCCACCATTAATTATTTCCTATGCTGCTCCTCACCATTAATTATTTCCTATACTGCCCCCACCATTAATTATTCCCTATGCTACCCCTCACCATTATTTATTTCCTATACTGCCCCTCAAATTAATTATTTCCTATACTGCCCCTCCACCATTAATTATTTCCTATACTGCCCCTCAAATTAATTATTTCCTATACTGCCCCTCCACCATTAATTATTTCCTATACTTCCCCTCCACCATTAATTATTTCTTATGCTGCCCCTCACCATTAATTATTTCCTATACTGCCCCTCATAATTATTTCCTATACTGCCCCTCATAATTATTTCCTATACTGCCCCTCATAATTAATTATTCCCTATGCTGCCCCTCACCATTATTTATTTCCTATACTGCTCCTCAAATTAATTATTTCCTATACTGCCCCTCCACCATTAATTATTTCCTATACTGCCCCCCACCATTAATTATTTCCTATACTGCCCCTCCACCATTAATTATTTCCTATACTGCCCCTCAAATTAATTATCTCTTATACTGCCCCTCATAATTAATTATTTCCTATACTGCCCCTCAGATTAATTATTTCCTATACTGCCCTCCACAATTAATTATTTCCTATACTTCCCCTCCACCCATTAATTATTTCCTATGCTGCCCCTCGCCATTAATTATTTCCTATGCTGCCCCTTACCATTAATTATTTCCTATGCTTCCCCTCACCATTAATTATTTCCTATACTGCCCCTCATAATTATTTCCTATACTGCCCCTCCACCATTAATTATTTCCTATACTGCCCCTCATAATTAATTATTTCCTATGCTGCTCCTCACCATTAATTATTTCCTATACTGCCCCCACCATTAATTATTCCCTATGCTGCCCCTCACCATTATTTATTTCCTATACTGCCCCTCAAATTAATTATTTCCTTTACTGTCCCTCCACCATTAATTATTTCCTATGCTGCTCCTCACCATTAATTATTTCCTATACTGCCCCCACCATTAATTATTCCCTATGCTACCCCTCACCATTATTTATTTCCTATACTGCCCCTCAAATTAATTATTTCCTATACTGCCCCTCCACCATTAATTATTTCCTATACTGCCCCTCAAATTAATTATTTCCTATACTGCCCCTCCACCATTAATTATTTCCTATACTTCCCCTCCACCATTAATTATTTCTTATGCTGCCCCTCACCATTAATTATTTCCCATACTGCCCCTCATAATTATTTCCTATACTGCCCCTCATAATTATTTCCTATACTGCCCCTCATAATTATTTCCTATACTGCCCCTCATAATTAATTATTCCCTATGCTGCCCCTCACCATTATTTATTTCCTATACTGCTCCTCAAATTAATTATTTCCTATACTGCCCCTCCACCATTAATTATTTCCTATACTGCCCCTCAAATTAATTATTTCCTATACTGCCCCTCCACCATTAATTATTTCCTATACTTCCCCTCCACCATTAATTATTTCTTATGCTGCCCCTCACCATTAATTATTTCCTATACTGCCCCTCATAATTATTTCCTATACTGCCCCTCATAATTATTTCCTATACTGCCCCTCATAACTAACTATTGGCCCCCGCCCACCACAACCTTTTTACTGCCCTTTTTAATTAAAAAATAAAAACCCTGTACTCACCACCGCGTCTTCTATCTTCTTGTAGGCCTAAGAAAGCCGGTTGGGTTCTTGTATGCCTAGTTTCTAACCTACACTGACAGCACACAACTGGATTTTAAGTCACTTTAAGTTTTGGAAAAAAAAAAAAAAATTAGACTGTGCCTAATTCAATGAAACCCCTAATACAGGAGTCCCCAAACTTTTTATGTAGGGGGCCGTTCACTGTCCCCCTCAGACCGTTGGAGGGCCGGACTTAAGTTTAAAAAGAAATAGCGGTACATGTGACCGCATCCGTAATACACTGGGCCCCCCTCAATGATTTATTTAATATACTGCACTCCTACTGAACTATTTTATATATATTGTCCCAATTAATTAATTAATATACTGGGACCTCTCTCCATTAATTATTGAATATGCCTTCCCCCAATTAATTACTAGACAGCCCCTCATAATTAATTATTTCTTACACCACCACCATAAATTATTTCCTATGCTGCCCTTCCACCATTAATTATGTCTTATGCTTCCCCCCATCATTAATTATTTCCTATGCTGCCCCTCATAATTAATTATTTCCTATGCTGCCCCTCATAATTATTTCCTATACTGCCCCTCCACCATTAATTATTTCCTATACTGCCCCTCAAATTAATTATTTCCTAAACTGCCCCTCATAATTAATTATTCCTTATGCTGCCCCTCACCATTAATTATTTCCTATGCTGCCCCTCATAATTATTTCCTATACTGCCCCTCATAATTATTTCCTATACTGCCCCTCATAATTAATTATTCCCTATGCTGCCCCTCACCATTAATTATTTCCTATACTGCCCCTCAAATTAATTATTCCTTATACTGCCCCTCAAATTAATTATTTCCTATACTGCCCCTCCACTATTAATTATTTCCTTTACTGCCCCTCCACCATTAATTATTTCCTATGCTGTTCCTCACCATTAATTATTTCCTATACTGCCCCTCATAATTATTTCCTAAACTGCCCCTCATAATTATTTCCTATACTTCCCCTCAAATTAATTATTTCCTATACTGCCCCTCAGATTAATTATTTCCTATACTGCCCTCCACAATTAATTATTTCCTATACTTCCCCTCCACCCATTAATTATTTCCTATGCTGCCCCTCGCCATTAATTATTTCCTATGTTGCCCCTTACCATTAATTATTTCCTATGCTTCCCCTCACCATTAATTATTTCCTATACTGCCCCTCATAATTATTTCCTATACTGCCCCTCATAATTAATTATTCCCTATGCTGCCCCTCACCATTAATTATTTCCTACACTGCCCCTCCACCATTAATTATTTCCTATACTGCCCCTCAAATTAATTATTTCCTATACTGCCCCTCAAATTAATTATTTCCTATACTGCCCCTCCACCATGAATTATTTCCTATACTGCCCCTCAAATTAATTATTTCCTATACTGCCCCTCCACCATTAATTATTTCCTATACTTCCCCTCCACCATGAATTATTTCTTATGCTGCCCCTCACCATTAATTATTTCCTATACTGCCCTCATAATTAATTATTTCCTATACTGCCCCCCACCATTAATTATTTCCTATACTGCCCCCCACCATTAATTATTTCCTATGCTGCCCCTCACCATTAATTATTTCCTATACTGCCCCTCAAATTAATTATTCCTTATACTGCCCCTCAAATTAATTATTTCCTATACTGCCCCTCCACAATTAATTATTTCCTTTACTGTCCCTCCACCATTAATTATTTCCTATGCTGCTCCTCACCATTAATTATTTCCTATACTGCCCCCACCATTAATTATTCCCTATGCTACCCCTCACCATTATTTATTTCCTATACTGCCCCTACACCATTAATTATTTCCTATACTGCCCCTCAAATTAATTATTTCCTATACTGCCCCTCCACCATTAATTATTTCCTATACTTCCCCTCCACCATTAATTATTTCTTATGCTGCCCCTCACCATTAATTATTTCCCATACTGCCCCTCATAATTATTTCCTATACTGCCCCTCATAATTATTTCCTATACTGCCCCTCATAATTATTTCCTATACTGCCCCTCATAATTAATTATTCCCTATGCTGCCCCTCACCATTATTTATTTCCTATACTGCTCCTCAAATTAATTATTTCCTATACTGCCCCTCCACCATTAATTATTTCCTATACTGCCCCTCAAATTAATTATTTCCTATACTGCCCCTCCACCATTAATTATTTCCTATACTTCCCCTCCACCATTAATTATTTCTTATGCTGCCCCTCACCATTAATTATTTCCTATACTGCCCCTCATAATTATTTCCTATACTGCCCCTCATAATTATTTCCTATACTGCCCCTCATAACTAACTATTGGCCCCCGCCCACCACAACCTTTTTACTGCCCTTTTTAATTAAAAAATAAAAACCCTGTACTCACCACCGCGTCTTCTATCTTCTTGTAGGCCTAAGAAAGCCGGTTGGGTTCTTGTATGCCTAGTTTCTAACCTACACTGACAGCACACAACTGGATTTTAAGTCACTTTAAGTTTTGGAAAAAAAAAAAAAATCGTCAGACTGTGCCTAATTCAATCAAACCCCTAATACAGGAGTCCCCAAACTTTTTATGTAGGGGGCCGTTCACTGTCCCCCTCAGACCGTTGGAGGGCCGGACTTAAGTTTAAAAAGAAATAGCGGTACATGTGACCGCATCCGTAATACACTGGGCCCCCCTCAATTATTTATTTAATATACTGCACTCCTACTGAACTATTTTATATATATTGTCCCAATTAATTAATTAATATACTGGGACCTCTCTCCATTAATTATTGAATATGCCTTCCCCCAATTAATTACTAGACAGCCCCTCATAATTAATTATTTCTTACACCACCACCATTAATTATTTCCTATGCTGCCCTTCCACCATTAATTATGTCTTATGCTTCCCCCCATCATTAATTATTTCCTATGCTGCCCCTCATAATTAATTATTTCCTATGCTGCCCCTCATAATTATTTCCTATACTGCCCCTCCACCATTAATTATTTCCTATACTGCCCCTCAAATTAATTATTTCCTATACTGCCCCTCATAATTAATTATTCCTTATGCTGCCCCTCACCATTAATTATTTCCTATATTGCCCCTCATAATTATTCCCTATGTTGCCCCTCAAATTAATTATCTCTTATACTGCCCCTCATAATTAATTATTTCCTATACTGCCCCTCATAATTATTTCCTATACTTCCCCTCAAAGTAATTATTTCCTATACTGCCCCTCAAATTAATTATTTCCTATACTGCCCTCCACAATTAATTATTTCCTATACTTCCCCTCCACCCATTAATTATTTCCTATGCTGCCCCTCGCCATTAATTATTTCCTATGCTGCCCCTTACCATTAATTATTTCCTATGCTTCCCCTCACCATTCATTATTTCCTATACTGCCCCTCATAATTATTTCCTATACTGCCCCTCATAATTATTTCCTATACTGCCCCTCATAATTAATTATTCCCTATGCTGCCACTCAAATTAATTATTCCCTATACTGCCCCTCCACCATTAATTATTTCCTATACTGCCCCTCCACCATTAATTATTTCCTATACTGCCCCTCCACCATTAATTATTTCCTATACTTCCCCTCCACCATGAATTATTTCTTATGCTGCCCCTCACCATTAATTATTTCCTATACTGCCCCTCATAATTATTTCCTATACTGCCCCTCATAATTATTTCCTATACTGCCCCTCATAATTATTTCCTATACTGCCCCTCATAATTAATTATTCCCTATGCTGCCCCTCACCATTATTTATTTCCTATACTGCTCCTCAAATTAATTATTTCCTATACTGCCCCTCCACCATTAATTATTTCCTATACTTCCCCTCCACCATGAATTATTTCTTATGCTGCCCCTCACCATTAATTATTTCCTATACTGCCCCTCATAATTATTTCCTATACTGCCCCTCATAATTATTTCCTATACTGCCCCTCATAATTATTTCCTATACTGCCCCTCATAATTAATTATTCCCTATGCTGCCCCTCACCATTAATTATTTCCTATACTGCCCTCATAATTAATTATTTCCTATACTGCCCCCCACCATTAATTATTTCCTATACTGCCCCCCACCATTAATTATTTCCTATGCTGCCCCTCACCATTAATTATTTCCTATACTGCCCCTCAAATTAATTATTCCTTATACTGCCCCTCAAATTAATTATTTCCTATACTGCCCCTCCACTATTAATTATTTCCTTTACTGCCCCTCCACCATTAATTATTTCCTATGCTGCTCCTCACCATTAATTATTTCCTATACTGCCCCCACCATTAATTATTCACTATGCTACCCCTCACCATTATTTATTTCCTATACTGCCCCTCAAATTAATTATTTCCTATACTGCCCCTCCACCATTAATTATTTCCTATACTTCCCCTCCACCATTAATTATTTCTTATGCTGCCCCTCACCATTAATTATTTCCTATACTGCCCCTCATAATTATTTCCTATACTGCCCCTCATAATTATTTCCTATACTGCCCCTCATAATTAATTATTCCCTATGCTGCCCCTCACCACTAATTATTTCCTATACTGCCCTCATAATTAATTATTTCCTATACTGCCCCCCACCATTAATTATTTCCTATACTGCCCCTCACCATTAATTATTTCCTATACTGCCCCTCAAATTAATTATTCCTTATACTGCCCCTCAAATTAATTATTTCCTATACTGCCCCTCCACTATTAATTATTTCCTTTACTGCCCCTCCACCATTAATTATTTCCTATGCTGTTCCTCACCATTAATTATTTCCTATACTGCCCCTCATAATTATTTCCTAAACTGCCCCTCATAATTATTTCCTATACTGCCCCTCATAATTATTTCCTATACTGCCCCTCATAATTAATTATTCCCTATGCTGCCCCTCACCATTATTTATTTCCTATACTGCTCCTCAAATTAATTATTTCCTATACTGCCCCTCCACCATTAATTATTTCCTATACTGCCCCTCAAATTAATTATTTCCTATACTGCCCCTCAAATTAATTATCTCTTATACTGCCCCTCATAATTAATTATTTCCTATACTGCCCCTCATAATTATTTCCTATACTTCCCCTCAAATTAATTATTTCCTATACTGCCCCTCAGATTAATTATTTCCTATACTGCCCTCCACAATTAATTATTTCCTATACTTCCCCTCCACCCATTAATTATTTCCTATGCTGCCCCTCGCCATTAATTATTTCCTATGTTGCCCCTTACCATTAATTATTTCCTATGCTTCCCCTCACCATTAATTATTTCCTATACTGCCCCTCATAATTATTTCCTATACTGCCCCTCATAATTAATTATTCCCTATGCTGCCCCTCACCATTAATTATTTCCTACACTGCCCCTCCACCATTAATTATTTCCTATACTTCCCCTCAAATTAATTATTTCCTATACTGCCCCTCAAATTAATTATTTCCTATACTTCCCCTCCACCATGAATTATTTCTTATGCTGCCCCTCACCATTAATTATTTCCTATACTGCCCCTCATAATTATTTCCTATACTGCCCCTCATAATTATTTCCTATACTGCCCCTCATAATTATTTCCTATACTGCCCCTCATAATTAATTATTCCCTATGCTGCCCCTCACCATTAATTATTTCCTATACTGCCCTCATAATTAATTATTTCCTATACTGCCCCCCCCCCACCATTAATTATTTCCTATGCTGCCCCTCACCATTAATTATTTCCTATACTGCCCCTCCAAATTAATTATTCCTTATACTGCCCGTCAAATTAATTATTTCCTATACTGCCCCTCCACTATTAATTATTTCCTTTACTGCTCCTCCACCATTAATTATTTCCTATGCTGCTCCTCACCATTAATTATTTCCTATACTGCCCCCACCATTAATTATTCCCTATGCTACCCCTCACCATTATTTATTTCCTATACTGCCCCTCAAATTAATTATTTCCTATACTGCCCCTCCACCATTAATTATTTCCTATACTGCCCCTCCACCATTAATTATTTCCTATACTTTCCCTCCACCATTAATTATTTCTTATGCTGCCCCTCACCATTAATTATTTCCTATACTGCCCCTCATAATTATTTCCTATACTGCCCCTCATAATTATTTCCTATACTGCCCCTCATAATTATTTCCTATACTGCCCCTCATAATTAATTATTCCCTATGCTGCCCCTCACCATTATTTATTTCCTATACTGCTCCTCAAATTAATTATTTCCTATACTGCCCCTCCACCATTAATTATTTCCTATACTGCCCCTCAAATTAATTATTTCCTATACTGCCCCTCCACCATTAATTATTTCCTATACTTCCCCTCCACCATTAATTATTTCTTATGCTGCCCCTCACCATTAATTATTTCCTATACTGCCCCTCATAATTATTTCCTATACTGCCCCTCATAATTATTTCCTATACTGCCCCTCATAACTAACTATTGGCCCCCGCCCACCACAACCTTTTTACTGCCCTTTTTAATTAAAAAATAAAAACCCTGTACTCACCACCGCGTCTTCTATCTTCTTGTAGGCCTAAGAAAGCCGGTTGGGTTCTTGTATGCCTAGTTTCTAACCTACACTGACAGCACACAACTGGATTTTAAGTCACTTTAAGTTTTGGAAAAAAAAAATAAAAATTAGACTGTGCCTAATTCAATATAACCCCTAATACAGGAGTCCCCAAACTTTTTATGTAGGGGGCCGTTCACTGTCCCCCTCAGACCGTTGGAGGGCCGGACTTAAGTTTAAAAAGAAATAGCGGTACATGTGACCGCATCCGTAATACACTGGGCCCCCCTCAATTATTTATTTAATATACTGCACTCCTACTGAACTATTTTATATATATTGTCCCAATTAATTAATTAATATACTGGGACCTCTCTCCATTAATTATTGAATATGCCTTCCCCCAATTAATTACTAGACAGCCCCTCATAATTAATTATTTCTTACACCACCACCATTAATTATTTCCTATGCTGCCCTTCCACCATTAATTATGTCTTATGCTTCCCCCCATCATTAATTATTTCCTATGCTGCCCCTCATAATTAATTATTTCCTATGCTGCCCCTCATAATTATTTCCTATACTGCCCCTCCACCATTAATTATTTCCTATACTGCCCCTCAAATTAATTATTTCCTATACTGCCCCTCATAATTAATTATTCCTTATGCTGCCCCTCACCATTAATTATTTCCTATATTGCCCCTCATAATTATTCCCTATGTTGCCCCTCAAATTAATTATCTCTTATACTGCCCCTCATAATTAATTATTTCCTATACTGCCCCTCAAATTAATTATTTCCTATACTGCCCTCCACAATTAATTATTTCCTATACTTCCCCTCCACCCATTAATTATTTCCTATGCTGCCCCTCGCCATTAATTATTTCCTATGCTGCCCCTTACCATTAATTATTTCCTATGCTTCCCCTCACCATTCATTATTTCCTATACTGCCCCTCATAATTATTTCCTATACTGCCCCTCATAATTATTTCCTATACTGCCCCTCATAATTAATTATTCCCTATGCTGCCCCTCAAATTAATTATTTCCTATACTGCCCCTCCACCATTAATTATTTCCTATACTGCCCCTCAAATTAATTATTTCCTATACTGCCCCTCCACCATTAATTATTTCCTATACTTCCCCTCCACCATGAATTATTTCTTATGCTGCCCCTCATAATTATTTCCTATACTGCCCCTCATAATTATTTCCTATACTGCCCCTCATAATTATTTCCTATACTGCCCCTCATAATTAATTATTCCCTATGCTGCCCCTCACCATTAATTATTTCCTATACTGCCCTCATAATTAATTATTTCCTATACTGCCCCCCACCATTAATTATTTCCTATACTGCCCCCCACCATTAATTATTTCCTATGCTGCCCCTCACCATTAATTATTTCCTATACTGCCCCTCAAATTAATTATTCCTTATACTGCCCCTCAAATTAATTATTTCCTATACTGCCCCTCCACTATTAATTATTTCCTTTACTGCCCCTCCACCATTAATTATTTCCTATGCTGCTCCTCACCATTAATTATTTCCTATACTGCCCCCACCATTAATTATTCCCTATGCTACCCCTCACCATTATTTATTTCCTATACTGCCCCTCAAATTAATTATTTCCTATACTGCCCCTCCACCATTAATTATTTCCTATACTTCCCCTCCACCATTAATTATTTCTTATGCTGCCCCTCACCATTAATTATTTCCTATACTGCCCCTCATAATTATTTCCTATACTGCCCCTCATAATTAATTATTCCCTATGCTGCCCCTCACCATTATTTATTTCCTATACTGCTCCTCAAATTAATTATTTCCTATACTGCCCCTCCACCATTAATTATTTCCTATACTGCCCCTCAAATTAATTATTTCCTATACTGCCCCTCCACCATTAACTATTTCCTATACTGCCCCTCAAATTAATTATTTCTTATACTGCCCCTCATAATTAATTATTTCCTATACTGCCCCTCAGATTAATTATTTCCTATACTGCCCTCCACAATTAATTATTTCCTATACTTCCCCTCCACCCATTAATTATTTCCTATGCTGCCACTCGCCATTAATTATTTCCTATGCTGCCCCTTACCATTAATTATTTCCTATGCTTCCCCTCACCATTAATTATTTCCTATACTGCCCCTCATAATTATTTCCTATACTGCCCCTCCACCATTAATTATTTCCTATACTGCCCCTCATAATTAATTATTTCCTATGCTGCTCCTCACCATTAATTATTTCCTATACTGCCCCCACCATTAATTATTCCCTATGCTGCCCCTCACCATTATTTATTTCCTATACTGCCCCTCAAATTAATTATTTCCTTTACTGTCCCTCCACCATTAATTATTTCCTATGCTGCTCCTCACCATTAATTATTTCCTATACTGCCCCCACCATTAATTATTCCCTATGCTACCCCTCACCATTATTTATTTCCTATACTGCCCCTCAAATTAATTATTTCCTATACTGCCCCTCCACCATTAATTATTTCCTATACTGCCCCTCAAATTAATTATTTCCTATACTGCCCCTCCACCATTAATTATTTCCTATACTTCCCCTCCACCATTAATTATTTCTTATGCTGCCCCTCACCATTAATTATTTCCCATACTGCCCCTCATAATTATTTCCTATACTGCCCCTCATAATTATTTCCTATACTGCCCCTCATAATTATTTCCTATACTGCCCCTCATAATTAATTATTCCCTATGCTGCCCCTCACCATTATTTATTTCCTATACTGCTCCTCAAATTAATTATTTCCTATACTGCCCCTCCACCATTAATTATTTCCTATACTGCCCCTCAAATTAATTATTTCCTATACTGCCCCTCCACCATTAATTATTTCCTATACTTCCCCTCCACCATTAATTATTTCTTATGCTGCCCCTCACCATTAATTATTTCCTATACTGCCCCTCATAATTATTTCCTATACTGCCCCTCATAATTATTTCCTATACTGCCCCTCATAACTAACTATTGGCCCCCGCCCACCACAACCTTTTTACTGCCCTTTTTAATTAAAAAATAAAAACCCTGTACTCACCACCGCGTCTTCTATCTTCTTGTAGGCCTAAGAAAGCCGGTTGGGTTCTTGTATGCCTAGTTTCTAACCTACACTGACAGCACACAACTGGATTTTAAGTCACTTTAAGTTTTGGAAAAAAAAAAAAAAATCGTCAGACTGTGCCTAATTCAATCAAACCCCTAATACAGGAGTCCCCAAACTTTTTATGTAGGGGGCCGTTCACTGTCCCCCTCAGACCGTTGGAGGGCCGGACTTAAGTTTAAAAAGAAATAGCGGTACATGTGACCGCATCCGTAATACACTGGGCCCCCCTCAATTATTTATTTAATATACTGCACTCCTACTGAACTATTTTATATATATTGTCCCAATTAATTAATTAATATACTGGGACCTCTCTCCATTAATTATTGAATATGCCTTCCCCCAATTAATTACTAGACAGCCCCTCATAATTAATTATTTCTTACACCACCACCATTAATTATTTCCTATGCTGCCCTTCCACCATTAATTATGTCTTATGCTTCCCCCCATCATTAATTATTTCCTATGCTGCCCCTCATAATTAATTATTTCCTATGCTGCCCCTCATAATTATTTCCTATACTGCCCCTCCACCATTAATTATTTCCTATACTGCCCCTCAAATTAATTATTTCCTATACTGCCCCTCATAATTAATTATTCCTTATGCTGCCCCTCACCATTAATTATTTCCTATATTGCCCCTCATAATTATTCCCTATGTTGCCCCTCAAATTAATTATCTCTTATACTGCCCCTCATAATTAATTATTTCCTATACTGCCCCTCAAATTAATTATTTCCTATACTGCCCTCCACAATTAATTATTTCCTATACTTCCCCTCCACCCATTAATTATTTCCTATGCTGCCCCTCGCCATTAATTATTTCCTATGCTGCCCCTTACCATTAATTATTTCCTATGCTTCCCCTCACCATTCATTATTTCCTATACTGCCCCTCATAATTATTTCCTATACTGCCCCTCATAATTATTTCCTATACTGCCCCTCATAATTAATTATTCCCTATGCTGCCCCTCAAATTAATTATTTCCTATACTGCCCCTCCACCATTAATTATTTCCTATACTGCCCCTCAAATTAATTATTTCCTATACTGCCCCTCCACCATTAATTATTTCCTATACTTCCCCTCCACCATGAATTATTTCTTATGCTGCCCCTCATAATTATTTCCTATACTGCCCCTCATAATTATTTCCTATACTGCCCCTCATAATTATTTCCTATACTGCCCCTCATAATTAATTATTCCCTATGCTGCCCCTCACCATTTATTATTTCCTATACTGCCCTCATAATTAATTATTTCCTATACTGCCCCCCACCATTAATTATTTCCTATACTGCCCCCCACCATTAATTATTTCCTATGCTGCCCCTCACCATTAATTATTTCCTATACTGCCCCTCAAATTAATTATTCCTTATACTGCCCCTCAAATTAATTATTTCCTATACTGCCCCTCCACTATTAATTATTTCCTTTACTGCCCCTCCACCATTAATTATTTCCTATGCTGCTCCTCACCATTAATTATTTCCTATACTGCCCCCACCATTAATTATTCCCTATGCTACCCCTCACCATTATTTATTTCCTATACTGCCCCTCAAATTAATTATTTCCTATACTGCCCCTCCACCATTAATTATTTCCTATACTGCCCCTCAAATTAATTATTTCCTATACTGCCCCTCCACCATTAATTATTTCCTATACTTCCCCTCCACCATTAATTATTTCTTATGCTGCCCCTCACCATTAATTATTTCCTATACTGCCCCTCATAATTATTTCCTATACTGCCCCTCATAATTAATTATTCCCTATGCTGCCCCTCACCATTATTTATTTCCTATACTGCTCCTCAAATTAATTATTTCCTATACTGCCCCTCCACCATTAATTATTTCCTATACTGCCCCTCAAATTAATTATTTCCTATACTGCCCCTCCACCATTAACTATTTCCTATACTGCCCCTCAAATTAATTATCTCTTATACTGCCCCTCATAATTAATTATTTCCTATACTGCCCCTCAGATTAATTATTTCCTATACTGCCCTCCACAATTAATTATTTCCTATACTTCCCCTCCACCCATTAATTATTTCCTATGCTGCCCCTCGCCATTAATTATTTCCTATGCTGCCCCTTACCATTAATTATTTCCTATGCTTCCCCTCACCATTAATTATTTCCTATACTGCCCCTCATAATTATTTCCTATACTGCCCCTCCACCATTAATTATTTCCTATACTGCCCCTCATAATTAATTATTTCCTATGCTGCTCCTCACCATTAATTATTTCCTATACTGCCCCCACCATTAATTATTCCCTATGCTGCCCCTCACCATTATTTATTTCCTATACTGCCCCTCAAATTAATTATTTCCTTTACTGTCCCTCCACCATTAATTATTTCCTATGCTGCTCCTCACCATTAATTATTTCCTATACTGCCCCCACCATTAATTATTCCCTATGCTACCCCTCACCATTATTTATTTCCTATACTGCCCCTCAAATTAATTATTTCCTATACTGCCCCTCCACCATTAATTATTTCCTATACTGCCCCTCAAATTAATTATTTCCTATACTGCCCCTCCACCATTAATTATTTCCTATACTTCCCCTCCACCATTAATTATTTCTTATGCTGCCCCTCACCATTAATTATTTCCCATACTGCCCCTCATAATTATTTCCTATACTGCCCCTCATAATTATTTCCTATACTGCCCCTCATAATTATTTCCTATACTGCCCCTCATAATTAATTATTCCCTATGCTGCCCCTCACCATTATTTATTTCCTATACTGCTCCTCAAATTAATTATTTCCTATACTGCCCCTCCACCATTAATTATTTCCTATACTGCCCCTCAAATTAATTATTTCCTATACTGCCCCTCCACCATTAATTATTTCCTATACTTCCCCTCCACCATTAATTATTTCTTATGCTGCCCCTCACCATTAATTATTTCCTCTACTGCCCCTCATAATTATTTCCTATACTGCCCCTCATAATTATTTCCTATACTGCCCCTCATAACTAACTATTGGCCCCCGCCCACCACAACCTTTTTACTGCCCTTTTTAATTAAAAAATAAAAACCCTGTACTCACCACCGCGTCTTCTATCTTCTTGTAGGCCTAAGAAAGCCGGTTGGGTTCTTGTATGCCTAGTTTCTAACCTACACTGACAGCACACAACTGGATTTTAAGTCACTTTAAGTTTTGGAAAAAAAAAAAAAAATCGTCAGACTGTGCCTAATTCAATCAAACCCCTAATACAGGAGTCCCCAAACTTTTTATGTAGGGGGCCGTTCACTGTCCCCCTCAGACCGTTGGAGGGCCGGACTTAAGTTTAAAAAGAAATAGCGGTACATGTGACCGCATCCGTAATACACTGGGCCCCCCTCAATTATTTATTTAATATACTGCACTCCTACTGAACTATTTTATATATATTGTCCCAATTAATTAATTAATATACTGGGACCTCTCTCCATTAATTATTGAATATGCCTTCCCCCAATTAATTACTAGACAGCCCCTCATAATTAATTATTTCTTACACCACCACCATTAATTATTTCCTATGCTGCCCTTCCACCATTAATTATGTCTTATGCTTCCCCCCATCATTAATTATTTCCTATGCTGCCCCTCATAATTAATTATTTCCTATGCTGCCCCTCATAATTATTTCCTATACTGCCCCTCCACCATTAATTATTTCCTATACTGCCCCTCAAATTAATTATTTCCTATACTGCCCCTCATAATTAATTATTCCTTATGCTGCCCCTCACCATTAATTATTTCCTATATTGCCCCTCATAATTATTCCCTATGTTGCCCCTCAAATTAATTATCTCTTATACTTCCCCTCAAAGTAATAATTTCCTATACTGCCCCTCAAATTAATTATTTCCTATACTGCCCTCCACAATTAATTATTTCCTATACTTCCCCTCCACCCATTAATTATTTCCTATGCTGCCCCTCGCCATTAATTATTTCCTATGCTGCCCCTTACCATTAATTATTTCCTATGCTTCCCCTCACCATTCATTATTTCCTATACTGCCCCTCATAATTATTTCCTATACTGCCCCTCATAATTATTTCCTATACTGCCCCTCATAATTAATTATTCCCTATGCTGCCCCTCAAATTAATTATTCCCTATACTGCCCCTCCACCATTAATTATTTCCTATACTGCCCCTCCACCATTAATTATTTCCTATACTGCCCCTCCACCATTAATTATTTCCTATACTTCCCCTCCACCATGAATTATTTCTTATGCTGCCCCTCACCATTAATTATTTCCTATACTGCCCCTCATAATTATTTCCTATACTGCCCCTCATAATTATTTCCTATACTGCCCCTCATAATTATTTCCTATACTGCCCCTCATAATTAATTATTCCCTATGCTGCCCCTCACCATTAATTATTTCCTATACTGCCCTCATAATTAATTATTTCCTATACTGCCCCCCACCATTAATTATTTCCTATACTGCCCCCCACCATTAATTATTTCCTATGCTGCCCCTCACCATTAATTATTTCCTATACTGCCCCTCAAATTAATTATTCCTTATACTGCCCCTCAAATTAATTATTTCCTATACTGCCCCTCCACTATTAATTATTTCCTTTACTGCCCCTCCACCATTAATTATTTCCTATGCTGCTCCTCACCATTAATTATTTCCTATACTGCCCCCACCATTAATTATTCCCTATGCTACCCCTCACCATTATTTATTTCCTATACTGCCCCTCAAATTAATTATTTCCTATACTGCCCCTCCACCATTAATTATTTCCTATACTTCCCCTCCACCATTAATTATTTCTTATGCTGCCCCTCACCATTAATTATTTCCTATACTGCCCCTCATAATTATTTCCTATACTGCCCCTCATAATTATTTCCTATACTGCCCCTCATAATTAATTATTCCCTATGCTGCCCCTCACCACTAATTATTTCCTATACTGCCCTCATAATTAATTATTTCCTATACTGCCCCCCACCATTAATTATTTCCTATACTGCCCCTCACCATTAATTATTTCCTATACTGCCCCTCAAATTAATTATTCCTTATACTGCCCCTCAAATTAATTATTTCCTATACTGCCCCTCCACTATTAATTATTTCCTTTACTGCCCCTCCACCATTAATTATTTCCTATGCTGTTCCTCACCATTAATTATTTCCTATACTGCCCCTCATAATTATTTCCTAAACTGCCCCTCATAATTATTTCCTATACTGCCCCTCATAATTATTTCCTATACTGCCCCTCATAATTAATTATTCCCTATGCTGCCCCTCACCATTATTTATTTCCTATACTGCTCCTCAAATTAATTATTTCCTATACTGCCCCTCCACCATTAATTATTTCCTATACTGCCCCTCAAATTAATTATTTCCTATACTGCCCCTCAAATTAATTATCTCTTATACTGCCCCTCATAATTAATTATTTCCTATACTGCCCCTCATAATTATTTCCTATACTTCCCCTCAAATTAATTATTTCCTATACTGCCCCTCAGATTAATTATTTCCTATACTGCCCTCCACAATTAATTATTTCCTATACTTCCCCTCCACCCATTAATTATTTCCTATGCTGCCCCTCGCCATTAATTATTTCCTATGTTGCCCCGTACCATTAATTATTTCCTATGCTTCCCCTCACCATTAATTATTTCCTATACTGCCCCTCATAATTATTTCCTATACTGCCCCTCATAATTAATTATTCCCTATGCTGCCCCTCACCATTAATTATTTCCTACACTGCCCCTCCACCATTAATTATTTCCTATACTTCCCCTCAAATTAATTATTTCCTATACTGCCCCTCAAATTAATTATTTCCTATACTTCCCCTCCACCATGAATTATTTCTTATGCTGCCCCTCACCATTAATTATTTCCTATACTGCCCCTCATAATTATTTCCTATACTGCCCCTCATAATTATTTCCTATACTGCCCCTCATAATTATTTCCTATACTGCCCCTCATAATTAATTATTCCCTATGCTGCCCCTCACCATTAATTATTTCCTATACTGCCCTCATAATTAATTATTTCCTATACTGCCCCCCCACCATTAATTATTTCCTATGCTGCCCCTCACCATTAATTATTTCCTATACTGCCCCTCCAAATTAATTATTCCTTATACTGCCCGTCAAATTAATTATTTCCTATACTGCCCCTCCACTATTAATTATTTCCTTTACTGCCCCTCCACCATTAATTATTTCCTATGCTGCTCCTCACCATTAATTATTTCCTATACTGCCCCCACCATTAATTATTCCCTATGCTACCCCTCACCATTATTTATTTCCTATACTGCCCCTCAAATTAATTATTTCCTATACTGCCCCTCCACCATTAATTATTTCCTATACTGCCCCTCCACCATTAATTATTTCCTATACTTTCCCTCCACCATTAATTATTTCTTATGCTGCCCCTCACCATTAATTATTTCCTATACTGCCCCTCATAATTATTTCCTATACTGCCCCTCATAATTATTTCCTATACTGCCCCTCATAATTATTTCCTATACTGCCCCTCATAATTAATTATTCCCTATGCTGCCCCTCACCATTATTTATTTCCTATACTGCTCCTCAAATTAATTATTTCCTATACTGCCCCTCCACCATTAATTATTTCCTATACTGCCCCTCAAATTAATTATTTCCTATACTGCCCCTCCACCATTAATTATTTCCTATACTTCCCCTCCACCATTAATTATTTCTTATGCTGCCCCTCACCATTAATTATTTCCTATACTGCCCCTCATAATTATTTCCTATACTGCCCCTCATAACTAACTATTGGCCCCCGCCCACCACAACCTTTTTACTGCCCTTTTTAATTAAAAAAATAAAAACCCTGTACTTACCACCGCGTCTTCTATCTTCTTGTAGGCCTAAGAAAGCCGGTTGGGTTCTTGTATGCCTAGTTTCTAACCTACACTGACAGCACACAACTGGATTTTAAGTCACTTTAAGTTTTGGAAAAAAAAAATAAAAATTAGACTGTGCCTAATTCAATATAACCCCTAATACAGGAGTCCCCAAACTTTTTATGTAGGGGGCCGTTCACTGTCCCCCTCAGACCGTTGGAGGGCCGGACTTAAGTTTAAAAAGAAATAGTGGTACATGTGACCGCATCCGTAATACACTGGGCCCCCCTCAATTATTTATTTAATATACTGCACTCCTACTGAACTATTTTATATATATTGTCCCAATTAATTAATTAATATACTGGGACCTCTCTCCATTAATTATTGAATATGCCTTCCCCCAATTAATTACTAGACAGCCCCTCATAATTAATTATTTCTTACACCACCACCATTAATTATTTCCTATGCTGCCCTTCCACCATTAATTATGTCTTATGCTTCCCCCCATCATTAATTATTTCCTATGCTGCCCCTCATAATTAATTATTTCCTATGCTGCCCCTCATAATTATTTCCTATACTGCCCCTCCACCATTAATTATTTCCTATACTGCCCCTCAAATTAATTATTTCCTATACTGCCCCTCATAATTAATTATTCCTTATGCTGCCCCTCACCATTAATTATTTCCTATACTGCCCCTCAAATTAATTATTTCCTATACTGCCCCTCCACCATTAATTATTTCCTATACTTCCCCTCCACCATGAATTATTTCTTATGCTGCCCCTCACCATTAATTATTTCCTATACTGCCCCTCATAATTATTTCCTATACTGCCCCTCATAATTAATTATTCCCTATGCTGCCCCTCACCATTAATTATTTCCTATACTGCCCTCATAATAAATTATTTCCTATACTGCCCCCCACCATTAATTATTTCCTATACTGCCCCCCACCATTAATTATTTCCTATGCTGCCCCTCACCATTAATTATTTCCTATACTGCCCCTCAAATTAATTATTCCTTATACTGCCCCTCAAATTAATTATTTCCTATACTGCCCCTCCACTATTAATTATTTCCTTTACTGCCCCTCCACCATTAATTATTTCCTATGCTTCCCCTCCACCATGAATTATTTCTTATGCTGCCCCTCACCATTAATTATTTCCTATACTGCCCCTCATAATTATTTCCTATACTGCCCCTCATAATTATTTCCTATACTTCCCCTCCACCCATTAATTATTTCCTATGCTGCCCCTCGCCATTAATTATTTCCTATGTTGCCCCTTACCATTAATTATTTCCTATGCTTCCCCTCACCATTAATTATTTCCTATACTGCCCCTCATAATTATTTCCTATACTGCCCCTCATAATTAATTATTCCCTATGCTGCCCCTCACCATTAATTATTTCCTACACTGCCCCTCCACCATTAATTATTTCCTATACTGCCCCTCAAATTAATTATTTCCTATACTGCCCCTCAAATTAATTATTTCCTATACTGCCCCTCCACCATGAATTATTTCCTATACTGCCCCTCAAATTAATTATTTCCTATACTGCCCCTCCACCATTAATTATTTCCTATACTTCCCCTCCACCATGAATTATTTCTTATGCTGCCCCTCACCATTAATTATTTCCTATACTGCCCTCATAATTAATTATTTCCTATACTGCCCCCCACCATTAATTATTTCCTATACTGCCCCCCACCATTAATTATTTCCTATGCTGCCCCTCACCATTAATTATTTCCTATACTGCCCCTCAAATTAATTATTCCTTATACTGCCCCTTAAATTAATTATTTCCTATACTGCCCCTCCACAATTAATTATTTCCTTTACTGTCCCTCCACCATTAATTATTTCCTATGCTGCTCCTCACCATTAATTATTTCCTATACTGCCCCCACCATTAATTATTCCCTATGCTACCCCTCACCATTATTTATTTCCTATACTGCCCCTCCACCATTAATTATTTCCTATACTGCCCCTCAAATTAATTATTTCCTATACTGCCCCTCCACCATTAATTATTTCCTATACTTCCCCTCCACCATTAATTATTTCTTATGCTGCCCCTCACCATTAATTATTTCCCATACTGCCCCTCATAATTATTTCCTATACTGCCCCTCATAATTATTTCCTATACTGCCCCTCATAATTATTTCCTATACTGCCCCTCATAATTAATTATTCCCTATGCTGCCCCTCACCATTATTTATTTCCTATACTGCTCCTCAAATTAATTATTTCCTATACTGCCCCTCCACCATTAATTATTTCCTATACTTCCCCTCCACCATTAATTATTTCTTATGCTGCCCCTCACCATTAATTATTTCCTATACTGCCCCTCATAATTATTTCCTATACTGCCCCTCATAATTATTTCCTATACTGCCCTTCATAACTAACTATTGGCCCCCGCCCACCACAACCTGTTTACTGCCCTTTTTAATTAAAAAATAAAAACCCTGTACTCACCACCGCGTCTTCTATCTTCTTGTAGGCCTAAGAAAGCCGGTTGGGTTCTTGTATGCCTAGTTTCTAACCTACACTGACAGCACACAACTGGATTTTAAGTCACTTTAAGTTTTGGAAAAAAAAAAAAAAATCGTCAGACTGTGCCTAATTCAATCAAACCCCTAATACAGGAGTCCCCAAACTTTTTATGTAGGGGGCCGTTCACTGTCCCCCTCAGACCGTTGGAGGGCCGGACTTAAGTTTAAAAAGAAATAGCGGTACATGTGACCGCATCCGTAATACACTGGGCCCCCCTCAATTATTTATTTAATATACTGCACTCCTACTGAACTATTTTATATATATTGTCCCAATTAATTAATTAATATACTGGGACCTCTCTCCATTAATTATTGAATATGCCTTCCCCCAATTAATTACTAGACAGCCCCTCATAATTAATTATTTCTTACACCACCACCATTAATTATTTCCTATGCTGCCCTTCCACCATTAATTATGTCTTATGCTTCCCCCCATCATTAATTATTTCCTATGCTGCCCCTCATAATTAATTATTTCCTATGCTGCCCCTCATAATTATTTCCTATACTGCCCCTCCACCATTAATTATTTCCTATACTGCCCCTCAAATTAATTATTTCCTATACTGCCCCTCATAATTAATTATTCCTTATGCTGCCCCTCACCATTAATTATTTCCTATATTGCCCCTCATAATTATTCCCTATGTTGCCCCTCAAATTAATTATCTCTTATACTGCCCCTCATAATTAATTATTTCCTATACTGCCCCTCATAATTATTTCCTATACTTCCCCTCAAAGTAATTATTTCCTATACTGCCCCTCAAATTAATTATTTCCTATACTGCCCTCCACAATTAATTATTTCCTATACTTCCCCTCCACCCATTAATTATTTCCTATGCTGCCCCTCGCCATTAATTATTTCCTATGCTGCCCCTTACCATTAATTATTTCCTATGCTTCCCCTCACCATTCATTATTTCCTATACTGCCCCTCATAATTATTTCCTATACTGCCCCTCATAATTATTTCCTATACTGCCCCTCATAATTAATTATTCCCTATGCTGCCCCTCAAATTAATTATTCCCTATACTGCCCCTCCACCATTAATTATTTCCTATACTTCCCCTCCACCATTAATTATTTCCTATACTGCCCCTCCACCATTAATTATTTCCTATACTTCCCCTCCTCCATGAATTATTTCTTATGCTGCCCCTCACCATTAATTATTTCCTATACTGCCCCTCATAATTATTTCCTATACTGCCCCTCATAATTATTTCCTATACTGCCCCTCATAATTATTTCCTATACTGCCCCTCATAATTAATTATTCCCTATGCTGCCCCTCACCATTAATTATTTCCTATACTGCCCTCATAATTAATTATTTCCTATACTGCCCCCCACCATTAATTATTTCCTATACTGCCCCCCACCATTAATTATTTCCTATGCTGCCCCTCACCATTAATTATTTCCTATACTGCCCCTCAAATTAATTATTCCTTATACTGCCCCTCAAATTAATTATTTCCTATACTGCCCCTCCACTATTAATTATTTCCTTTACTGCCCCTCCACCATTAATTATTTCCTATGCTGCTCCTCACCATTAATTATTTCCTATACTGCCCCCACCATTAATTATTCCCTATGCTACCCCTCACCATTATTTATTTCCTATACTGCCCCTCAAATTAATTATTTCCTATACTGCCCCTCCACCATTAATTATTTCCTATACTTCCCCTCCACCATTAATTATTTCTTATGCTGCCCCTCACCATTAATTATTTCCTATACTGCCCCTCATAATTATTTCCTATACTGCCCCTCATAATTATTTCCTATACTGCCCCTCATAATTAATTATTCCCTATGCTGCCCCTCACCACTAATTATTTCCTATACTGCCCTCATAATTAATTATTTCCTATACTGCCCCCCACCATTAATTATTTCCTATACTGCCCCTCACCATTAATTATTTCCTATACTGCCCCTCAAATTAATTATTCCTTATACTGCCCCTCAAATTAATTATTTCCTATACTGCCCCTCCACTATTAATTATTTCCTTTACTGCCCCTCCACCATTAATTATTTCCTATGCTGTTCCTCACCATTAATTATTTCCTATACTGCCCCTCATAATTATTTCCTAAACTGCCCCTCATAATTATTTCCTATACTGCCCCTCATAATTATTTCCTATACTGCCCCTCATAATTAATTATTCCCTATGCTGCCCCTCACCATTATTTATTTCCTATACTGCTCCTCAAATTAATTATTTCCTATACTGCCCCTCCACCATTAATTATTTCCTATACTGCCCCTCAAATTAATTATTTCCTATACTGCCCCTCAAATTAATTATCTCTTATACTGCCCCTCATAATTAATTATTTCCTATACTGCCCCTCATAATTATTTCCTATACTTCCCCTCAAATTAATTATTTCCTATACTGCCCCTCAGATTAATTATTTCCTATACTGCCCTCCACAATTAATTATTTCCTATACTTCCCCTCCACCCATTAATTATTTCCTATGCTGCCCCTCGCCATTAATTATTTCCTATGTTGCCCCTTACCATTAATTATTTCCTATGCTTCCCCTCACCATTAATTATTTCCTATACTGCCCCTCATAATTATTTCCTATACTGCCCCTCATAATTAATTATTCCCTATGCTGCCCCTCACCATTAATTATTTCCTACACTGCCCCTCCACCATTAATTATTTCCTATACTTCCCCTCAAATTAATTATTTCCTATACTGCCCCTCAAATTAATTATTTCCTATACTTCCCCTCCACCATGAATTATTTCTTATGCTGCCCCTCACCATTAATTATTTCCTATACTGCCCCTCATATTTATTTCCTATACTGCCCCTCATAATTATTTCCTATACTGCCCCTCATAATTATTTCCTATACTGCCCCTCATAATTAATTATTCCCTATGCTGCCCCTCACCATTAATTATTTCCTATACTGCCCTCATAATTAATTATTTCCTATACTGCCCCTCATAATTATTTCCTATACTGCCCCTCATAATTATTTCCTATACTGCCCCTCATAATTATTTCCTATACTGCCCCTCATAATTAATTATTCCCTATGCTGCCCCTCACCATTAATTATTTCCTATACTGCCCTCATAATTAATTATGTCCTATACTGCCCCCCCCCACCATTAATTATTTCCTATGCTGCCCCTCACCATTAATTATTTCCTATACTGCCCCTCCAAATTAATTATTCCTTATACTGCCCGTCAAATTAATTATTTCCTATACTGCCCCTCCACTATTAATTATTTCCTTTACTGCCCCTCCACCATTAATTATTTCCTATGCTGCTCCTCACCATTAATTATTTCCTATACTGCCCCCACCATTAATTATTCCCTATGCTACCCCTCACCATTATTTATTTCCTATACTGCCCCTCAAATTAATTATTTCCTATACTGCCCCTCCACCATTAATTATTTCCTATACTGCCCCTCCACAATTAATTATTTCCTATACTTTCCCTCCACCATTAATTATTTCTTATGCTGCCCCTCACCATTAATTATTTCCTATACTGCCCCTCATAATTATTTCCTATACTGCCCCTCATAATTATTTCCTATACTGCCCCTCATAATTATTTCCTATACTGCCCCTCATAATTAATTATTCCCTATGCTGCCCCTCACCATTATTTATTTCCTATACTGCTCCTCAAATTAATTATTTCCTATACTGCCCCTCCACCATTAATTATTTCCTATACTGCCCCTCAAATTAATTATTTCCTATACTGCCCCTCCACCATTAATTATTTCCTATACTTCCCCTCCACCATTAATTATTTCTTATGCTGCCCCTCACCATTAATTATTTCCTATACTGCCCCTCATAATTATTTCCTATACTGCCCCTCATAACTAACTATTGGCCCCCGCCCACCACAACCTTTTTACTGCCCTTTTTAATTAAAAAAATAAAAACCCTGTACTTACCACCGCGTCTTCTATCTTCTTGTAGGCCTAAGAAAGCCGGTTGGGTTCTTGTATGCCTAGTTTCTAACCTACACTGACAGCACACAACTGGATTTTAAGTCACTTTAAGTTTTGGAAAAAAAAAATAAAAATTAGACTGTGCCTAATTCAATATAACCCCTAATACAGGAGTCCCCAAACTTTTTATGTAGGGGGCCGTTCACTGTCCCCCTCAGACCGTTGGAGGGCCGGACTTAAGTTTAAAAAGAAATAGTGGTACATGTGACCGCATCCGTAATACACTGGGCCCCCCTCAATTATTTATTTAATATACTGCACTCCTACTGAACTATTTTATATATATTGTCCCAATTAATTAATTAATATACTGGGACCTCTCTCCATTAATTATTGAATATGCCTTCCCCCAATTAATTACTAGACAGCCCCTCATAATTAATTATTTCTTACACCACCACCATTAAATATTTCCTATGCTGCCCTTCCACCATTAATTATGTCTTATGCTTCCCCCCATCATTAATTATTTCCTATGCTGCCCCTCATAATTAATTATTTCCTATGCTGCCCCTCATAATTATTTCCTATACTGCCCCTCCACCATTAATTATTTCCTATACTGCCCCTCAAATTAATTATTTCCTATACTGCCCCTCATAATTAATTATTCCTTATGCTGCCCCTCACCATTAATTATTTCCTATACTGCCCCTCAAATTAATTATTTCCTATACTGCCCCTCCACCATTAATTATTTAAAGAAATAGTGGTACATGTGACCGCATCCGTAATACACTGGGCCCCCCCTCAATTATTTATTTAATATACCGCACTCCTACTGAACTATTTTATATATATTGTCCCAATTAATTAATTAATATACTGGGACCTCTCGCCATTAAATATTGAATATTCCTTCCCCCCATTAATTACTAGACAGCCCCTCATAATTAATTATTTCTTACACCACCACCATTAATTATTTCCTATGCTGCCCCTCACCATTAATTATTTCCTATACTGCCCCTCAAATTAATTATTCCTTATACTGCCCCTCAAATTAATTATTTCCTATACTGCCCCTCCACTATTAATTATTTCCTTTACTGCCCCTCCACCATTAATTATTTCCTATGCTTCCCCTCCACCATGAATTATTTCTTATGCTGCCCCTCACCATTAATTATTTCCTATACTGCCCCTCATAATTATTTCCTATACTGCCCCTCATAATTATTTCCTATACTGCCCCTCATAATTAATTATTCCCTATGCTGCCCCTCACCACTAATTATTTCCTATACTGCCCTCATAATTAATTATTTCCTATACTGCCCCCCACCATTAATTATTTCCTATACTGCCCCTCACCATTAATTATTTCCTATACTGCCCCTCAAATTAATTATTCCTTATACTGCCCCTCAAATTAATTATTTCCTATACTGCCCCTCCACTATTAATTATTTCCTTTACTGCCCCTCCACCATTAATTATTTCCTATGCTGTTCCTCACCATTAATTATTTCCTATACTGCCCCTCATAATTATTTCCTAAACTGCCCCTCATAATTATTTCCTATACTGCCCCTCATAATTATTTCCTATACTGCCCCTCATAATTAATTATTCCCTATGCTGCCCCTCACCATTATTTATTTCCTATACTGCTCCTCAAATTAATTATTTCCTATACTGCCCCTCCACCATTAATTATTTCCTATACTGCCCCTCAAATTAATTATTTCCTATACTGCCCCTCAAATTAATTATCTCTTATACTGCCCCTCAGATTAATTATTTCCTATACTGCCCTCCACAATTAATTATTTCCTATACTTCCCCTCCACCCATTAATTATTTCCTATGCTGCCCCTCGCCATTAATTATTTCCTATGTTGCCCCTTACCATTAATTATTTCCTATGCTTCCCCTCACCATTAATTATTTCCTATACTGCCCCTCATAATTATTTCCTATACTGCCCCCCACCATTAATTATTTCCTATACTGCCCCTCAAATTAATTATTCCTTATACTGCCCCTCAAATTAATTATTTCCTATACTGCCCCTCCACAATTAATTATTTCCTTTACTGTCCCTCCACCATTAATTATTTCCTATGCTGCTCCTCACCATTAATTATTTCCTATACTGCCCCCACCATTAATTATTCCCTATGCTACCCCTCACCATTATTTATTTCCTATACTGCCCCTCCACCATTAATTATTTCCTATACTGCCCCTCAAATTAATTATTTCCTATACTGCCCCTCCACCATTAATTATTTCCTATACTTCCCCTCCACCATTAATTATTTCTTATGCTGCCCCTCACCATTAATTATTTCCCATACTGCCCCTCATAATTATTTCCTATACTGCCCCTCATAATTATTTCCTATACTGCCCCTCATAATTATTTCCTATACTGCCCCTCATAATTAATTATTCCCTATGCTGCCCCTCACCATTATTTATTTCCTATACTGCTCCTCAAATTAATTATTTCCTATACTGCCCCTCCACCATTAATTATTTCCTATACTGCCCCTCAAATTAATTATTTCCTATACTGCCCCTCCACCATTAATTATTTCCTATACTTCCCCTCCACCATTAATTATTTCTTATGCTGCCCCTCACCATTAATTATTTCCTATACTGCCCCTCATAATTATTTCCTATACTGCCCCTCATAATTATTTCCTATACTGCCCCTCATAACTAACTATTGGCCCCCGCCCACCACAACCTTTTTACTGCCCTTTTTAATTAAAAAATAAAAACCCTGTACTCACCACCGCGTCTTCTATCTTCTTGTAGGCCTAAGAAAGCCGGTTGGGTTCTTGTATGCCTAGTTTCTAACCTACACTGACAGCACACAACTGGATTTTAAGTCACTTTAAGTTTTGGAAAAAAAAAAAAAAATCGTCAGACTGTGCCTAATTCAATCAAACCCCTAATACAGGAGTCCCCAAACTTTTTATGTAGGGGGCCGTTCACTGTCCCCCTCAGACCGTTGGAGGGCCGGACTTAAGTTTAAAAAGAAATAGCGGTACATGTGACCGCATCCGTAATACACTGGGCCCCCCTCAATTATTTATTTAATATACTGCACTCCTACTGAACTATTTTATATATATTGTCCCAATTAATTAATTAATATACTGGGACCTCTCTCCATTAATTATTGAATATGCCTTCCCCCAATTAATTACTAGACAGCCCCTCATAATTAATTATTTCTTACACCACCACCATTAATTATTTCCTATGCTGCCCTTCCACCATTAATTATGTCTTATGCTTCCCCCCATCATTAATTATTTCCTATGCTGCCCCTCATAATTAATTATTTCCTATGCTGCCCCTCATAATTATTTCCTATACTGCCCCTCCACCATTAATTATTTCCTATACTGCCCCTCAAATTAATTATTTCCTATACTGCCCCTCATAATTAATTATTCCTTATGCTGCCCCTCACCATTAATTATTTCCTATATTGCCCCTCATAATTATTCCCTATGTTGCCCCTCAAATTAATTATCTCTTATACTGCCCCTCATAATTAATTATTTCCTATACTGCCCCTCATAATTATTTCCTATACTTCCCCTCAAAGTAATTATTTCCTATACTGCCCCTCAAATTAATTATTTCCTATACTGCCCTCCACAATTAATTATTTCCTATACTTCCCCTCCACCCATTAATTATTTCCTATGCTGCCCCTCGCCATTAATTATTTCCTATGCTGCCCCTTACCATTAATTATTTCCTATGCTTCCCCTCACCATTCATTATTTCCTATACTGCCCCTCATAATTATTTCCTATACTGCCCCTCATAATTATTTCCTATACTGCCCCTCATAATTAATTATTCCCTATGCTGCCCCTCAAATTAATTATTTCCTATACTGCCCCTCCACCATTAATTATTTCCTATACTGCCCCTCAAATTAATTATTTCCTATACTGCCCCTCCACCATTAATTATTTCCTATACTTCCCCTCCACCATGAATTATTTCTTATGCTGCCCCTCATAATTATTTCCTATACTGCCCCTCATAATTATTTCCTATACTGCCCCTCATAATTATTTCCTATACTGCCCCTCATAATTAATTATTCCCTATGCTGCCCCTCACCATTAATTATTTCCTATACTGCCCTCATAATTAATTATTTCCTATACTGCCCCCCACCATTAATTATTTCCTATACTGCCCCCCACCATTAATTATTTCCTATGCTGCCCCTCACCATTAATTATTTCCTATACTGCCCCTCAAATTAATTATTCCTTATACTGCCCCTCAAATTAATTATTTCCTATACTGCCCCTCCACTATTAATTATTTCCTTTACTGCCCCTCCACCATTAATTATTTCCTATGCTGCTCCTCACCATTAATTATTTCCTATACTGCCCCCACCATTAATTATTCCCTATGCTACCCCTCACCATTATTTATTTCCTATACTGCCCCTCAAATTAATTATTTCCTATACTGCCCCTCCACCATTAATTATTTCCTATACTGCCCCTCAAATTAATTATTTCCTATACTGCCCCTCCACCATTAATTATTTCCTATACTTCCCCTCCACCATTAATTATTTCTTATGCTGCCCCTCACCATTAATTATTTCCTATACTGCCCCTCATAATTATTTCCTATACTGCCCCTCATAATTAATTATTCCCTATGCTGCCCCTCACCATTATTTATTTCCTATACTGCTCCTCAAATTAATTATTTCCTATACTGCCCCTCCACCATTAATTATTTCCTATACTGCCCCTCAAATTAATTATTTCCTATACTGCCCCTCCACCATTAATTATTTCCTATACTGCCCCTCAAATTAATTATCTCTTATACTGCCCCTCATAATTAATTATTTCCTATACTGCCCCTCAGATTAATTATTTCCTATACTGCCCTCCACAATTAATTATTTCCTATACTTCCCCTCCACCCATTAATTATTTCCTATGCTGCCCCTCGCCATTAATTATTTCCTATGCTGCCCCTTACCATTAATTATTTCCTATGCTTCCCCTCACCATTAATTATTTCCTATACTGTCCCTCATAATTATTTCCTATACTGCCCCTCCACCATTAATTATTTCCTATACTGCCCCTCATAATTAATTATTTCCTATGCTGCTCCTCACCATTAATTATTTCCTATACTGCCCCCACCATTAATTATTCCCTATGCTGCCCCTCACCATTATTTATTTCCTATACTGCCCCTCAAATTAATTATTTCCTTTACTGTCCCTCCACCATTAATTATTTCCTATGCTGCTCCTCACCATTAATTATTTCCTATACTGCCCCCACCATTAATTATTCCCTATGCTACCCCTCACCATTATTTATTTCCTATACTGCCCCTCAAATTAATTATTTCCTATACTGCCCCTCCACCATTAATTATTTCCTATACTGCCCCTCATAATTAATTATTCCCTATGCTGCCCCTCACCATTATTTATTTCCTATACTGCTCCTCAAATTAATTATTTCCTATACTGCCCCTCCACCATTAATTATTTCCTATACTGCCCCTCAAATTAATTATTTCCTATACTGCCCCTCCACCATTAATTATTTCCTATACTTCCCCTCCACCATTAATTATTTCTTATGCTGCCCCTCACCATTAATTATTTCCTATACTGCCCCTCATAATTATTTCCTATACTGCCCCTCATAATTATTTCCTATACTGCCCCTCATAACTAACTATTGGCCCCCGCCCACCACAACCTTTTTACTGCCCTTTTTAATTAAAAAATAAAAACCCTGTACTCACCACCGCGTCTTCTATCTTCTTGTAGGCCTAAGAAAGCCGGTTGGGTTCTTGTATGCCTAGTTTCTAACCTACACTGACAGCACACAACTGGATTTTAAGTCACTTTAAGTTTTGGAAAAAAAAAAAAAAATTAGACTGTGCCTAATTCAATGAAACCCCTAATACAGGAGTCCCCAAACTTTTTATGTAGGGGGCCGTTCACTGTCCCCCTCAGACCGTTGGAGGGCCGGACTTAAGTTTAAAAAGAAATAGCGGTACATGTGACCGCATCCGTAATACACTGGGCCCCCCTCAATGATTTATTTAATATACTGCACTCCTACTGAACTATTTTATATATATTGTCCCAATTAATTAATTAATATACTGGGACCTCTCTCCATTAATTATTGAATATGCCTTCCCCCAATTAATTACTAGACAGCCCCTCATAATTAATTATTTCTTACACCACCACCATAAATTATTTCCTATGCTGCCCTTCCACCATTAATTATGTCTTATGCTTCCCCCCATCATTAATTATTTCCTATGCTGCCCCTCATAATTAATTATTTCCTATGCTGCCCCTCATAATTATTTCCTATACTGCCCCTCCACCATTAATTATTTCCTATACTGCCCCTCAAATTAATTATTTCCTATACTGCCCCTCATAATTAATTATTCCTTATGCTGCCCCTCACCATTAATTATTTCCTATATTGCCCCTCATAATTATTCCCTATGTTGCCCCTCAAATTAATTATCTCTTATACTGCCCCTCATAATTAATTATTTCCTATACTGCCCCTCATAATTATTTCCTATACTTCCCCTCAAATTAATTATTTCCTATACTGCCCCTCAAATTAATTATTTCCTATACTTCCCCTCCACCATGAATTATTTCTTATGCTGCCCCTCACCATTAATTATTTCCTATACTGCCCCTCATAATTATTTCCTATACTGCCCCTCATAATTATTTCCTATACTGCCCCTCATAATTATTTCCTATACTGCCCCTCATAATCAATTATTCCCTATGCTGCCCCTCACCATTAATTATTTCCTATACTGCCCTCATAATTAATTATTTCCTATACTGCCCCCCCACCATTAATTATTTCCTATGCTGCCCCTCACCATTAATTATTTCCTATACTGCCCCTCCAAATTAATTATTCCTTATACTGCCCGTCAAATTAATTATTTCCTATACTGCCCCTCCACTATTAATTATTTCCTTTACTGCCCCTCCACCATTAATTATTTCCTATGCTGCTCCTCACCATTAATTATTTCCTATACTGCCCCCACCATTAATTATTCCCTATGCTACCCCTCACCATTATTTATTTCCTATACTGCCCCTCCACCATTAATTATTTCCTATACTGCCCCTCAAATTAATTATTTCCTATACTGCCCCTCCACCATTAATTATTTCCTATACTTTCCCTCCACCATTAATTATTTCTTATGCTGCCCCTCACCATTAATTATTTCCTATACTGCCCCTCATAATTATTTCCTATACTGCCCCTCATAATTATTTCCTATACTGCCCCTCATAATTATTTCCTATACTGCCCCTCATAATTAATTATTCCCTATGCTGCCCCTCACCATTATTTATTTCCTATACTGCTCCTCAAATTAATTATTTCCTATACTGCCCCTCCACCATTAATTATTTCCTATACTGCCCCTCAAATTAATTATTTCCTATACTGCCCCTCCACCATTAACTATTTCCTATACTGCCCCTCAAATTAATTATCTCTTATACTGCCCCTCATAATTAATTATTTCCTATACTGCCCCTCAGATTAATTATTTCCTATACTGCCCTCCACAATTAATTATTTCCTATACTTCCCCTCCACCCATTAATTATTTCCTATGCTGCCCCTCGCCATTAATTATTTCCTATGCTGCCCCTTACCATTAATTATTTCCTATGCTTCCCCTCACCATTAATTATTTCCTATACTGCCCCTCATAATTATTTCCTATACTGCCCCTCCACCATTAATTATTTCCTATACTGCCCCTCATAATTAATTATTTCCTATGCTGCTCCTCACCATTAATTATTTCCTATACTGCCCCCACCATTAATTATTCCCTATGCTGCCCCTCACCATTATTTATTTCCTATACTGCCCCTCAAATTAATTATTTCCTTTACTGTCCCTCCAACATTAATTATTTCCTATGCTGCTCCTCACCATTAATTATTTCCTATACTGCCCCCACCATTAATTATTTCCTATGCTACCCCTCACCATTATTTATTTCCTATACTGCCCCTCAAATTAATTATTTCCTATACTGCCCCTCCACCATTAATTATTTCCTATACTGCCCCTCAAATTAATTATTTCCTATACTGCCCCTCCACCATTAATTATTTCCTATACTTCCCCTCCACCATTAATTATTTCTTATGCTGCCCCTCACCATTAATTATTTCCCATACTGCCCCTCATAATTATTTCCTATACTGCCCCTCATAATTATTTCCTATACTGCCCCTCATAATTAATTATTCCCTATGCTGCCCCTCACCATTATTTATTTCCTATACTGCTCCTCAAATTAATTATTTCCTATACTGCCCCTCCACCATTAATTATTTCCTATACTTCCCCTCCACCATTAATTATTTCTTATGCTGCCCCTCACCATTAATTATTTCCTATACTGCCCCTCATAATTATTTCCTATACTGCCCCTCATAACTAACTATTGGCCCCCGCCTACCACAACCTTTTTACTGCCCTTTTTAATTAAAAAAATAAAAACCCTGTACTTACCACCGCGTCTTCTATCTTCTTGTAGGCCTAAGAAAGCCGGTTGGGTTCTTGTATGCCTAGTTTCTAACCTACACTGACAGCACACAACTGGATTTTAAGTCACTTTAAGTTTTGGAAAAAAAAAATAAAAATTAGACTGTGCCTAATTCAATATAACCCCTAATACAGGAGTCCCCAAACTTTTTATGTAGGGGGCCGTTCACTGTCCCCCTCAGACCGTTGGAGGGCCGGACTTAAGTTTAAAAAGAAATAGTGGTACATGTGACCGCATCCGTAATACACTGGGCCCCCCTCAATTATTTATTTAATATACTGCACTCCTACTGAACTATTTTATATATATTGTCCCAATTAATTAATTAATATACTGGGACCTCTCTCCATTAATTATTGAATATGCCTTCCCCCAATTAATTACTAGACAGCCCCTCATAATTAATTATTTCTTACACCACCACCATTAATTATTTCCTATGCTGCCCTTCCACCATTAATTATGTCTTATGCTTCCCCCCATCATTAATTATTTCCTATGCTGCCCCTCATAATTAATTATTTCCTATGCTGCCCCTCATAATTATTTCCTATACTGCCCCTCCACCATTAATTATTTCCTATACTGCCCCTCAAATTAATTATTTCCTATACTGCCCCTCATAATTAATTATTCCTTATGCTGCCCCTCACCATTAATTATTTCCTATACTGCCCCTCAAATTAATTTTTTCCTATACTGCCCCTCCACCATTAATTATTTCCTATACTTCCCCTCCACCATGAATTATTTCTTATGCTGCCCCTCACCATTAATTATTTCCTATACTGCCCCTCATAATTATTTCCTATACTGCCCCTCATAATTAATTATTCCCTATGCTGCCCCTCACCATTAATTATTTCCTATACTGCCCTCATAATTAATTATTTCCTATACTGCCCCCCACCATTAATTATTTCCTATACTGCCCCCCACCATTAATTATTTCCTATGCTGCCCCTCACCATTAATTATTTCCTATACTGCCCCTCAAATTAATTATTCCTTATACTGCCCCTCAAATTAATTATTTCCTATACTGCCCCTCCACTATTAATTATTTCCTTTACTGCCCCTCCACCATTAATTATTTCCTATGCTTCCCCTCCACCATGAATTATTTCTTATGCTGCCCCTCACCATTAATTATTTCCTATACTGCCCCTCATAATTATTTCCTATACTGCCCCTCATAATTATTTCCTATACTGCCCCTCATAATTAATTATTCCCTATGCTGCCCCTCACCACTAATTATTTCCTATACTGCCCTCATAATTAATTATTTCCTATACTGCCCCCCACCATTAATTATTTCCTATACTGCCCCTCACCATTAATTATTTCCTATACTGCCCCTCAAATTAATTATTCCTTATACTGCCCCTCAAATTAATTATTTCCTATACTGCCCCTCCACTATTAATTATTTCCTTTACTGCCCCTCCACCATTAATTATTTCCTATGCTGTTCCTCACCATTAATTATTTCCTATACTGCCCCTCATAATTATTTCCTAAACTGCCCCTCATAATTATTTCCTATACTGCCCCTCATAATTATTTCCTATACTGCCCCTCATAATTAATTATTCCCTATGCTGCCCCTCACCATTATTTATTTCCTATACTGCTCCTCAAATTAATTATTTCCTATACTGCCCCTCCACCATTAATTATTTCCTATACTGCCCCTCAAATTAATTATTTCCTATACTGCCCCTCCACCATTAATTATTTCCTATACTTCCCCTCCACCATTAATTATTTCTTATGCTGCCCCTCACCATTAATTATTTCCTATACTGGATTTTAAGTCACTTTAAGTTTTGGAAAAAAAAAAAAAAATCGTCAGACTGTGCCTAATTCAATCAAACCCCTAATACAGGAGTCCCCAAACTTTTTATGTAGGGGGCCGTTCACTGTCCCCCTCAGACCGTTGGAGGGCCGGACTTAAGTTTAAAAAGAAATAGCGGTACATGTGACCGCATCCGTAATACACTGGGCCCCCCTCAATTATTTATTTAATATACTGCACTCCTACTGAACTATTTTATATATATTGTCCCAATTAATTAATTAATATACTGGGACCTCTCTCCATTAATTATTGAATATGCCTTCCCCCAATTAATTACTAGACAGCCCCTCATAATTAATTATTTCTTACACCACCACCATTAATTATTTCCTATGCTGCCCTTCCACCATTAATTATGTCTTATGCTTCCCCCCATCATTAATTATTTCCTATGCTGCCCCTCATAATTAATTATTTCCTATGCTGCCCCTCATAATTATTTCCTATACTGCCCCTCCACCATTAATTATTTCCTATACTGCCCCTCAAATTAATTATTTCCTATACTGCCCCTCATAATTAATTATTCCTTATGCTGCCCCTCACCATTAATTATTTCCTATATTGCCCCTCATAATTATTCCCTATGTTGCCCCTCAAATTAATTATCTCTTATACTGCCCCTCATAATTAATTATTTCCTATACTGCCCCTCATAATTATTTCCTATACTTCCCCTCAAAGTAATTATTTCCTATACTGCCCCTCAAATTAATTATTTCCTATACTGCCCTCCACAATTAATTATTTCCTATACTTCCCCTCCACCCATTAATTATTTCCTATGCTGCCCCTCGCCATTAATTATTTCCTATGCTGCCCCTTACCATTAATTATTTCCTATGCTTCCCCTCACCATTCATTATTTCCTATACTGCCCCTCATAATTATTTCCTATACTGCCCCTCATAATTATTTCCTATACTGCCCCTCATAATTAATTATTCCCTATGCTGCCCCTCAAATTAATTATTTCCTATACTGCCCCTCCACCATTAATTATTTCCTATACTGCCCCTCAAATTAATTATTTCCTATACTGCCCCTCCACCATTAATTATTTCCTATACTTCCCCTCCACCATGAATTATTTCTTATGCTGCCCCTCACCATTAATTATTTCCTATACTGCCCCTCATAATTATTTCCTATACTGCCCCTCATAATTATTTCCTATACTGCCCCTCATAATTAATTATTCCTATGCTGCCCCTCACCATTAATTATTCCCTATACTGCCCCTCATAATTAATTATTTCCTATACTGCCCTCACCATTAATTATTTCCTATACTGCCCCCCACCATTAATTATTTCCTATGCTGCCCCTCACCATTAATTATTTCCTATACTGCCCCTCAAATTAATTATTCCTTATACTGCCCCTCAAATTAATTATTTCCTATACTGCCCCTCCACTATTAATTATTTCCTTTACTGCCCCTCCACCATTAATTATTTCCTATGCTGCTCCTCACCATTAATTATTTCCTATACTGCCCCCACCATTAATTATTCCCTATGCTACCCCTCACCATTATTTATTTCCTATACTGCCCCTCAAATTAATTATTTCCTATACTGCCCCTCCACCATTAATTATTTCCTATACTTCCCCTCCACCATTAATTATTTCTTATGCTGCCCCTCACCATTAATTATTTCCTATACTGCCCCTCATAATTATTTCCTATACTGCCCCTCATAATTATTTCCTATACTGCCCCTCATAATTAATTATTCCCTATGCTGCCCCTCACCACTAATTATTTCCTATACTGCCCTCATAATTAATTATTTCCTATACTGCCCCCCACCATTAATTATTTCCTATACTGCCCCTCACCATTAATTATTTCCTATACTGCCCCTCAAATTAATTATTCCTTATACTGCCCCTCAAATTAATTATTTCCTATACTGCCCCTCCACTATTAATTATTTCCTTTACTGCCCCTCCACCATTAATTATTTCCTATGCTGTTCCTCACCATTAATTATTTCCTATACTGCCCCTCATAATTATTTCCTAAACTGCCCCTCATAATTATTTCCTATACTGCCCCTCATAATTATTTCCTATACTGCCCCTCATAATTAATTATTCCCTATGCTGCCCCTCACCATTATTTATTTCCTATACTGCTCCTCAAATTAATTATTTCCTATACTGCCCCTCCACCATTAATTATTTCCTATACTGCCCCTCAAATTAATTATTTCCTATACTGCCCCTCAAATTAATTATCTCTTATACTGCCCCTCATAATTAATTATTTCCTATACTGCCCCTCATAATTATTTCCTATACTTCCCCTCAAATTAATTATTTCCTATACTGCCCCTCAGATTAATTATTTCCTATACTGCCCTCCACAATTAATTATTTCCTATACTTCCCCTCCACCCATTAATTATTTCCTATGCTGCCCCTCGCCATTAATTATTTCCTATGTTGCCCCTTACCATTAATTATTTCCTATGCTTCCCCTCACCATTAATTATTTCCTATACTGCCCCTCATAATTATTTCCTATACTGCCCCTCATAATTAATTATTCCCTATGCTGCCCCTCACCATTAATTATTTCCTACACTGCCCCTCCACCATTAATTATTTCCTATACTTCCCCTCAAATTAATTATTTCCTATACTGCCCCTCAAATTAATTATTTCCTATACTTCCCCTCCACCATGAATTATTTCTTATGCTGCCCCTCACCATTAATTATTTCCTATACTGCCCCTCATATTTATTTCCTATACTGCCCCTCATAATTATTTCCTATACTGCCCCTCATAATTATTTCCTATACTGCCCCTCATAATTAATTATTCCCTATGCTGCCCCTCACCATTAATTATTTCCTATACTGCCCTCATAATTAATTATTTCCTATACTGCCCCTCATAATTATTTCCTATACTGCCCCTCATAATTATTTCCTATACTGCCCCTCATAATTATTTCCTATACTGCCCCTCATAATTAATTATTCCCTATGCTGCCCCTCACCATTAATTATTTCCTATACTGCCCTCATAATTAATTATTTCCTATACTGCCCCCCCCCCACCATTAATTATTTCCTATGCTGCCCCTCACCATTAATTATTTCCTATACTGCCCCTCCAAATTAATTATTCCTTATACTGCCCGTCAAATTAATTATTTCCTATACTGCCCCTCCACTATTAATTATTTCCTTTACTGCCCCTCCACCATTAATTATTTCCTATGCTGCTCCTCACCATTAATTATTTCCTATACTGCCCCCACCATTAATTATTCCCTATGCTACCCCTCACCATTATTTATTTCCTATACTGCCCCTCAAATTAATTATTTCCTATACTGCCCCTCCACCATTAATTATTTCCTATACTGCCCCTCCACAATTAATTATTTCCTATACTTTCCCTCCACCATTAATTATTTCTTATGCTGCCCCTCACCATTAATTATTTCCTATACTGCCCCTCATAATTATTTCCTATACTGCCCCTCATAATTATTTCCTATACTGCCCCTCATAATTATTTCCTATACTGCCCCTCATAATTAATTATTCCCTATGCTGCCCCTCACCATTATTTATTTCCTATACTGCTCCTCAAATTAATTATTTCCTATACTGCCCCTCCACCATTAATTATTTCCTATACTGCCCCTCAAATTAATTATTTCCTATACTGCCCCTCCACCATTAATTATTTCCTATACTTCCCCTCCACCATTAATTATTTCTTATGCTGCCCCTCACCATTAATTATTTCCTATACTGCCCCTCATAATTATTTCCTATACTGCCCCTCATAACTAACTATTGGCCCCCGCCCACCACAACCTTTTTACTGCCCTTTTTAATTAAAAAAATAAAAACCCTGTACTTACCACCGCGTCTTCTATCTTCTTGTAGGCCTAAGAAAGCCGGTTGGGTTCTTGTATGCCTAGTTTCTAACCTACACTGACAGCACACAACTGGATTTTAAGTCACTTTAAGTTTTGGAAAAAAAAAATAAAAATTAGACTGTGCCTAATTCAATATAACCCCTAATACAGGAGTCCCCAAACTTTTTATGTAGGGGGCCGTTCACTGTCCCCCTCAGACCGTTGGAGGGCCGGACTTAAGTTTAAAAAGAAATAGTGGTACATGTGACCGCATCCGTAATACACTGGGCCCCCCTCAATTATTTATTTAATATACTGCACTCCTACTGAACTATTTTATATATATTGTCCCAATTAATTAATTAATATACTGGGACCTCTCTCCATTAATTATTGAATATGCCTTCCCCCAATTAATTACTAGACAGCCCCTCATAATTAATTATTTCTTACACCACCACCATTAAATATTTCCTATGCTGCCCTTCCACCATTAATTATGTCTTATGCTTCCCCCCATCATTAATTATTTCCTATGCTGCCCCTCATAATTAATTATTTCCTATGCTGCCCCTCATAATTATTTCCTATACTGCCCCTCCACCATTAATTATTTCCTATACTGCCCCTCAAATTAATTATTTCCTATACTGCCCCTCATAATTAATTATTCCTTATGCTGCCCCTCACCATTAATTATTTCCTATACTGCCCCTCAAATTAATTATTTCCTATACTGCCCCTCCACCATTAATTATTTCCTATACTTCCCCTCCACCATGAATTATTTCTTATGCTGCCCCTCACCATTAATTATTTCCTATACTGCCCCTCATAATTATTTCCTATACTGCCCCTCATAATTAATTATTCCCTATGCTGCCCCTCACCATTAATTATTTCCTATACTGCCCTCATAATTAATTATTTCCTATACTGCCCCCCACCATTAATTATTTCCTATACTGCGCCCCACCATTAATTATTTCCTATGCTGCCCCTCACCATTAATTATTTCCTATACTGCCCCTCAAATTAATTATTCCTTATACTGCCCCTCAAATTAATTATTTCCTATACTGCCCCTCCACTATTAATTATTTCCTTTACTGCCCCTCCACCATTAATTATTTCCTATGCTTCCCCTCCACCATGAATTATTTCTTATGCTGCCCCTCACCATTAATTATTTCCTATACTGCCCCTCATAATTATTTCCTATACTGCCCCTCATAATTATTTCCTATACTGCCCCTCATAATTAATTATTCCCTATGCTGCCCCTCACCACTAATTATTTCCTATACTGCCCTCATAATTAATTATTTCCTATACTGCCCCCCACCATTAATTATTTCCTATACTGCCCCTCACCATTAATTATTTCCTATACTGCCCCTCAAATTAATTATTCCTTATACTGCCCCTCAAATTAATTATTTCCTATACTGCCCCTCCACTATTAATTATTTCCTTTACTGCCCCTCCACCATTAATTATTTCCTATGCTGTTCCTCACCATTAATTATTTCCTATACTGCCCCTCATAATTATTTCCTAAACTGCCCCTCATAATTATTTCCTATACTGCCCCTCATAATTATTTCCTATACTGCCCCTCATAATTAATTATTCCCTATGCTGCCCCTCACCATTATTTATTTCCTATACTGCTCCTCAAATTAATTATTTCCTATACTGCCCCTCCACCATTAATTATTTCCTATACTGCCCCTCAAATTAATTATTTCCTATACTGCCCCTCAAATTAATTATCTCTTATACTGCCCCTCAGATTAATTATTTCCTATACTGCCCTCCACAATTAATTATTTCCTATACTTCCCCTCCACCCATTAATTATTTCCTATGCTGCCCCTCGCCATTAATTATTTCCTATGTTGCCCCTTACCATTAATTATTTCCTATGCTTCCCCTCACCATTAATTATTTCCTATACTGCCCCTCATAATTATTTCCTATACTGCCCCCCACCATTAATTATTTCCTATACTGCCCCTCAAATTAATTATTCCTTATACTGCCCCTCAAATTAATTATTTCCTATACTGCCCCTCCACAATTAATTATTTCCTTTACTGTCCCTCCACCATTAATTATTTCCTATGCTGCTCCTCACCATTAATTATTTCCTATACTGCCCCCACCATTAATTATTCCCTATGCTACCCCTCACCATTATTTATTTCCTATACTGCCCCTCCACCATTAATTATTTCCTATACTGCCCCTCAAATTAATTATTTCCTATACTGCCCCTCCACCATTAATTATTTCCTATACTTCCCCTCCACCATTAATTATTTCTTATGCTGCCCCTCACCATTAATTATTTCCCATACTGCCCCTCATAATTATTTCCTATACTGCCCCTCATAATTATTTCCTATACTGCCCCTCATAATTATTTCCTATACTGCCCCTCATAATTAATTATTCCCTATGCTGCCCCTCACCATTATTTATTTCCTATACTGCTCCTCAAATTAATTATTTCCTATACTGCCCCTCCACCATTAATTATTTCCTATACTGCCCCTCAAATTAATTATTTCCTATACTGCCCCTCCACCATTAATTATTTCCTATACTTCCCCTCCACCATTAATTATTTCTTATGCTGCCCCTCACCATTAATTATTTCCTATACTGCCCCTCATAATTATTTCCTATACTGCCCCTCATAATTATTTCCTATACTGCCCCTCATAACTAACTATTGGCCCCCGCCCACCACAACCTTTTTACTGCCCTTTTTAATTAAAAAATAAAAACCCTGTACTCACCACCGCGTCTTCTATCTTCTTGTAGGCCTAAGAAAGCCGGTTGGGTTCTTGTATGCCTAGTTTCTAACCTACACTGACAGCACACAACTGGATTTTAAGTCACTTTAAGTTTTGGAAAAAAAAAAAAAAATCGTCAGACTGTGCCTAATTCAATCAAACCCCTAATACAGGAGTCCCCAAACTTTTTATGTAGGGGGCCGTTCACTGTCCCCCTCAGACCGTTGGAGGGCCGGACTTAAGTTTAAAAAGAAATAGCGGTACATGTGACCGCATCCGTAATACACTGGGCCCCCCTCAATTATTTATTTAATATACTGCACTCCTACTGAACTATTTTATATATATTGTCCCAATTAATTAATTAATATACTGGGACCTCTCTCCATTAATTATTGAATATGCCTTCCCCCAATTAATTACTAGACAGCCCCTCATAATTAATTATTTCTTACACCACCACCATTAATTATTTCCTATGCTGCCCTTCCACCATTAATTATGTCTTATGCTTCCCCCCATCATTAATTATTTCCTATGCTGCCCCTCATAATTAATTATTTCCTATGCTGCCCCTCATAATTATTTCCTATACTGCCCCTCCACCATTAATTATTTCCTATACTGCCCCTCAAATTAATTATTTCCTATACTGCCCCTCATAATTAATTATTCCTTATGCTGCCCCTCACCATTAATTATTTCCTATATTGCCCCTCATAATTATTCCCTATGTTGCCCCTCAAATTAATTATCTCTTATACTGCCCCTCATAATTAATTATTTCCTATACTGCCCCTCATAATTATTTCCTATACTTCCCCTCAAAGTAATTATTTCCTATACTGCCCCTCAAATTAATTATTTCCTATACTGCCCTCCACAATTAATTATTTCCTATACTTCCCCTCCACCCATTAATTATTTCCTATGCTGCCCCTCGCCATTAATTATTTCCTATGCTGCCCCTTACCATTAATTATTTCCTATGCTTCCCCTCACCATTCATTATTTCCTATACTGCCCCTCATAATTATTTCCTATACTGCCCCTCATAATTATTTCCTATACTGCCCCTCATAATTAATTATTCCCTATGCTGCCCCTCAAATTAATTATTTCCTATACTGCCCCTCCACCATTAATTATTTCCTATACTGCCCCTCAAATTAATTATTTCCTATACTGCCCCTCCACCATTAATTATTTCCTATACTTCCCCTCCACCATGAATTATTTCTTATGCTGCCCCTCATAATTATTTCCTATACTGCCCCTCATAATTATTTCCTATACTGCCCCTCATAATTATTTCCTATACTGCCCCTCATAATTAATTATTCCCTATGCTGCCCCTCACCATTAATTATTTCCTATACTGCCCTCATAATTAATTATTTCCTATACTGCCCCCCACCATTAATTATTTCCTATACTGCCCCCCACCATTAATTATTTCCTATGCTGCCCCTCACCATTAATTATTTCCTATACTGCCCCTCAAATTAATTATTCCTTATACTGCCCCTCAAATTAATTATTTCCTATACTGCCCCTCCACTATTAATTATTTCCTTTACTGCCCCTCCACCATTAATTATTTCCTATGCTGCTCCTCACCATTAATTATTTCCTATACTGCCCCCACCATTAATTATTCCCTATGCTACCCCTCACCATTATTTATTTCCTATACTGCCCCTCAAATTAATTATTTCCTATACTGCCCCTCCACCATTAATTATTTCCTATACTGCCCCTCAAATTAATTATTTCCTATACTGCCCCTCCACCATTAATTATTTCCTATACTTCCCCTCCACCATTAATTATTTCTTATGCTGCCCCTCACCATTAATTATTTCCTATACTGCCCCTCATAATTATTTCCTATACTGCCCCTCATAATTAATTATTCCCTATGCTGCCCCTCACCATTATTTATTTCCTATACTGCTCCTCAAATTAATTATTTCCTATACTGCCCCTCCACCATTAATTATTTCCTATACTGCCCCTCAAATTAATTATTTCCTATACTGCCCCTCCACCATTAATTATTTCCTATACTGCCCCTCAAATTAATTATCTCTTATACTGCCCCTCATAATTAATTATTTCCTATACTGCCCCTCAGATTAATTATTTCCTATACTGCCCTCCACAATTAATTATTTCCTATACTTCCCCTCCACCCATTAATTATTTCCTATGCTGCCCCTCGCCATTAATTATTTCCTATGCTGCCCCTTACCATTAATTATTTCCTATGCTTCCCCTCACCATTAATTATTTCCTATACTGTCCCTCATAATTATTTCCTATACTGCCCCTCCACCATTAATTATTTCCTATACTGCCCCTCATAATTAATTATTTCCTATGCTGCTCCTCACCATTAATTATTTCCTATACTGCCCCCACCATTAATTATTCCCTATGCTGCCCCTCACCATTATTTATTTCCTATACTGCCCCTCAAATTAATTATTTCCTTTACTGTCCCTCCACCATTAATTATTTCCTATGCTGCTCCTCACCATTAATTATTTCCTATACTGCCCCCACCATTAATTATTCCCTATGCTACCCCTCACCATTATTTATTTCCTATACTGCCCCTCAAATTAATTATTTCCTATACTGCCCCTCCACCATTAATTATTTCCTATACTGCCCCTCATAATTAATTATTCCCTATGCTGCCCCTCACCATTATTTATTTCCTATACTGCTCCTCAAATTAATTATTTCCTATACTGCCCCTCCACCATTAATTATTTCCTATACTGCCCCTCAAATTAATTATTTCCTATACTGCCCCTCCACCATTAATTATTTCCTATACTTCCCCTCCACCATTAATTATTTCTTATGCTGCCCCTCACCATTAATTATTTCCTATACTGCCCCTCATAATTATTTCCTATACTGCCCCTCATAATTATTTCCTATACTGCCCCTCATAACTAACTATTGGCCCCCGCCCACCACAACCTTTTTACTGCCCTTTTTAATTAAAAAATAAAAACCCTGTACTCACCACCGCGTCTTCTATCTTCTTGTAGGCCTAAGAAAGCCGGTTGGGTTCTTGTATGCCTAGTTTCTAACCTACACTGACAGCACACAACTGGATTTTAAGTCACTTTAAGTTTTGGAAAAAAAAAAAAAAATTAGACTGTGCCTAATTCAATGAAACCCCTAATACAGGAGTCCCCAAACTTTTTATGTAGGGGGCCGTTCACTGTCCCCCTCAGACCGTTGGAGGGCCGGACTTAAGTTTAAAAAGAAATAGCGGTACATGTGACCGCATCCGTAATACACTGGGCCCCCCTCAATGATTTATTTAATATACTGCACTCCTACTGAACTATTTTATATATATTGTCCCAATTAATTAATTAATATACTGGGACCTCTCTCCATTAATTATTGAATATGCCTTCCCCCAATTAATTACTAGACAGCCCCTCATAATTAATTATTTCTTACACCACCACCATAAATTATTTCCTATGCTGCCCTTCCACCATTAATTATGTCTTATGCTTCCCCCCATCATTAATTATTTCCTATGCTGCCCCTCATAATTAATTATTTCCTATGCTGCCCCTCATAATTATTTCCTATACTGCCCCTCCACCATTAATTATTTCCTATACTGCCCCTCAAATTAATTATTTCCTATACTGCCCCTCATAATTAATTATTCCTTATGCTGCCCCTCACCATTAATTATTTCCTATATTGCCCCTCATAATTATTCCCTATGTTGCCCCTCAAATTAATTATCTCTTATACTGCCCCTCATAATTAATTATTTCCTATACTGCCCCTCATAATTATTTCCTATACTTCCCCTCAAATTAATTATTTCCTATACTGCCCCTCAAATTAATTATTTCCTATACTTCCCCTCCACCATGAATTATTTCTTATGCTGCCCCTCACCATTAATTATTTCCTATACTGCCCCTCATAATTATTTCCTATACTGCCCCTCATAATTATTTCCTATACTGCCCCTCATAATTATTTCCTATACTGCCCCTCATAATTAATTATTCCCTATGCTGCCCCTCACCATTAATTATTTCCTATACTGCCCTCATAATTAATTATTTCCTATACTGCCCCCCCACCATTAATTATTTCCTATGCTGCCCCTCACCATTAATTATTTCCTATACTGCCCCTCCAAATTAATTATTCCTTATACTGCCCGTCAAATTAATTATTTCCTATACTGCCCCTCCACTATTAATTATTTCCTTTACTGCCCCTCCACCATTAATTATTTCCTATGCTGCTCCTCACCATTAATTATTTCCTATACTGCCCCCACCATTAATTATTCCCTATGCTACCCCTCACCATTATTTATTTCCTATACTGCCCCTCCACCATTAATTATTTCCTATACTGCCCCTCAAATTAATTATTTCCTATACTGCCCCTCCACCATTAATTATTTCCTATACTTTCCCTCCACCATTAATTATTTCTTATGCTGCCCCTCACCATTAATTATTTCCTATACTGCCCCTCATAATTATTTCCTATACTGCCCCTCATAATTATTTCCTATACTGCCCCTCATAATTATTTCCTATACTGCCCCTCATAATTAATTATTCCCTATGCTGCCCCTCACCATTATTTATTTCCTATACTGCTCCTCAAATTAATTATTTCCTATACTGCCCCTCCACCATTAATTATTTCCTATACTGCCCCTCAAATTAATTATTTCCTATACTGCCCCTCCACCATTAACTATTTCCTATACTGCCCCTCAAATTAATTATCTCTTATACTGCCCCTCATAATTAATTATTTCCTATACTGCCCCTCAGATTAATTATTTCCTATACTGCCCTCCACAATTAATTATTTCCTATACTTCCCCTCCACCCATTAATTATTTCCTATGCTGCCCCTCGCCATTAATTATTTCCTATGCTGCCCCTTACCATTAATTATTTCCTATGCTTCCCCTCACCATTAATTATTTCCTATACTGCCCCTCATAATTATTTCCTATACTGCCCCTCCACCATTAATTATTTCCTATACTGCCCCTCATAATTAATTATTTCCTATGCTGCTCCTCACCATTAATTATTTCCTATACTGCCCCCACCATTAATTATTCCCTATGCTGCCCCTCACCATTATTTATTTCCTATACTGCCCCTCAAATTAATTATTTCCTTTACTGTCCCTCCAACATTAATTATTTCCTATGCTGCTCCTCACCATTAATTATTTCCTATACTGCCCCCACCATTAATTATTTCCTATGCTACCCCTCACCATTATTTATTTCCTATACTGCCCCTCAAATTAATTATTTCCTATACTGCCCCTCCACCATTAATTATTTCCTATACTGCCCCTCAAATTAATTATTTCCTATACTGCCCCTCCACCATTAATTATTTCCTATACTTCCCCTCCACCATTAATTATTTCTTATGCTGCCCCTCACCATTAATTATTTCCCATACTGCCCCTCATAATTATTTCCTATACTGCCCCTCATAATTATTTCCTATACTGCCCCTCATAATTAATTATTCCCTATGCTGCCCCTCACCATTATTTATTTCCTATACTGCTCCTCAAATTAATTATTTCCTATACTGCCCCTCCACCATTAATTATTTCCTATACTTCCCCTCCACCATTAATTATTTCTTATGCTGCCCCTCACCATTAATTATTTCCTATACTGCCCCTCATAATTATTTCCTATACTGCCCCTCATAACTAACTATTGGCCCCCGCCTACCACAACCTTTTTACTGCCCTTTTTAATTAAAAAAATAAAAACCCTGTACTTACCACCGCGTCTTCTATCTTCTTGTAGGCCTAAGAAAGCCGGTTGGGTTCTTGTATGCCTAGTTTCTAACCTACACTGACAGCACACAACTGGATTTTAAGTCACTTTAAGTTTTGGAAAAAAAAAATAAAAATTAGACTGTGCCTAATTCAATATAACCCCTAATACAGGAGTCCCCAAACTTTTTATGTAGGGGGCCGTTCACTGTCCCCCTCAGACCGTTGGAGGGCCGGACTTAAGTTTAAAAAGAAATAGTGGTACATGTGACCGCATCCGTAATACACTGGGCCCCCCTCAATTATTTATTTAATATACTGCACTCCTACTGAACTATTTTATATATATTGTCCCAATTAATTAATTAATATACTGGGACCTCTCTCCATTAATTATTGAATATGCCTTCCCCCAATTAATTACTAGACAGCCCCTCATAATTAATTATTTCTTACACCACCACCATTAATTATTTCCTATGCTGCCCTTCCACCATTAATTATGTCTTATGCTTCCCCCCATCATTAATTATTTCCTATGCTGCCCCTCATAATTAATTATTTCCTATGCTGCCCCTCATAATTATTTCCTATACTGCCCCTCCACCATTAATTATTTCCTATACTGCCCCTCAAATTAATTATTTCCTATACTGCCCCTCATAATTAATTATTCCTTATGCTGCCCCTCACCATTAATTATTTCCTATACTGCCCCTCAAATTAATTTTTTCCTATACTGCCCCTCCACCATTAATTATTTCCTATACTTCCCCTCCACCATGAATTATTTCTTATGCTGCCCCTCACCATTAATTATTTCCTATACTGCCCCTCATAATTATTTCCTATACTGCCCCTCATAATTAATTATTCCCTATGCTGCCCCTCACCATTAATTATTTCCTATACTGCCCTCATAATTAATTATTTCCTATACTGCCCCCCACCATTAATTATTTCCTATACTGCCCCCCACCATTAATTATTTCCTATGCTGCCCCTCACCATTAATTATTTCCTATACTGCCCCTCAAATTAATTATTCCTTATACTGCCCCTCAAATTAATTATTTCCTATACTGCCCCTCCACTATTAATTATTTCCTTTACTGCCCCTCCACCATTAATTATTTCCTATGCTTCCCCTCCACCATGAATTATTTCTTATGCTGCCCCTCACCATTAATTATTTCCTATACTGCCCCTCATAATTATTTCCTATACTGCCCCTCATAATTATTTCCTATACTGCCCCTCATAATTAATTATTCCCTATGCTGCCCCTCACCACTAATTATTTCCTATACTGCCCTCATAATTAATTATTTCCTATACTGCCCCCCACCATTAATTATTTCCTATACTGCCCCTCACCATTAATTATTTCCTATACTGCCCCTCAAATTAATTATTCCTTATACTGCCCCTCAAATTAATTATTTCCTATACTGCCCCTCCACTATTAATTATTTCCTTTACTGCCCCTCCACCATTAATTATTTCCTATGCTGTTCCTCACCATTAATTATTTCCTATACTGCCCCTCATAATTATTTCCTAAACTGCCCCTCATAATTATTTCCTATACTGCCCCTCATAATTATTTCCTATACTGCCCCTCATAATTAATTATTCCCTATGCTGCCCCTCACCATTATTTATTTCCTATACTGCTCCTCAAATTAATTATTTCCTATACTGCCCCTCCACCATTAATTATTTCCTATACTGCCCCTCAAATTAATTATTTCCTATACTGCCCCTCCACCATTAATTATTTCCTATACTTCCCCTCCACCATTAATTATTTCTTATGCTGCCCCTCACCATTAATTATTTCCTATACTGGATTTTAAGTCACTTTAAGTTTTGGAAAAAAAAAAAAAAATCGTCAGACTGTGCCTAATTCAATCAAACCCCTAATACAGGAGTCCCCAAACTTTTTATGTAGGGGGCCGTTCACTGTCCCCCTCAGACCGTTGGAGGGCCGGACTTAAGTTTAAAAAGAAATAGCGGTACATGTGACCGCATCCGTAATACACTGGGCCCCCCTCAATTATTTATTTAATATACTGCACTCCTACTGAACTATTTTATATATATTGTCCCAATTAATTAATTAATATACTGGGACCTCTCTCCATTAATTATTGAATATGCCTTCCCCCAATTAATTACTAGACAGCCCCTCATAATTAATTATTTCTTACACCACCACCATTAATTATTTCCTATGCTGCCCTTCCACCATTAATTATGTCTTATGCTTCCCCCCATCATTAATTATTTCCTATGCTGCCCCTCATAATTAATTATTTCCTATGCTGCCCCTCATAATTATTTCCTATACTGCCCCTCCACCATTAATTATTTCCTATACTGCCCCTCAAATTAATTATTTCCTATACTGCCCCTCATAATTAATTATTCCTTATGCTGCCCCTCACCATTAATTATTTCCTATATTGCCCCTCATAATTATTCCCTATGTTGCCCCTCAAATTAATTATCTCTTATACTGCCCCTCATAATTAATTATTTCCTATACTGCCCCTCATAATTATTTCCTATACTTCCCCTCAAAGTAATTATTTCCTATACTGCCCCTCAAATTAATTATTTCCTATACTGCCCTCCACAATTAATTATTTCCTATACTTCCCCTCCACCCATTAATTATTTCCTATGCTGCCCCTCGCCATTAATTATTTCCTATGCTGCCCCTTACCATTAATTATTTCCTATGCTTCCCCTCACCATTCATTATTTCCTATACTGCCCCTCATAATTATTTCCTATACTGCCCCTCATAATTATTTCCTATACTGCCCCTCATAATTAATTATTCCCTATGCTGCCCCTCAAATTAATTATTTCCTATACTGCCCCTCCACCATTAATTATTTCCTATACTGCCCCTCAAATTAATTATTTCCTATACTGCCCCTCCACCATTAATTATTTCCTATACTTCCCCTCCACCATGAATTATTTCTTATGCTGCCCCTCACCATTAATTATTTCCTATACTGCCCCTCATAATTATTTCCTATACTGCCCCTCATAATTATTTCCTATACTGCCCCTCATAATTATTTCCTATACTGCCCCTCATAATTAATTATTCCCTATGCTGCCCCTCACCATTAATTATTTCCTATACTGCCCTCATAATTAATTATTTCCTATACTGCCCCCCACCATTAATTATTTCCTATGCTGCCCCTCACCATTAATTATTTCCTATACTGCCCCTCAAATTAATTATTCCTTATACTGCCCCTCAAATTAATTATTTCCTATACTGCCCCTCCACTATTAATTATTTCCTTTACTGCCCCTCCACCATTAATTATTTCCTATGCTGCTCCTCACCATTAATTATTTCCTATACTGCCCCCACCATTAATTATTCCCTATGCTACCCCTCACCATTATTTATTTCCTATACTGCCCCTCAAATTAATTATTTCCTATACTGCCCCTCCACCATTAATTATTTCCTATACTGCCCCTTAAATTAATTATTTCCTATACTGCCCCTCCACCATTAATTATTTCCTATACTTCCCCTCCACCATTAATTATTTCTTATGCTGCCCCTCACCATTAATTATTTCCTATACTGCCCCTCATAATTATTTCCTATACTGCCCCTCATAATTATTTCCTATACTGCCCCTCATAATTAATTATTCCCTATGCTGCCCCTCACCATTATTTATTTCCTATACTGCTCCTCAAATTAATTATTTCCTATACTGCCCCTCCACCATTAATTATTTCCTATACTGCCCCCCACCATTAATTATTTCCTATACTGCCCCTCCACCATTAATTATTTCCTATACTGCCCCTCAAATTAATTATCTCTTATACTGCCCCTCATAATTAATTATTTCCTATACTGCCCCTCAGATTAATTATTTCCTATACTGCCCTCCACAATTAATTATTTCCTATACTTCCCCTCCACCCATTAATTATTTCCTATGCTGCCCCTCGCCATTAATTATTTCCTATGCTGCCCCTTACCATTAATTATTTCCTATGCTTCCCCTCACCATTAATTATTTCCTATACTGCCCCTCATAATTATTTCCTATACTGCCCCTCCACCATTAATTATTTCCTATACTGCCCCTCATAATTAATTATTTCCTATGCTGCTCCTCACCATTAATTATTTCCTATACTGCCCCCACCATTAATTATTCCCTATGCTGCCCCTCACCATTATTTATTTCCTATACTGCCCCTCAAATTAATTATTTCCTTTACTGTCCCTCCACCATTAATTATTTCCTATGCTGCTCCTCACCATTAATTATTTCCTATACTGCCCCCACCATTAATTATTCCCTATGCTACCCCTCACCATTATTTATTTCCTATACTGCCCCTCAAATTAATTATTTCCTATACTGCCCCTCCACCATTAATTATTTCCTATACTGCCCCTCAAATTAATTATTTCCTATACTGCCCCTCCACCATTAATTATTTCCTATACTTCCCCTCCACCATTAATTATTTCTTATGCTGCCCCTCACCATTAATTATTTCCCATACTGCCCCTCATAATTATTTCCTATACTGCCCCTCATAATTATTTCCTATACTGCCCCTCATAATTATTTCCTATACTGCCCCTCATAATTAATTATTCCCTATGCTGCCCCTCACCATTATTTATTTCCTATACTGCTCCTCAAATTAATTATTTCCTATACTGCCCCTCCACCATTAATTATTTCCTATACTGCCCCTCAAATTAATTATTTCCTATACTGCCCCTCCACCATTAATTATTTCCTATACTTCCCCTCCACCATTAATTATTTCTTATGCTGCCCCTCACCATTAATTATTTCCTATACTGCCCCTCATAATTATTTCCTATACTGCCCCTCATAATTATTTCCTATACTGCCCCTCATAACTAACTATTGGCCCCCGCCCACCACAACCTTTTTACTGCCCTTTTTAATTAAAAAATAAAAACCCTGTACTCACCACCGCGTCTTCTATCTTCTTGTAGGCCTAAGAAAGCCGGTTGGGTTCTTGTATGCCTAGTTTCTAACCTACACTGACAGCACACAACTGGATTTTAAGTCACTTTAAGTTTTGGAAAAAAAAAAAAAAATTAGACTGTGCCTAATTCAATGAAACCCCTAATACAGGAGTCCCCAAACTTTTTATGTAGGGGGCCGTTCACTGTCCCCCTCAGACCGTTGGAGGGCCGGACTTAAGTTTAAAAAGAAATAGCGGTACATGTGACCGCATCCGTAATACACTGGGCCCCCCTCAATGATTTATTTAATATACTGCACTCCTACTGAACTATTTTATATATATTGTCCCAATTAATTAATTAATATACTGGGACCTCTCTCCATTAATTATTGAATATGCCTTCCCCCAATTAATTACTAGACAGCCCCTCATAATTAATTATTTCTTACACCACCACCATAAATTATTTCCTATGCTGCCCTTCCACCATTAATTATGTCTTATGCTTCCCCCCATCATTAATTATTTCCTATGCTGCCCCTCATAATTAATTATTTCCTATGCTGCCCCTCATAATTATTTCCTATACTGCCCCTCCACCATTAATTATTTCCTATACTGCCCCTCAAATTAATTATTTCCTAAACTGCCCCTCATAATTAATTATTCCTTATGCTGCCCCTCACCATTAATTATTTCCTATGCTGCCCCTCATAATTATTTCCTATACTGCCCCTCATAATTATTTCCTATACTGCCCCTCATAATTAATTATTCCCTATGCTGCCCCTCACCATTAATTATTTCCTATACTGCCCCTCAAATTAATTATTCCTTATACTGCCCCTCAAATTAATTATTTCCTATACTGCCCCTCCACTATTAATTATTTCCTTTACTGCCCCTCCACCATTAATTATTTCCTATGCTGTTCCTCACCATTAATTATTTCCTATACTGCCCCTCATAATTATTTCCTAAACTGCCCCTCATAATTATTTCCTATACTTCCCCTCAAATTAATTATTTCCTATACTGCCCCTCAGATTAATTATTTCCTATACTGCCCTCCACAATTAATTATTTCCTATACTTCCCCTCCACCCATTAATTATTTCCTATGCTGCCCCTCGCCATTAATTATTTCCTATGTTGCCCCTTACCATTAATTATTTCCTATGCTTCCCCTCACCATTAATTATTTCCTATACTGCCCCTCATAATTATTTCCTATACTGCCCCTCATAATTAATTATTCCCTATGCTGCCCCTCACCATTAATTATTTCCTACACTGCCCCTCCACCATTAATTATTTCCTATACTGCCCCTCAAATTAATTATTTCCTATACTGCCCCTCAAATTAATTATTTCCTATACTGCCCCTCCACCATGAATTATTTCCTATACTGCCCCTCAAATTAATTATTTCCTATACTGCCCCTCCACCATTAATTATTTCCTATACTTCCCCTCCACCATGAATTATTTCTTATGCTGCCCCTCACCATTAATTATTTCCTATACTGCCCTCATAATTAATTATTTCCTATACTGCCCCCCACCATTAATTATTTCCTATACTGCCCCCCACCATTAATTATTTCCTATGCTGCCCCTCACCATTAATTATTTCCTATACTGCCCCTCAAATTAATTATTCCTTATACTGCCCCTCAAATTAATTATTTCCTATACTGCCCCTCCACAATTAATTATTTCCTTTACTGTCCCTCCACCATTAATTATTTCCTATGCTGCTCCTCACCATTAATTATTTCCTATACTGCCCCCACCATTAATTATTCCCTATGCTACCCCTCACCATTATTTATTTCCTATACTGCCCCTACACCATTAATTATTTCCTATACTGCCCCTCAAATTAATTATTTCCTATACTGCCCCTCCACCATTAATTATTTCCTATACTTCCCCTCCACCATTAATTATTTCTTATGCTGCCCCTCACCATTAATTATTTCCCATACTGCCCCTCATAATTATTTCCTATACTGCCCCTCATAATTATTTCCTATACTGCCCCTCATAATTATTTCCTATACTGCCCCTCATAATTAATTATTCCCTATGCTGCCCCTCACCATTATTTATTTCCTATACTGCTCCTCAAATTAATTATTTCCTATACTGCCCCTCCACCATTAATTATTTCCTATACTGCCCCTCAAATTAATTATTTCCTATACTGCCCCTCCACCATTAATTATTTCCTATACTTCCCCTCCACCATTAATTATTTCTTATGCTGCCCCTCACCATTAATTATTTCCTATACTGCCCCTCATAATTATTTCCTATACTGCCCCTCATAATTATTTCCTATACTGCCCCTCATAACTAACTATTGGCCCCCGCCCACCACAACCTTTTTACTGCCCTTTTTAATTAAAAAATAAAAACCCTGTACTCACCACCGCGTCTTCTATCTTCTTGTAGGCCTAAGAAAGCCGGTTGGGTTCTTGTATGCCTAGTTTCTAACCTACACTGACAGCACACAACTGGATTTTAAGTCACTTTAAGTTTTGGAAAAAAAAAAAAAAATCGTCAGACTGTGCCTAATTCAATCAAACCCCTAATACAGGAGTCCCCAAACTTTTTATGTAGGGGGCCGTTCACTGTCCCCCTCAGACCGTTGGAGGGCCGGACTTAAGTTTAAAAAGAAATAGCGGTACATGTGACCGCATCCGTAATACACTGGGCCCCCCTCAATTATTTATTTAATATACTGCACTCCTACTGAACTATTTTATATATATTGTCCCAATTAATTAATTAATATACTGGGACCTCTCTCCATTAATTATTGAATATGCCTTCCCCCAATTAATTACTAGACAGCCCCTCATAATTAATTATTTCTTACACCACCACCATTAATTATTTCCTATGCTGCCCTTCCACCATTAATTATGTCTTATGCTTCCCCCCATCATTAATTATTTCCTATGCTGCCCCTCATAATTAATTATTTCCTATGCTGCCCCTCATAATTATTTCCTATACTGCCCCTCCACCATTAATTATTTCCTATACTGCCCCTCAAATTAATTATTTCCTATACTGCCCCTCATAATTAATTATTCCTTATGCTGCCCCTCACCATTAATTATTTCCTATATTGCCCCTCATAATTATTCCCTATGTTGCCCCTCAAATTAATTATCTCTTATACTGCCCCTCATAATTAATTATTTCCTATACTGCCCCTCATAATTATTTCCTATACTTCCCCTCAAAGTAATTATTTCCTATACTGCCCCTCAAATTAATTATTTCCTATACTGCCCTCCACAATTAATTATTTCCTATACTTCCCCTCCACCCATTAATTATTTCCTATGCTGCCCCTCGCCATTAATTATTTCCTATGCTGCCCCTTACCATTAATTATTTCCTATGCTTCCCCTCACCATTCATTATTTCCTATACTGCCCCTCATAATTATTTCCTATACTGCCCCTCATAATTATTTCCTATACTGCCCCTCATAATTAATTATTCCCTATGCTGCCACTCAAATTAATTATTCCCTATACTGCCCCTCCACCATTAATTATTTCCTATACTGCCCCTCCACCATTAATTATTTCCTATACTGCCCCTCCACCATTAATTATTTCCTATACTTCCCCTCCACCATGAATTATTTCTTATGCTGCCCCTCACCATTAATTATTTCCTATACTGCCCCTCATAATTATTTCCTATACTGCCCCTCATAATTATTTCCTATACTGCCCCTCATAATTATTTCCTATACTGCCCCTCATAATTAATTATTCCCTATGCTGCCCCTCACCATTATTTATTTCCTATACTGCTCCTCAAATTAATTATTTCCTATACTGCCCCTCCACCATTAATTATTTCCTATACTGCCCCTCAAATTAATTATTTCCTATACTGCCCCTCCACCATTAATTATTTCCTATACTGCCCCTCAAATTAATTATCTCTTATACTGCCCCTCATAATTAATTATTTCCTATACTGCCCCTCAGATTAATTATTTCCTATACTGCCCTCCACCATTAATTATTTCCTATACTGCCCCTCATAATTAATTATTTCCTATGCTGCTCCTCACCATTAATTATTTCCTATACTGCCCCCACCATTAATTATTCCCTATGCTGCCCCTCACCATTATTTATTTCCTATACTGCCCCTCAAATTAATTATTTCCTTTACTGTCCCTCCACCATTAATTATTTCCTATGCTGCTCCTCACCATTAATTATTTCCTATACTGCCCCCACCATTAATTATTCCCTATGCTACCCCTCACCATTATTTATTTCCTATACTGCCCCTCAAATTAATTATTTCCTATACTGCCCCTCCACCATTAATTATTTCCTATACTGCCCCTCAAATTAATTATTTCCTATACTGCCCCTCCACCATTAATTATTTCCTATACTTCCCCTCCACCATTAATTATTTCTTATGCTGCCCCTCACCATTAATTATTTCCCATACTGCCCCTCATAATTATTTCCTATACTGCCCCTCATAATTATTTCCTATACTGCCCCTCATAATTATTTCCTATACTGCCCCTCATAATTAATTATTCCCTATGCTGCCCCTCACCATTATTTATTTCCTATACTGCTCCTCAAATTAATTATTTCCTATACTGCCCCTCCACCATTAATTATTTCCTATACTGCCCCTCAAATTAATTATTTCCTATACTGCCCCTCCACCATTAATTATTTCCTATACTTCCCCTCCACCATTAATTATTTCTTATGCTGCCCCTCACCATTAATTATTTCCTATACTGCCCCTCATAATTATTTCCTATACTGCCCCTCATAATTATTTCCTATACTGCCCCTCATAACTAACTATTGGCCCCCGCCCACCACAACCTTTTTACTGCCCTTTTTAATTAAAAAATAAAAACCCTGTACTCACCACCGCGTCTTCTATCTTCTTGTAGGCCTAAGAAAGCCGGTTGGGTTCTTGTATGCCTAGTTTCTAACCTACACTGACAGCACACAACTGGATTTTAAGTCACTTTAAGTTTTGGAAAAAAAAAAAAAAATCGTCAGACTGTGCCTAATTCAATCAAACCCCTAATACAGGAGTCCCCAAACTTTTTATGTAGGGGGCCGTTCACTGTCCCCCTCAGACCGTTGGAGGGCCGGACTTAAGTTTAAAAAGAAATAGCGGTACATGTGACCGCATCCGTAATACACTGGGCCCCCCTCAATTATTTATTTAATATACTGCACTCCTACTGAACTATTTTATATATATTGTCCCAATTAATTAATTAATATACTGGGACCTCTCTCCATTAATTATTGAATATGCCTTCCCCCAATTAATTACTAGACAGCCCCTCATAATTAATTATTTCTTACACCACCACCATTAATTATTTCCTATGCTGCCCTTCCACCATTAATTATGTCTTATGCTTCCCCCCATCATTAATTATTTCCTATGCTGCCCCTCATAATTAATTATTTCCTATGCTGCCCCTCATAATTATTTCCTATACTGCCCCTCCACCATTAATTATTTCCTATACTGCCCCTCAAATTAATTATTTCCTATACTGCCCCTCATAATTAATTATTCCTTATGCTGCCCCTCACCATTAATTATTTCCTATATTGCCCCTCATAATTATTCCCTATGTTGCCCCTCAAATTAATTATCTCTTATACTGCCCCTCATAATTAATTATTTCCTATACTGCCCCTCATAATTATTTCCTATACTTCCCCTCAAAGTAATTATTTCCTATACTGCCCCTCAAATTAATTATTTCCTATACTGCCCTCCACAATTAATTATTTCCTATACTTCCCCTCCACCCATTAATTATTTCCTATGCTGCCCCTCGCCATTAATTATTTCCTATGCTGCCCCTTACCATTAATTATTTCCTATGCTTCCCCTCACCATTCATTATTTCCTATACTGCCCCTCATAATTATTTCCTATACTGCCCCTCATAATTATTTCCTATACTGCCCCTCATAATTAATTATTCCCTATGCTGCCACTCAAATTAATTATTCCCTATACTGCCCCTCCACCATTAATTATTTCCTATACTGCCCCTCCACCATTAATTATTTCCTATACTGCCCCTCCACCATTAATTATTTCCTATACTTCCCCTCCACCATGAATTATTTCTTATGCTGCCCCTCACCATTAATTATTTCCTATACTGCCCCTCATAATTATTTCCTATACTGCCCCTCATAATTATTTCCTATACTGCCCCTCATAATTATTTCCTATACTGCCCCTCATAATTAATTATTCCCTATGCTGCCCCTCACCATTATTTATTTCCTATACTGCTCCTCAAATTAATTATTTCCTATACTGCCCCTCCACCATTAATTATTTCCTATACTGCCCCTCAAATTAATTATTTCCTATACTGCCCCTCCACCATTAATTATTTCCTATACTGCCCCTCAAATTAATTATCTCTTATACTGCCCCTCATAATTAATTATTTCCTATACTGCCCCTCAGATTAATTATTTCCTATACTGCCCTCCACAATTAATTATTTCCTATACTTCCCCTCCACCCATTAATTATTTCCTATGCTGCCCCTCGCCATTAATTATTTCCTATGCTGCCCCTTACCATTAATTATTTCCTATGCTTCCCCTCACCATTAATTATTTCCTATACTGTCCCTCATAATTATTTCCTATACTGCCCCTCCACCATTAATTATTTCCTATACTGCCCCTCATAATTAATTATTTCCTATGCTGCTCCTCACCATTAATTATTTCCTATACTGCCCCCACCATTAATTATTCCCTATGCTGCCCCTCACCATTATTTATTTCCTATACTGCCCCTCAAATTAATTATTTCCTTTACTGTCCCTCCACCATTAATTATTTCCTATGCTGCTCCTCACCATTAATTATTTCCTATACTGCCCCCACCATTAATTATTCCCTATGCTACCCCTCACCATTATTTATTTCCTATACTGCCCCTCAAATTAATTATTTCCTATACTGCCCCTCCACCATTAATTATTTCCTATACTGCCCCTCAAATTAATTATTTCCTATACTGCCCCTCCACCATTAATTATTTCCTATACTTCCCCTCCACCATTAATTATTTCTTATGCTGCCCCTCACCATTAATTATTTCCCATACTGCCCCTCATAATTATTTCCTATACTGCCCCTCATAATTATTTCCTATACTGCCCCTCATAATTATTTCCTATACTGCCCCTCATAATTAATTATTCCCTATGCTGCCCCTCACCATTATTTATTTCCTATACTGCTCCTCAAATTAATTATTTCCTATACTGCCCCTCCACCATTAATTATTTCCTATACTGCCCCTCAAATTAATTATTTCCTATACTGCCCCTCCACCATTAATTATTTCCTATACTTCCCCTCCACCATTAATTATTTCTTATGCTGCCCCTCACCATTAATTATTTCCTATACTGCCCCTCATAATTATTTCCTATACTGCCCCTCATAATTATTTCCTATACTGCCCCTCATAACTAACTATTGGCCCCCGCCCACCACAACCTTTTTACTGCCCTTTTTAATTAAAAAATAAAAACCCTGTACTCACCACCGCGTCTTCTATCTTCTTGTAGGCCTAAGAAAGCCGGTTGGGTTCTTGTATGCCTAGTTTCTAACCTACACTGACAGCACACAACTGGATTTTAAGTCACTTTAAGTTTTGGAAAAAAAAAAAAAAATCGTCAGACTGTGCCTAATTCAATCAAACCCCTAATACAGGAGTCCCCAAACTTTTTATGTAGGGGGCCGTTCACTGTCCCCCTCAGACCGTTGGAGGGCCGGACTTAAGTTTAAAAAGAAATAGCGGTACATGTGACCGCATCCGTAATACACTGGGCCCCCCTCAATTATTTATTTAATATACTGCACTCCTACTGAACTATTTTATATATATTGTCCCAATTAATTAATTAATATACTGGGACCTCTCTCCATTAATTATTGAATATGCCTTCCCCCAATTAATTACTAGACAGCCCCTCATAATTAATTATTTCTTACACCACCACCATTAATTATTTCCTATGCTGCCCTTCCACCATTAATTATGTCTTATGCTTCCCCCCATCATTAATTATTTCCTATGCTGCCCCTCATAATTAATTATTTCCTATGCTGCCCCTCATAATTATTTCCTATACTGCCCCTCCACCATTAATTATTTCCTATACTGCCCCTCAAATTAATTATTTCCTATACTGCCCCTCATAATTAATTATTCCTTATGCTGCCCCTCACCATTAATTATTTCCTATATTGCCCCTCATAATTATTCCCTATGTTGCCCCTCAAATTAATTATCTCTTATACTGCCCCTCATAATTAATTATTTCCTATACTGCCCCTCATAATTATTTCCTATACTTCCCCTCAAAGTAATTATTTCCTATACTGCCCCTCAAATTAATTATTTCCTATACTGCCCTCCACAATTAATTATTTCCTATACTTCCCCTCCACCCATTAATTATTTCCTATGCTGCCCCTCGCCATTAATTATTTCCTATGCTGCCCCTTACCATTAATTATTTCCTATGCTTCCCCTCACCATTCATTATTTCCTATACTGCCCCTCATAATTATTTCCTATACTGCCCCTCATAATTAATTATTCCCTATGCTGCCCCTCAAATTAATTATTCCCTATACTGCCCCTCCACCATTAATTATTTCCTATACTGCCCCTCCACCATTAATTATTTCCTATACTGCCCCTCCACCATTAATTATTTCCTATACTTCCCCTCCACCATGAATTATTTCTTATGCTGCCCCTCACCATTAATTATTTCCTATACTGCCCCTCATAATTATTTCCTATACTGCCCCTCATAATTATTTCCTATACTGCCCCTCATAATTATTTCCTATACTGCCCCTCATAATTAATTATTCCCTATGCTGCCCCTCACCATTAATTATTTCCTATACTGCCCTCATAATTAATTATTTCCTATACTGCCCCCCACCATTAATTATTTCCTATACTGCCCCCCACCATTAATTATTTCCTATGCTGCCCCTCACCATTAATTATTTCCTATACTGCCCCTCAAATTAATTATTCCTTATACTGCCCCTCAAATTAATTATTTCCTATACTGCCCCTCCACTATTAATTATTTCCTTTACTGCCCCTCCACCATTAATTATTTCCTATGCTGCTCCTCACCATTAATTATTTCCTATACTGCCCCCACCATTAATTATTCACTATGCTACCCCTCACCATTATTTATTTCCTATACTGCCCCTCAAATTAATTATTTCCTATACTGCCCCTCCACCATTAATTATTTCCTATACTTCCCCTCCACCATTAATTATTTCTTATGCTGCCCCTCACCATTAATTATTTCCTATACTGCCCCTCATAATTATTTCCTATACTGCCCCTCATAATTATTTCCTATACTGCCCCTCATAATTAATTATTCCCTATGCTGCCCCTCACCACTAATTATTTCCTATACTGCCCTCATAATTAATTATTTCCTATACTGCCCCCCACCATTAATTATTTCCTATACTGCCCCTCACCATTAATTATTTCCTATACTGCCCCTCAAATTAATTATTCCTTATACTGCCCCTCAAATTAATTATTTCCTATACTGCCCCTCCACTATTAATTATTTCCTTTACTGCCCCTCCACCATTAATTATTTCCTATGCTGTTCCTCACCATTAATTATTTCCTATACTGCCCCTCATAATTATTTCCTAAACTGCCCCTCATAATTATTTCCTATACTGCCCCTCATAATTATTTCCTATACTGCCCCTCATAATTAATTATTCCCTATGCTGCCCCTCACCATTATTTATTTCCTATACTGCTCCTCAAATTAATTATTTCCTATACTGCCCCTCCACCATTAATTATTTCCTATACTGCCCCTCAAATTAATTATTTCCTATACTGCCCCTCAAATTAATTATCTCTTATACTGCCCCTCATAATTAATTATTTCCTATACTGCCCCTCATAATTATTTCCTATACTTCCCCTCAAATTAATTATTTCCTATACTGCCCCTCAGATTAATTATTTCCTATACTGCCCTCCACAATTAATTATTTCCTATACTTCCCCTCCACCCATTAATTATTTCCTATGCTGCCCCTCGCCATTAATTATTTCCTATGTTGCCCCTTACCATTAATTATTTCCTATGCTTCCCCTCACCATTAATTATTTCCTATACTGCCCCTCATAATTATTTCCTATACTGCCCCTCATAATTAATTATTCCCTATGCTGCCCCTCACCATTAATTATTTCCTACACTGCCCCTCCACCATTAATTATTTCCTATACTTCCCCTCAAATTAATTATTTCCTATACTGCCCCTCAAATTAATTATTTCCTATACTTCCCCTCCACCATGAATTATTTCTTATGCTGCCCCTCACCATTAATTATTTCCTATACTGCCCCTCATAATTATTTCCTATACTGCCCCTCATAATTATTTCCTATACTGCCCCTCATAATTATTTCCTATACTGCCCCTCATAATTAATTATTCCCTATGCTGCCCCTCACCATTAATTATTTCCTATACTGCCCTCATAATTAATTATTTCCTATACTGCCCCCCCCCACCATTAATTATTCCCTATGCTACCCCTCACCATTATTTATTTCCTATACTGCCCCTCAAATTAATTATTTCCTATACTGCCCCTCCACCATTAATTATTTCCTATACTGCCCCTCCACCATTAATTATTTCCTATACTTTCCCTCCACCATTAATTATTTCTTATGCTGCCCCTCACCATTAATTATTTCCTATACTGCCCCTCATAATTATTTCCTATACTGCCCCTCATAATTATTTCCTATACTGCCCCTCATAATTATTTCCTATACTGCCCCTCATAATTAATTATTCCCTATGCTGCCCCTCACCATTATTTATTTCCTATACTGCTCCTCAAATTAATTATTTCCTATACTGCCCCTCCACCATTAATTATTTCCTATACTGCCCCTCAAATTAATTATTTCCTATACTGCCCCTCCACCATTAATTATTTCCTATACTTCCCCTCCACCATTAATTATTTCTTATGCTGCCCCTCACCATTAATTATTTCCTATACTGCCCCTCATAATTATTTCCTATACTGCCCCTCATAACTAACTATTGGCCCCCGCCTACCACAACCTTTTTACTGCCCTTTTTAATTAAAAAAATAAAAACCCTGTACTTACCACCGCGTCTTCTATCTTCTTGTAGGCCTAAGAAAGCCGGTTGGGTTCTTGTATGCCTAGTTTCTAACCTACACTGACAGCACACAACTGGATTTTAAGTCACTTTAAGTTTTGGAAAAAAAAAATAAAAATTAGACTGTGCCTAATTCAATATAACCCCTAATACAGGAGTCCCCAAACTTTTTATGTAGGGGGCCGTTCACTGTCCCCCTCAGACCGTTGGAGGGCCGGACTTAAGTTTAAAAAGAAATAGTGGTACATGTGACCGCATCCGTAATACACTGGGCCCCCCTCAATTATTTATTTAATATACTGCACTCCTACTGAACTATTTTATATATATTGTCCCAATTAATTAATTAATATACTGGGACCTCTCTCCATTAATTATTGAATATGCCTTCCCCCAATTAATTACTAGACAGCCCCTCATAATTAATTATTTCTTACACCACCACCATTAATTATTTCCTATGCTGCCCTTCCACCATTAATTATGTCTTATGCTTCCCCCCATCATTAATTATTTCCTATGCTGCCCCTCATAATTAATTATTTCCTATGCTGCCCCTCATAATTATTTCCTATACTGCCCCTCCACCATTAATTATTTCCTATACTGCCCCTCAAATTAATTATTTCCTATACTGCCCCTCATAATTAATTATTCCTTATGCTGCCCCTCACCATTAATTATTTCCTATACTGCCCCTCAAATTAATTTTTTCCTATACTGCCCCTCCACCATTAATTATTTCCTATACTTCCCCTCCACCATGAATTATTTCTTATGCTGCCCCTCACCATTAATTATTTCCTATACTGCCCCTCATAATTATTTCCTATACTGCCCCTCATAATTAATTATTCCCTATGCTGCCCCTCACCATTAATTATTTCCTATACTGCCCTCATAATTAATTATTTCCTATACTGCCCCCCACCATTAATTATTTCCTATACTGCCCCCCACCATTAATTATTTCCTATGCTGCCCCTCACCATTAATTATTTCCTATACTGCCCCTCAAATTAATTATTCCTTATACTGCCCCTCAAATTAATTATTTCCTATACTGCCCCTCCACTATTAATTATTTCCTTTACTGCCCCTCCACCATTAATTATTTCCTATGCTTCCCCTCCACCATGAATTATTTCTTATGCTGCCCCTCACCATTAATTATTTCCTATACTGCCCCTCATAATTATTTCCTATACTGCCCCTCATAATTATTTCCTATACTGCCCCTCATAATTAATTATTCCCTATGCTGCCCCTCACCACTAATTATTTCCTATACTGCCCTCATAATTAATTATTTCCTATACTGCCCCCCACCATTAATTATTTCCTATACTGCCCCTCACCATTAATTATTTCCTATACTGCCCCTCAAATTAATTATTCCTTATACTGCCCCTCAAATTAATTATTTCCTATACTGCCCCTCCACTATTAATTATTTCCTTTACTGCCCCTCCACCATTAATTATTTCCTATGCTGTTCCTCACCATTAATTATTTCCTATACTGCCCCTCATAATTATTTCCTAAACTGCCCCTCATAATTATTTCCTATACTGCCCCTCATAATTATTTCCTATACTGCCCCTCATAATTAATTATTCCCTATGCTGCCCCTCACCATTATTTATTTCCTATACTGCTCCTCAAATTAATTATTTCCTATACTGCCCCTCCACCATTAATTATTTCCTATACTGCCCCTCAAATTAATTATTTCCTATACTGCCCCTCCACCATTAATTATTTCCTATACTTCCCCTCCACCATTAATTATTTCTTATGCTGCCCCTCACCATTAATTATTTCCTATACTGCCCCTCATAATTATTTCCTATACTGCCCCTCATAATTATTTCCTATACTGCCCCTCATAACTAACTATTGGCCCCCGCCCACCACAACCTTTTTACTGCCCTTTTTAATTAAAAAATAAAAACCCTGTACTCACCACCGCGTCTTCTATCTTCTTGTAGGCCTAAGAAAGCCGGTTGGGTTCTTGTATGCCTAGTTTCTAACCTACACTGACAGCACACAACTGGATTTTAAGTCACTTTAAGTTTTGGAAAAAAAAAAAAAAATCGTCAGACTGTGCCTAATTCAATCAAACCCCTAATACAGGAGTCCCCAAACTTTTTATGTAGGGGGCCGTTCACTGTCCCCCTCAGACCGTTGGAGGGCCGGACTTAAGTTTAAAAAGAAATAGCGGTACATGTGACCGCATCCGTAATACACTGGGCCCCCCTCAATTATTTATTTAATATACTGCACTCCTACTGAACTATTTTATATATATTGTCCCAATTAATTAATTAATATACTGGGACCTCTCTCCATTAATTATTGAATATGCCTTCCCCCAATTAATTACTAGACAGCCCCTCATAATTAATTATTTCTTACACCACCACCATTAATTATTTCCTATGCTGCCCTTCCACCATTAATTATGTCTTATGCTTCCCCCCATCATTAATTATTTCCTATGCTGCCCCTCATAATTAATTATTTCCTATGCTGCCCCTCATAATTATTTCCTATACTGCCCTCCACAATTAATTATTTCCTATACTTCCCCTCCACCCATTAATTATTTCCTATGCTGCCCCTCGCCATTAATTATTTCCTATGCTGCCCCTTACCATTAATTATTTCCTATGCTTCCCCTCACCATTCATTATTTCCTATACTGCCCCTCATAATTATTTCCTATACTGCCCCTCATAATTATTTCCTATACTGCCCCTCATAATTAATTATTCCCTATGCTGCCCCTCAAATTAATTATTTCCTATACTGCCCCTCCACCATTAATTATTTCCTATACTGCCCCTCAAATTAATTATTTCCTATACTGCCCCTCCACCATTAATTATTTCCTATACTTCCCCTCCACCATGAATTATTTCTTATGCTGCCCCTCATAATTATTTCCTATACTGCCCCTCATAATTATTTCCTATACTGCCCCTCATAATTATTTCCTATACTGCCCCTCATAATTAATTATTCCCTATGCTGCCCCTCACCATTAATTATTTCCTATACTGCCCTCATAATTAATTATTTACTATACTGCCCCCCACCATTAATTATTTCCTATACTGCCCCCCACCATTAATTATTTCCTATGCTGCCCCTCACCATTAATTATTTCCTATACTGCCCCTCAAATTAATTATTCCTTATACTGCCCCTCAAATTAATTATTTCCTATACTGCCCCTCCACTATTAATTATTTCCTTTACTGCCCCTCCACCATTAATTATTTCCTATGCTGCTCCTCACCATTAATTATTTCCTATACTGCCCCCACCATTAATTATTCCCTATGCTACCCCTCACCATTATTTATTTCCTATACTGCCCCTCAAATTAATTATTTCCTATACTGCCCCTCCACCATTAATTATTTCCTATACTTCCCCTCCACCATTAATTATTTCTTATGCTGCCCCTCACCATTAATTATTTCCTATACTGCCCCTCATAATTATTTCCTATACTGCCCCTCATAATTAATTATTCCCTATGCTGCCCCTCACCATTATTTATTTCCTATACTGCTCCTCAAATTAATTATTTCCTATACTGCCCCTCCACCATTAATTATTTCCTATACTGCCCCTCAAATTAATTATTTCCTATACTGCCCCTCCACCATTAACTATTTCCTATACTGCCCCTCAAATTAATTATTTCTTATACTGCCCCTCATAATTAATTATTTCCTATACTGCCCCTCAGATTAATTATTTCCTATACTGCCCTCCACAATTAATTATTTCCTATACTTCCCCTCCACCCATTAATTATTTCCTATGCTGCCACTCGCCATTAATTATTTCCTATGCTGCCCCTTACCATTAATTATTTCCTATGCTTCCCCTCACCATTAATTATTTCCTATACTGCCCCTCATAATTATTTCCTATACTGCCCCTCCACCATTAATTATTTCCTATACTGCCCCTCATAATTAATTATTTCCTATGCTGCTCCTCACCATTAATTATTTCCTATACTGCCCCCACCATTAATTATTCCCTATGCTGCCCCTCACCATTATTTATTTCCTATACTGCCCCTCAAATTAATTATTTCCTTTACTGTCCCTCCACCATTAATTATTTCCTATGCTGCTCCTCACCATTAATTATTTCCTATACTGCCCCCACCATTAATTATTCCCTATGCTACCCCTCACCATTATTTATTTCCTATACTGCCCCTCAAATTAATTATTTCCTATACTGCCCCTCCACCATTAATTATTTCCTATACTGCCCCTCAAATTAATTATTTCCTATACTGCCCCTCCACCATTAATTATTTCCTATACTTCCCCTCCACCATTAATTATTTCTTATGCTGCCCCTCACCATTAATTATTTCCCATACTGCCCCTCATAATTATTTCCTATACTGCCCCTCATAATTATTTCCTATACTGCCCCTCATAATTATTTCCTATACTGCCCCTCATAATTAATTATTCCCTATGCTGCCCCTCACCATTATTTATTTCCTATACTGCTCCTCAAATTAATTATTTCCTATACTGCCCCTCCACCATTAATTATTTCCTATACTGCCCCTCAAATTAATTATTTCCTATACTGCCCCTCCACCATTAATTATTTCCTATACTTCCCCTCCACCATTAATTATTTCTTATGCTGCCCCTCACCATTAATTATTTCCTATACTGCCCCTCATAATTATTTCCTATACTGCCCCTCATAATTATTTCCTATACTGCCCCTCATAACTAACTATTGGCCCCCGCCCACCACAACCTTTTTACTGCCCTTTTTAATTAAAAAATAAAAACCCTGTACTCACCACCGCGTCTTCTATCTTCTTGTAGGCCTAAGAAAGCCGGTTGGGTTCTTGTATGCCTAGTTTCTAACCTACACTGACAGCACACAACTGGATTTTAAGTCACTTTAAGTTTTGGAAAAAAAAAAAAAAATCGTCAGACTGTGCCTAATTCAATCAAACCCCTAATACAGGAGTCCCCAAACTTTTTATGTAGGGGGCCGTTCACTGTCCCCCTCAGACCGTTGGAGGGCCGGACTTAAGTTTAAAAAGAAATAGCGGTACATGTGACCGCATCCGTAATACACTGGGCCCCCCTCAATTATTTATTTAATATACTGCACTCCTACTGAACTATTTTATATATATTGTCCCAATTAATTAATTAATATACTGGGACCTCTCTCCATTAATTATTGAATATGCCTTCCCCCAATTAATTACTAGACAGCCCCTCATAATTAATTATTTCTTACACCACCACCATTAATTATTTCCTATGCTGCCCTTCCACCATTAATTATGTCTTATGCTTCCCCCCATCATTAATTATTTCCTATGCTGCCCCTCATAATTAATTATTTCCTATGCTGCCCCTCATAATTATTTCCTATACTGCCCCTCCACCATTAATTATTTCCTATACTGCCCCTCAAATTAATTATTTCCTATACTGCCCCTCATAATTAATTATTCCTTATGCTGCCCCTCCCCATTAATTATTTCCTATATTGCCCCTCATAATTATTCCCTATGTTGCCCCTCAAATTAATTATCTCTTATACTGCCCCTCATAATTAATTATTTCCTATACTGCCCCTCAAATTAATTATTTCCTATACTGCCCTCCACAATTAATTATTTCCTATACTTCCCCTCCACCCATTAATTATTTCCTATGCTGCCCCTCGCCATTAATTATTTCCTATGCTGCCCCTTACCATTAATTATTTCCTATGCTTCCCCTCACCATTCATTATTTCCTATACTGCCCCTCATAATTATTTCCTATACTGCCCCTCATAATTATTTCCTATACTGCCCCTCATAATTAATTATTCCCTATGCTGCCCCTCAAATTAATTATTTCCTATACTGCCCCTCCACCATTAATTATTTCCTATACTGCCCCTCAAATTAATTATTTCCTATACTGCCCCTCCACCATTAATTATTTCCTATACTTCCCCTCCACCATGAATTATTTCTTATGCTGCCCCTCATAATTATTTCCTATACTGCCCCTCATAATTATTTCCTATACTGCCCCTCATAATTATTTCCTATACTGCCCCTCATAATTAATTATTCCCTATGCTGCCCCTCACCATTAATTATTTCCTATACTGCCCTCATAATTAATTATTTCCTATACTGCCCCCCACCATTAATTATTTCCTATACTGCCCCCCACCATTAATTATTTCCTATGCTGCCCCTCACCATTAATTATTTCCTATACTGCCCCTCAAATTAATTATTCCTTATACTGCCCCTCAAATTAATTATTTCCTATACTGCCCCTCCACTATTAATTATTTCCTTTACTGCCCCTCCACCATTAATTATTTCCTATGCTGCTCCTCACCATTAATTATTTCCTATACTGCCCCCACCATTAATTATTCCCTATGCTACCCCTCACCATTATTTATTTCCTATACTGCCCCTCAAATTAATTATTTCCTATACTGCCCCTCCACCATTAATTATTTCCTATACTGCCCCTCAAATTAATTATTTCCTATACTGCCCCTCCACCATTAATTATTTCCTATACTTCCCCTCCACCATTAATTATTTCTTATGCTGCCCCTCACCATTAATTATTTCCTATACTGCCCCTCATAATTATTTCCTATACTGCCCCTCATAATTAATTATTCCCTATGCTGCCCCTCACCATTATTTATTTCCTATACTGCTCCTCAAATTAATTATTTCCTATACTGCCCCTCCACCATTAATTATTTCCTATACTGCCCCTCAAATTAATTATTTCCTATACTGCCCCTCCACCATTAACTATTTCCTATACTGCCCCTCAAATTAATTATCTCTTATACTGCCCCTCATAATTAATTATTTCCTATACTGCCCCTCAGATTAATTATTTCCTATACTGCCCTCCACAATTAATTATTTCCTATACTTCCCCTCCACCCATTAATTATTTCCTATGCTGCCCCTCGCCATTAATTATTTCCTATGCTGCCCCTTACCATTAATTATTTCCTATGCTTCCCCTCACCATTAATTATTTCCTATACTGCCCCTCATAATTATTTCCTATACTGCCCCTCCACCATTAATTATTTCCTATACTGCCCCTCATAATTAATTATTTCCTATGCTGCTCCTCACCATTAATTATTTCCTATACTGCCCCCACCATTAATTATTCCCTATGCTGCCCCTCACCATTATTTATTTCCTATACTGCCCCTCAAATTAATTATTTCCTTTACTGTCCCTCCACCATTAATTATTTCCTATGCTGCTCCTCACCATTAATTATTTCCTATACTGCCCCCACCATTAATTATTCCCTATGCTACCCCTCACCATTATTTATTTCCTATACTGCCCCTCAAATTAATTATTTCCTATACTGCCCCTCCACCATTAATTATTTCCTATACTGCCCCTCAAATTAATTATTTCCTATACTGCCCCTCCACCATTAATTATTTCCTATACTTCCCCTCCACCATTAATTATTTCTTATGCTGCCCCTCACCATTAATTATTTCCCATACTGCCCCTCATAATTATTTCCTATACTGCCCCTCATAATTATTTCCTATACTGCCCCTCATAATTATTTCCTATACTGCCCCTCATAATTAATTATTCCCTATGCTGCCCCTCACCATTATTTATTTCCTATACTGCTCCTCAAATTAATTATTTCCTATACTGCCCCTCCACCATTAATTATTTCCTATACTGCCCCTCAAATTAATTATTTCCTATACTGCCCCTCCACCATTAATTATTTCCTATACTTCCCCTCCACCATTAATTATTTCTTATGCTGCCCCTCACCATTAATTATTTCCTCTACTGCCCCTCATAATTATTTCCTATACTGCCCCTCATAATTATTTCCTATACTGCCCCTCATAACTAACTATTGGCCCCCGCCCACCACAACCTTTTTACTGCCCTTTTTAATTAAAAAATAAAAACCCTGTACTCACCACCGCGTCTTCTATCTTCTTGTAGGCCTAAGAAAGCCGGTTGGGTTCTTGTATGCCTAGTTTCTAACCTACACTGACAGCACACAACTGGATTTTAAGTCACTTTAAGTTTTGGAAAAAAAAAAAAAAATCGTCAGACTGTGCCTAATTCAATCAAACCCCTAATACAGGAGTCCCCAAACTTTTTATGTAGGGGGCCGTTCACTGTCCCCCTCAGACCGTTGGAGGGCCGGACTTAAGTTTAAAAAGAAATAGCGGTACATGTGACCGCATCCGTAATACACTGGGCCCCCCTCAATTATTTATTTAATATACTGCACTCCTACTGAACTATTTTATATATATTGTCCCAATTAATTAATTAATATACTGGGACCTCTCTCCATTAATTATTGAATATGCCTTCCCCCAATTAATTACTAGACAGCCCCTCATAATTAATTATTTCTTACACCACCACCATTAATTATTTCCTATGCTGCCCTTCCACCATTAATTATGTCTTATGCTTCCCCCCATCATTAATTATTTCCTATGCTGCCCCTCATAATTAATTATTTCCTATGCTGCCCCTCATAATTATTTCCTATACTGCCCCTCCACCATTAATTATTTCCTATACTGCCCCTCAAATTAATTATTTCCTATACTGCCCCTCATAATTAATTATTCCTTATGCTGCCCCTCACCATTAATTATTTCCTATATTGCCCCTCATAATTATTCCCTATGTTGCCCCTCAAATTAATTATCTCTTATACTTCCCCTCAAAGTAATAATTTCCTATACTGCCCCTCAAATTAATTATTTCCTATACTGCCCTCCACAATTAATTATTTCCTATACTTCCCCTCCACCCATTAATTATTTCCTATGCTGCCCCTCGCCATTAATTATTTCCTATGCTGCCCCTTACCATTAATTATTTCCTATGCTTCCCCTCACCATTCATTATTTCCTATACTGCCCCTCATAATTATTTCCTATACTGCCCCTCATAATTATTTCCTATACTGCCCCTCATAATTAATTATTCCCTATGCTGCCCCTCAAATTAATTATTCCCTATACTGCCCCTCCACCATTAATTATTTCCTATACTGCCCCTCCACCATTAATTATTTCCTATACTGCCCCTCCACCATTAATTATTTCCTATACTTCCCCTCCACCATGAATTATTTCTTATGCTGCCCCTCACCATTAATTATTTCCTATACTGCCCCTCATAATTATTTCCTATACTGCCCCTCATAATTATTTCCTATACTGCCCCTCATAATTATTTCCTATACTGCCCCTCATAATTAATTATTCCCTATGCTGCCCCTCACCATTAATTATTTCCTATACTGCCCTCATAATTAATTATTTCCTATACTGCCCCCCACCATTAATTATTTCCTATACTGCCCCCCACCATTAATTATTTCCTATGCTGCCCCTCACCATTAATTATTTCCTATACTGCCCCTCAAATTAATTATTCCTTATACTGCCCCTCAAATTAATTATTTCCTATACTGCCCCTCCACTATTAATTATTTCCTTTACTGCCCCTCCACCATTAATTATTTCCTATGCTGCTCCTCACCATTAATTATTTCCTATACTGCCCCCACCATTAATTATTCCCTATGCTACCCCTCACCATTATTTATTTCCTATACTGCCCCTCAAATTAATTATTTCCTATACTGCCCCTCCACCATTAATTATTTCCTATACTTCCCCTCCACCATTAATTATTTCTTATGCTGCCCCTCACCATTAATTATTTCCTATACTGCCCCTCATAATTATTTCCTATACTGCCCCTCATAATTATTTCCTATACTGCCCCTCATAATTAATTATTCCCTATGCTGCCCCTCACCACTAATTATTTCCTATACTGCCCTCATAATTAATTATTTCCTATACTGCCCCCCACCATTAATTATTTCCTATACTGCCCCTCACCATTAATTATTTCCTATACTGCCCCTCAAATTAATTATTCCTTATACTGCCCCTCAAATTAATTATTTCCTATACTGCCCCTCCACTATTAATTATTTCCTTTACTGCCCCTCCACCATTAATTATTTCCTATGCTGTTCCTCACCATTAATTATTTCCTATACTGCCCCTCATAATTATTTCCTAAACTGCCCCTCATAATTATTTCCTATACTGCCCCTCATAATTATTTCCTATACTGCCCCTCATAATTAATTATTCCCTATGCTGCCCCTCACCATTATTTATTTCCTATACTGCTCCTCAAATTAATTATTTCCTATACTGCCCCTCCACCATTAATTATTTCCTATACTGCCCCTCAAATTAATTATTTCCTATACTGCCCCTCAAATTAATTATCTCTTATACTGCCCCTCATAATTAATTATTTCCTATACTGCCCCTCATAATTATTTCCTATACTTCCCCTCAAATTAATTATTTCCTATACTGCCCCTCAGATTAATTATTTCCTATACTGCCCTCCACAATTAATTATTTCCTATACTTCCCCTCCACCCATTAATTATTTCCTATGCTGCCCCTCGCCATTAATTATTTCCTATGTTGCCCCGTACCATTAATTATTTCCTATGCTTCCCCTCACCATTAATTATTTCCTATACTGCCCCTCATAATTATTTCCTATACTGCCCCTCATAATTAATTATTCCCTATGCTGCCCCTCACCATTAATTATTTCCTACACTGCCCCTCCACCATTAATTATTTCCTATACTTCCCCTCAAATTAATTATTTCCTATACTGCCCCTCAAATTAATTATTTCCTATACTTCCCCTCCACCATGAATTATTTCTTATGCTGCCCCTCACCATTAATTATTTCCTATACTGCCCCTCATAATTATTTCCTATACTGCCCCTCATAATTATTTCCTATACTGCCCCTCATAATTATTTCCTATACTGCCCCTCATAATTAATTATTCCCTATGCTGCCCCTCACCATTAATTATTTCCTATACTGCCCTCATAATTAATTATTTCCTATACTGCCCCCCCACCATTAATTATTTCCTATGCTGCCCCTCACCATTAATTATTTCCTATACTGCCCCTCCAAATTAATTATTCCTTATACTGCCCGTCAAATTAATTATTTCCTATACTGCCCCTCCACTATTAATTATTTCCTTTACTGCCCCTCCACCATTAATTATTTCCTATGCTGCTCCTCACCATTAATTATTTCCTATACTGCCCCCACCATTAATTATTCCCTATGCTACCCCTCACCATTATTTATTTCCTATACTGCCCCTCAAATTAATTATTTCCTATACTGCCCCTCCACCATTAATTATTTCCTATACTGCCCCTCCACCATTAATTATTTCCTATACTTTCCCTCCACCATTAATTATTTCTTATGCTGCCCCTCACCATTAATTATTTCCTATACTGCCCCTCATAATTATTTCCTATACTGCCCCTCATAATTATTTCCTATACTGCCCCTCATAATTATTTCCTATACTGCCCCTCATAATTAATTATTCCCTATGCTGCCCCTCACCATTATTTATTTCCTATACTGCTCCTCAAATTAATTATTTCCTATACTGCCCCTCCACCATTAATTATTTCCTATACTGCCCCTCAAATTAATTATTTCCTATACTGCCCCTCCACCATTAATTATTTCCTATACTTCCCCTCCACCATTAATTATTTCTTATGCTGCCCCTCACCATTAATTATTTCCTATACTGCCCCTCATAATTATTTCCTATACTGCCCCTCATAACTAACTATTGGCCCCCGCCCACCACAACCTTTTTACTGCCCTTTTTAATTAAAAAAATAAAAACCCTGTACTTACCACCGCGTCTTCTATCTTCTTGTAGGCCTAAGAAAGCCGGTTGGGTTCTTGTATGCCTAGTTTCTAACCTACACTGACAGCACACAACTGGATTTTAAGTCACTTTAAGTTTTGGAAAAAAAAAATAAAAATTAGACTGTGCCTAATTCAATATAACCCCTAATACAGGAGTCCCCAAACTTTTTATGTAGGGGGCCGTTCACTGTCCCCCTCAGACCGTTGGAGGGCCGGACTTAAGTTTAAAAAGAAATAGTGGTACATGTGACCGCATCCGTAATACACTGGGCCCCCCTCAATTATTTATTTAATATACTGCACTCCTACTGAACTATTTTATATATATTGTCCCAATTAATTAATTAATATACTGGGACCTCTCTCCATTAATTATTGAATATGCCTTCCCCCAATTAATTACTAGACAGCCCCTCATAATTAATTATTTCTTACACCACCACCATTAATTATTTCCTATGCTGCCCTTCCACCATTAATTATGTCTTATGCTTCCCCCCATCATTAATTATTTCCTATGCTGCCCCTCATAATTAATTATTTCCTATGCTGCCCCTCATAATTATTTCCTATACTGCCCCTCCACCATTAATTATTTCCTATACTGCCCCTCAAATTAATTATTTCCTATACTGCCCCTCATAATTAATTATTCCTTATGCTGCCCCTCACCATTAATTATTTCCTATACTGCCCCTCAAATTAATTATTTCCTATACTGCCCCTCCACCATTAATTATTTCCTATACTTCCCCTCCACCATGAATTATTTCTTATGCTGCCCCTCACCATTAATTATTTCCTATACTGCCCCTCATAATTATTTCCTATACTGCCCCTCATAATTAATTATTCCCTATGCTGCCCCTCACCATTAATTATTTCCTATACTGCCCTCATAATAAATTATTTCCTATACTGCCCCCCACCATTAATTATTTCCTATACTGCCCCCCACCATTAATTATTTCCTATGCTGCCCCTCACCATTAATTATTTCCTATACTGCCCCTCAAATTAATTATTCCTTATACTGCCCCTCAAATTAATTATTTCCTATACTGCCCCTCCACTATTAATTATTTCCTTTACTGCCCCTCCACCATTAATTATTTCCTATGCTTCCCCTCCACCATGAATTATTTCTTATGCTGCCCCTCACCATTAATTATTTCCTATACTGCCCCTCATAATTATTTCCTATACTGCCCCTCATAATTATTTCCTATACTTCCCCTCCACCCATTAATTATTTCCTATGCTGCCCCTCGCCATTAATTATTTCCTATGTTGCCCCTTACCATTAATTATTTCCTATGCTTCCCCTCACCATTAATTATTTCCTATACTGCCCCTCATAATTATTTCCTATACTGCCCCTCATAATTAATTATTCCCTATGCTGCCCCTCACCATTAATTATTTCCTACACTGCCCCTCCACCATTAATTATTTCCTATACTGCCCCTCAAATTAATTATTTCCTATACTGCCCCTCAAATTAATTATTTCCTATACTGCCCCTCCACCATGAATTATTTCCTATACTGCCCCTCAAATTAATTATTTCCTATACTGCCCCTCCACCATTAATTATTTCCTATACTTCCCCTCCACCATGAATTATTTCTTATGCTGCCCCTCACCATTAATTATTTCCTATACTGCCCTCATAATTAATTATTTCCTATACTGCCCCCCACCATTAATTATTTCCTATACTGCCCCCCACCATTAATTATTTCCTATGCTGCCCCTCACCATTAATTATTTCCTATACTGCCCCTCAAATTAATTATTCCTTATACTGCCCCTCAAATTAATTATTTCCTATACTGCCCCTCCACAATTAATTATTTCCTTTACTGTCCCTCCACCATTAATTATTTCCTATGCTGCTCCTCACCATTAATTATTTCCTATACTGCCCCCACCATTAATTATTCCCTATGCTACCCCTCACCATTATTTATTTCCTATACTGCCCCTCCACCATTAATTATTTCCTATACTGCCCCTCAAATTAATTATTTCCTATACTGCCCCTCCACCATTAATTATTTCCTATACTTCCCCTCCACCATTAATTATTTCTTATGCTGCCCCTCACCATTAATTATTTCCCATACTGCCCCTCATAATTATTTCCTATACTGCCCCTCATAATTATTTCCTATACTGCCCCTCATAATTATTTCCTATACTGCCCCTCATAATTAATTATTCCCTATGCTGCCCCTCACCATTATTTATTTCCTATACTGCTCCTCAAATTAATTATTTCCTATACTGCCCCTCCACCATTAATTATTTCCTATACTTCCCCTCCACCATTAATTATTTCTTATGCTGCCCCTCACCATTAATTATTTCCTATACTGCCCCTCATAATTATTTCCTATACTGCCCCTCATAATTATTTCCTATACTGCCCCTCATAACTAACTATTGGCCCCCGCCCACCACAACCTTTTTACTGCCCTTTTTAATTAAAAAATAAAAACCCTGTACTCACCACCGCGTCTTCTATCTTCTTGTAGGCCTAAGAAAGCCGGTTGGGTTCTTGTATGCCTAGTTTCTAACCTACACTGACAGCACACAACTGGATTTTAAGTCACTTTAAGTTTTGGAAAAAAAAAAAAAAATCGTCAGACTGTGCCTAATTCAATCAAACCCCTAATACAGGAGTCCCCAAACTTTTTATGTAGGGGGCCGTTCACTGTCCCCCTCAGACCGTTGGAGGGCCGGACTTAAGTTTAAAAAGAAATAGCGGTACATGTGACCGCATCCGTAATACACTGGGCCCCCCTCAATTATTTATTTAATATACTGCACTCCTACTGAACTATTTTATATATATTGTCCCAATTAATTAATTAATATACTGGGACCTCTCTCCATTAATTATTGAATATGCCTTCCCCCAATTAATTACTAGACAGCCCCTCATAATTAATTATTTCTTACACCACCACCATTAATTATTTCCTATGCTGCCCTTCCACCATTAATTATGTCTTATGCTTCCCCCCATCATTAATTATTTCCTATGCTGCCCCTCATAATTAATTATTTCCTATGCTGCCCCTCATAATTATTTCCTATACTGCCCCTCCACCATTAATTATTTCCTATACTGCCCCTCAAATTAATTATTTCCTATACTGCCCCTCATAATTAATTATTCCTTATGCTGCCCCTCACCATTAATTATTTCCTATATTGCCCCTCATAATTATTCCCTATGTTGCCCCTCAAATTAATTATCTCTTATACTGCCCCTCATAATTAATTATTTCCTATACTGCCCCTCATAATTATTTCCTATACTTCCCCTCAAAGTAATTATTTCCTATACTGCCCCTCAAATTAATTATTTCCTATACTGCCCTCCACAATTAATTATTTCCTATACTTCCCCTCCACCCATTAATTATTTCCTATGCTGCCCCTCGCCATTAATTATTTCCTATGCTGCCCCTTACCATTAATTATTTCCTATGCTTCCCCTCACCATTCATTATTTCCTATACTGCCCCTCATAATTATTTCCTATACTGCCCCTCATAATTAATTATTCCCTATGCTGCCCCTCAAATTAATTATTCCCTATACTGCCCCTCCACCATTAATTATTTCCTATACTGCCCCTCCACCATTAATTATTTCCTATACTGCCCCTCCACCATTAATTATTTCCTATACTTCCCCTCCACCATGAATTATTTCTTATGCTGCCCCTCACCATTAATTATTTCCTATACTGCCCCTCATAATTATTTCCTATACTGCCCCTCATAATTATTTCCTATACTGCCCCTCATAATTATTTCCTATACTGCCCCTCATAATTAATTATTCCCTATGCTGCCCCTCACCATTAATTATTTCCTATACTGCCCTCATAATTAATTATTTCCTATACTGCCCCCCACCATTAATTATTTCCTATACTGCCCCCCACCATTAATTATTTCCTATGCTGCCCCTCACCATTAATTATTTCCTATACTGCCCCTCAAATTAATTATTCCTTATACTGCCCCTCAAATTAATTATTTCCTATACTGCCCCTCCACTATTAATTATTTCCTTTACTGCCCCTCCACCATTAATTATTTCCTATGCTGCTCCTCACCATTAATTATTTCCTATACTGCCCCCACCATTAATTATTCACTATGCTACCCCTCACCATTATTTATTTCCTATACTGCCCCTCAAATTAATTATTTCCTATACTGCCCCTCCACCATTAATTATTTCCTATACTTCCCCTCCACCATTAATTATTTCTTATGCTGCCCCTCACCATTAATTATTTCCTATACTGCCCCTCATAATTATTTCCTATACTGCCCCTCATAATTATTTCCTATACTGCCCCTCATAATTAATTATTCCCTATGCTGCCCCTCACCACTAATTATTTCCTATACTGCCCTCATAATTAATTATTTCCTATACTGCCCCCCACCATTAATTATTTCCTATACTGCCCCTCACCATTAATTATTTCCTATACTGCCCCTCAAATTAATTATTCCTTATACTGCCCCTCAAATTAATTATTTCCTATACTGCCCCTCCACTATTAATTATTTCCTTTACTGCCCCTCCACCATTAATTATTTCCTATGCTGTTCCTCACCATTAATTATTTCCTATACTGCCCCTCATAATTATTTCCTAAACTGCCCCTCATAATTATTTCCTATACTGCCCCTCATAATTATTTCCTATACTGCCCCTCATAATTAATTATTCCCTATGCTGCCCCTCACCATTATTTATTTCCTATACTGCTCCTCAAATTAATTATTTCCTATACTGCCCCTCCACCATTAATTATTTCCTATACTGCCCCTCAAATTAATTATTTCCTATACTGCCCCTCAAATTAATTATCTCTTATACTGCCCCTCATAATTAATTATTTCCTATACTGCCCCTCATAATTATTTCCTATACTTCCCCTCAAATTAATTATTTCCTATACTGCCCCTCAGATTAATTATTTCCTATACTGCCCTCCACAATTAATTATTTCCTATACTTCCCCTCCATCCATTAATTATTTCCTATGCTGCCCCTCGCCATTAATTATTTCCTATGTTGCCCCTTACCATTAATTATTTCCTATGCTTCCCCTCACCATTAATTATTTCCTATACTGCCCCTCATAATTATTTCCTATACTGCCCCTCATAATTAATTATTCCCTATGCTGCCCCTCACCATTAATTATTTCCTACACTGCCCCTCCACCATTAATTATTTCCTATACTTCCCCTCAAATTAATTATTTCCTATACTGCCCCTCAAATTAATTATTTCCTATACTTCCCCTCCACCATGAATTATTTCTTATGCTGCCCCTCACCATTAATTATTTCCTATACTGCCCCTCATAATTATTTCCTATACTGCCCCTCATAATTATTTCCTATACTGCCCCTCATAATTATTTCCTATACTGCCCCTCATAATTAATTATTCCCTATGCTGCCCCTCACCATTAATTATTTCCTATACTGCCCTCATAATTAATTATTTCCTATACTGCCCCCCCCCCACCATTAATTATTTCCTATGCTGCCCCTCACCATTAATTATTTCCTATACTGCCCCTCCAAATTAATTATTCCTTATACTGCCCGTCAAATTAATTATTTCCTATACTGCCCCTCCACTGTTAATTATTTCCTTTACTGCCCCTCCACCATTAATTATTTCCTATGCTGCTCCTCACCATTAATTATTTCCTATACTGCCCCCACCATTAATTATTCCCTATGCTACCCCTCACCATTATTTATTTCCTATACTGCCCCTCAAATTAATTATTTCCTATACTGCCCCTCCACCATTAATTATTTCCTATACTTTCCCTCCACCATTAATTATTTCTTATGCTGCCCCTCACCATTAATTATTTCCTATACTGCCCCTCATAATTATTTCCTATACTGCCCCTCATAATTATTTCCTATACTGCCCCTCATAATTATTTCCTATACTGCCCCTCATAATTAATTATTCCCTATGCTGCCCCTCACCATTATTTATTTCCTATACTGCTCCTCAAATTAATTATTTCCTATACTGCCCCTCCACCATTAATTATTTCCTATACTGCCCCTTAAATTAATTATTTCCTATACTGCCCCTCCACCATTAATTATTTCCTATACTTCCCCTCCACCATTAATTATTTCTTATGCTGCCCCTCACCATTAATTATTTCCTATACTGCCCCTCATAATTATTTCCTATACTGCCCCTCATAACTAACTATTGGCCCCCGCCTACCACAACCTTTTTACTGCCCTTTTTAATTAAAAAAATAAAAACCCTGTACTTACCACCGCGTCTTCTATCTTCTTGTAGGCCTAAGAAAGCCGGTTGGGTTCTTGTATGCCTAGTTTCTAACCTACACTGACAGCACACAACTGGATTTTAAGTCACTTTAAGTTTTGGAAAAAAAAAATAAAAATTAGACTGTGCCTAATTCAATATAACCCCTAATACAGGAGTCCCCAAACTTTTTATGTAGGGGGCCGTTCACTGTCCCCCTCAGACCGTTGGAGGGCCGGACTTAAGTTTAAAAAGAAATAGTGGTACATGTGACCGCATCCGTAATACACTGGGCCCCCCTCAATTATTTATTTAATATACTGCACTCCTACTGAACTATTTTATATATATTGTCCCAATTAATTAATTAATATACTGGGACCTCTCTCCATTAATTATTGAATATGCCTTCCCCCAATTAATTACTAGACAGCCCCTCATAATTAATTATTTCTTACACCACCACCATTAATTATTTCCTATGCTGCCCTTCCACCATTAATTATGTCTTATGCTTCCCCCCATCATTAATTATTTCCTATGCTGCCCCTCATAATTAATTATTTCCTATGCTGCCCCTCATAATTATTTCCTATACTGCCCCTCCACCATTAATTATTTCCTATACTGCCCCTCAAATTAATTATTTCCTTTACTGCCCCTCATAATTAATTATTCCTTATGCTGCCCCTCACCATTAATTATTTCCTATACTGCCCCTCAAATTAATTTTTTCCTATACTGCCCCTCCACCATTAATTATTTCCTATACTTCCCCTCCACCATGAATTATTTCTTATGCTGCCCCTCACCATTAATTATTTCCTATACTGCCCCTCATAATTATTTCCTATACTGCCCCTCATAATTAATTATTCCCTATGCTGCCCCTCACCATTAATTATTTCCTATACTGCCCTCATAATTAATTATTTCCTATACTGCCCCCCACCATTAATTATTTCCTATACTGCCCCCCACCATTAATTATTTCCTATGCTGCCCCTCACCATTAATTATTTCCTATACTGCCCCTCAAATTAATTATTCCTTATACTGCCCCTCAAATTAATTATTTCCTATACTGCCCCTCCACTATTAATTATTTCCTTTACTGCCCCTCCACCATTAATTATTTCCTATGCTTCCCCTCCACCATGAATTATTTCTTATGCTGCCCCTCACCATTAATTATTTCCTATACTGCCCCTCATAATTATTTCCTATACTGCCCCTCATAATTATTTCCTATACTGCCCCTCATAATTAATTATTCCCTATGCTGCCCCTCACCACTAATTATTTCCTATACTGCCCTCATAATTAATTATTTCCTATACTGCCCCCCACCATTAATTATTTCCTATACTGCCCCTCACCATTAATTATTTCCTATACTGCCCCTCAAATTAATTATTCCTTATACTGCCCCTCAAATTAATTATTTCCTATACTGCCCCTCCACTATTAATTATTTCCTTTACTGCCCCTCCACCATTAATTATTTCCTATGCTTCCCCTCCACCATGAATTATTTCTTATGCTGCCCCTCACCATTAATTATTTCCTATACTGCCCCTCATAATTATTTCCTATACTGCCCCTCATAATTATTTCCTATACTTCCCCTCCACCCATTAATTATTTCCTATGCTGCCCCTCGCCATTAATTATTTCCTATGTTGCCCCTTACCATTAATTATTTCCTATGCTTCCCCTCACCATTAATTATTTCCTATACTGCCCCTCATAATTATTTCCTATACTGCCCCTCATAATTAATTATTCCCTATGCTGCCCCTCACCATTAATTATTTCCTACACTGCCCCTCCACCATTAATTATTTCCTATACTGCCCCTCAAATTAATTATTTCCTATACTGCCCCTCAAATTAATTATTTCCTATACTGCCCCTCCACCATGAATTATTTCCTATACTGCCCCTCAAATTAATTATTTCCTATACTGCCCCTCCACCATTAATTATTTCCTATACTTCCCCTCCACCATGAATTATTTCTTATGCTGCCCCTCACCATTAATTATTTCCTATACTGCCCTCATAATTAATTATTTCCAATACTGCCCCCCACCATTAATTATTTCCTATACTGCCCCCCACCATTAATTATTTCCTATGCTGCCCCTCACCATTAATTATTTCCTATACTGCCCCTCAAATTAATTATTCCTTATACTGCCCCTCAAATTAATTATTTCCTATACTGCCCCTCCACAATTAATTATTTCCTTTACTGTCCCTCCACCATTAATTATTTCCTATGCTGCTCCTCACCATTAATTATTTCCTATACTGCCCCCACCATTAATTATTCCCTATGCTACCCCTCACCATTATTTATTTCCTATACTGCCCCTACACCATTAATTATTTCCTATACTGCCCCTCAAATTAATTATTTCCTATACTGCCCCTCCACCATTAATTATTTCCTATACTTCCCCTCCACCATTAATTATTTCTTATGCTGCCCCTCACCATTAATTATTTCCCATACTGCCCCTCATAATTATTTCCTATACTGCCCCTCATAATTATTTCCTATACTGCCCCTCATAATTATTTCCTATACTGCCCCTCATAATTAATTATTCCCTATGCTGCCCCTCACCATTATTTATTTCCTATACTGCTCCTCAAATTAATTATTTCCTATACTGCCCCTCCACCATTAATTATTTCCTATACTGCCCCTCAAATTAATTATTTCCTATACTGCCCCTCCACCATTAATTATTTCCTATACTTCCCCTCCACCATTAATTATTTCTTATGCTGCCCCTCACCATTAATTATTTCCTATACTGCCCCTCATAATTATTTCCTATACTGCCCCTCATAATTATTTCCTATACTGCCCTTCATAACTAACTATTGGCCCCCGCCCACCACAACCTGTTTACTGCCCTTTTTAATTAAAAAATAAAAACCCTGTACTCACCACCGCGTCTTCTATCTTCTTGTAGGCCTAAGAAAGCCGGTTGGGTTCTTGTATGCCTAGTTTCTAACCTACACTGACAGCACACAACTGGATTTTAAGTCACTTTAAGTTTTGGAAAAAAAAAAAAAAATCGTCAGACTGTGCCTAATTCAATCAAACCCCTAATACAGGAGTCCCCAAACTTTTTATGTAGGGGGCCGTTCACTGTCCCCCTCAGACCGTTGGAGGGCCGGACTTAAGTTTAAAAAGAAATAGCGGTACATGTGACCGCATCCGTAATACACTGGGCCCCCCTCAATTATTTATTTAATATACTGCACTCCTACTGAACTATTTTATATATATTGTCCCAATTAATTAATTAATATACTGGGACCTCTCTCCATTAATTATTGAATATGCCTTCCCCCAATTAATTACTAGACAGCCCCTCATAATTAATTATTTCTTACACCACCACCATTAATTATTTCCTATGCTGCCCTTCCACCATTAATTATGTCTTATGCTTCCCCCCATCATTAATTATTTCCTATGCTGCCCCTCATAATTAATTATTTCCTATGCTGCCCCTCATAATTATTTCCTATACTGCCCCTCCACCATTAATTATTTCCTATACTGCCCCTCAAATTAATTATTTCCTATACTGCCCCTCATAATTAATTATTCCTTATGCTGCCCCTCACCATTAATTATTTCCTATATTGCCCCTCATAATTATTCCCTATGTTGCCCCTCAAATTAATTATCTCTTATACTGCCCCTCATAATTAATTATTTCCTATACTGCCCCTCATAATTATTTCCTATACTTCCCCTCAAAGTAATTATTTCCTATACTGCCCCTCAAATTAATTATTTCCTATACTGCCCTCCACAATTAATTATTTCCTATACTTCCCCTCCACCCATTAATTATTTCCTATGCTGCCCCTCGCCATTAATTATTTCCTATGCTGCCCCTTACCATTAATTATTTCCTATGCTTCCCCTCACCATTCATTATTTCCTATACTGCCCCTCATAATTATTTCCTATACTGCCCCTCATAATTAATTATTCCCTATGCTGCCCCTCAAATTAATTATTCCCTATACTGCCCCTCCACCATTAATTATTTCCTATACTGCCCCTCCACCATTAATTATTTCCTATACTGCCCCTACACCATTAATTATTTCCTATACTTCCCCTCCACCATGAATTATTTCTTATGCTGCCCCTCACCATTAATTATTTCCTATACTGCCCCTCATAATTATTTCCTATACTGCCCCTCATAATTATTTCCTATACTGCCCCTCATAATTATTTCCTATACTGCCCCTCATAATTAATTATTCCCTATGCTGCCCCTCACCATTAATTATTTCCTATACTGCCCTCATAATTAATTATTTCCTATACTGCCCCCCACCATTAATTATTTCCTATACTGCCCCCCACCATTAATTATTTCCTATGCTGCCCCTCACCATTAATTATTTCCTATACTGCCCCTCAAATTAATTATTCCTTATACTGCCCCTCAAATTAATTATTTCCTATACTGCCCCTCCACTATTAATTATTTCCTTTACTGCCCCTCCACCATTAATTATTTCCTATGCTGCTCCTCACCATTAATTATTTCCTATACTGCCCCCACCATTAATTATTCACTATGCTACCCCTCACCATTATTTATTTCCTATACTGCCCCTCAAATTAATTATTTCCTATACTGCCCCTCCACCATTAATTATTTCCTATACTTCCCCTCCACCATTAATTATTTCTTATGCTGCCCCTCACCATTAATTATTTCCTATACTGCCCCTCATAATTATTTCCTATACTGCCCCTCATAATTATTTCCTATACTGCCCCTCATAATTAATTATTCCCTATGCTGCCCCTCACCACTAATTATTTCCTATACTGCCCTCATAATTAATTATTTCCTATACTGCCCCCCACCATTAATTATTTCCTATACTGCCCCTCACCATTAATTATTTCCTATACTGCCCCTCAAATTAATTATTCCTTATACTGCCCCTCAAATTAATTATTTCCTATACTGCCCCTCCACTATTAATTATTTCCTTTACTGCCCCTCCACCATTAATTATTTCCTATGCTGTTCCTCACCATTAATTATTTCCTATACTGCCCCTCATAATTATTTCCTAAACTGCCCCTCATAATTATTTCCTATACTGCCCCTCATAATTATTTCCTATACTGCCCCTCATAATTAATTATTCCCTATGCTGCCCCTCACCATTATTTATTTCCTATACTGCTCCTCAAATTAATTATTTCCTATACTGCCCCTCCACCATTAATTATTTCCTATACTGCCCCTCAAATTAATTATTTCCTATACTGCCCCTCAAATTAATTATCTCTTATACTGCCCCTCATAATTAATTATTTCCTATACTGCCCCTCATAATTATTTCCTATACTTCCCCTCAAATTAATTATTTCCTATACTGCCCCTCAGATTAATTATTTCCTATACTGCCCTCCACAATTAATTATTTCCTATACTTCCCCTCCACCCATTAATTATTTCCTATGCTGCCCCTCGCCATTAATTATTTCCTATGTTGCCCCTTACCATTAATTATTTCCTATGCTTCCCCTCACCATTAATTATTTCCTATACTGCCCCTCATAATTATTTCCTATACTGCCCCTCATAATTAATTATTCCCTATGCTGCCCCTCACCATTAATTATTTCCTACACTGCCCCTCCACCATTAATTATTTCCTATACTTCCCCTCAAATTAATTATTTCCTATACTGCCCCTCAAATTAATTATTTCCTATACTTCCCCTCCACCATGAATTATTTCTTATGCTGCCCCTCACCATTAATTATTTCCTATACTGCCCCTCATAATTATTTCCTATACTGCCCCTCATAATTATTTCCTATACTGCCCCTCATAATTAATTATTCCCTATGCTGCCCCTCACCATTAATTATTTCCTATACTGCCCTCATAATTAATTATTTCCTATACTGCCCCCCCCCCACCATTAATTATTTCCTATGCTGCCCCTCACCATTAATTATTTCCTATACTGCCCCTCCAAATTAATTATTCCTTATACTGCCCGTCAAATTAATTATTTCCTATACTGCCCCTCCACTATTAATTATTTCCTTTACTGCTCCTCCACCATTAATTTTTTCCTATGCTGCTCCTCACCATTAATTATTTCCTATACTGCCCCCACCATTAATTATTCCCTATGCTACCCCTCACCATTATTTATTTCCTATACTGCCCCTCAAATTAATTATTTCCTATACTGCCCCTCCACCATTAATTATTTCCTATACTGCCCCTCCACCATTAATTATTTCCTATACTTTCCCTCCACCATTAATTATTTCTTATGCTGCCCCTCACCATTAATTATTTCCTATACTGCCCCTCATAATTATTTCCTATACTGCCCCTCATAATTATTTCCTATACTGCCCCTCATAATTATTTCCTATACTGCCCCTCATAATTAATTATTCCCTATGCTGCCCCTCACCATTATTTATTTCCTATACTGCTCCTCAAATTAATTATTTCCTATACTGCCCCTCCACCATTAATTATTTCCTATACTGCCCCTCAAATTAATTATTTCCTATACTGCCCCTCCACCATTAATTATTTCCTATACTTCCCCTCCACCATTAATTATTTCTTATGCTGCCCCTCACCATTAATTATTTCCTATACTGCCCCTCATAATTATTTCCTATACTGCCCCTCATAACTAACTATTGGCCCCCGCCTACCACAACCTTTTTACTGCCCTTTTTAATTAAAAAAATAAAAACCCTGTACTTACCACCGCGTCTTCTATCTTCTTGTAGGCCTAAGAAAGCCGGTTGGGTTCTTGTATGCCTAGTTTCTAACCTACACTGACAGCACACAACTGGATTTTAAGTCACTTTAAGTTTTGGAAAAAAAAAATAAAAATTAGACTGTGCCTAATTCAATATAACCCCTAATACAGGAGTCCCCAAACTTTTTATGTAGGGGGCCGTTCACTGTCCCCCTCAGACCGTTGGAGGGCCGGACTTAAGTTTAAAAAGAAATAGTGGTACATGTGACCGCATCCGTAATACACTGGGCCCCCCTCAATTATTTATTTAATATACTGCACTCCTACTGAACTATTTTATATATATTGTCCCAATTAATTAATTAATATACTGGGACCTCTCTCCATTAATTATTGAATATGCCTTCCCCCAATTAATTACTAGACAGCCCCTCATAATTAATTATTTCTTACACCACCACCATTAATTATTTCCTATGCTGCCCTTCCACCATTAATTATGTCTTATGCTTCCCCCCATCATTAATTATTTCCTATGCTGCCCCTCATAATTAATTATTTCCTATGCTGCCCCTCATAATTATTTCCTATACTGCCCCTCCACCATTAATTATTTCCTATACTGCCCCTCAAATTAATTATTTCCTATACTGCCCCTCATAATTAATTATTCCTTATGCTGCCCCTCACCATTAATTATTTCCTATACTGCCCCTCAAATTAATTTTTTCCTATACTGCCCCTCCACCATTAATTATTTCCTATACTTCCCCTCCACCATGAATTATTTCTTATGCTGCCCCTCACCATTAATTATTTCCTATACTGCCCCTCATAATTATTTCCTATACTGCCCCTCATAATTAATTATTCCCTATGCTGCCCCTCACCATTAATTATTTCCTATACTGCCCTCATAATTAATTATTTCCTATACTGCCCCCCACCATTAATTATTTCCTATACTGCCCCCCACCATTAATTATTTCCTATGCTGCCCCTCACCATTAATTATTTCCTATACTGCCCCTCAAATTAATTATTCCTTATACTGCCCCTCAAATTAATTATTTCCTATACTGCCCCTCCACTATTAATTATTTCCTTTACTGCCCCTCCACCATTAATTATTTCCTATGCTTCCCCTCCACCATGAATTATTTCTTATGCTGCCCCTCACCATTAATTATTTCCTATACTGCCCCTCATAATTATTTCCTATACTGCCCCTCATAATTATTTCCTATACTGCCCCTCATAATTAATTATTCCCTATGCTGCCCCTCACCACTAATTATTTCCTATACTGCCCTCATAATTAATTATTTCCTATACTGCCCCCCACCATTAATTATTTCCTATACTGCCCCTCACCATTAATTATTTCCTATACTGCCCCTCAAATTAATTATTCCTTATACTGCCCCTCAAATTAATTATTTCCTATACTGCCCCTCCACTATTAATTATTTCCTTTACTGCCCCTCCACCATTAATTATTTCCTATGCTGTTCCTCACCATTAATTATTTCCTATACTGCCCCTCATAATTATTTCCTAAACTGCCCCTCATAATTATTTCCTATACTGCCCCTCATAATTATTTCCTATACTGCCCCTCATAATTAATTATTCCCTATGCTGCCCCTCACCATTATTTATTTCCTATACTGCTCCTCAAATTAATTATTTCCTATACTGCCCCTCCACCATTAATTATTTCCTATACTGCCCCTCAAATTAATTATTTCCTATACTGCCCCTCCACCATTAATTATTTCCTATACTTCCCCTCCACCATTAATTATTTCTTATGCTGCCCCTCACCATTAATTATTTCCTATACTGCCCCTCATAATTATTTCCTATACTGCCCCTCATAATTATTTCCTATACTGCCCCTCAACTAACTATTGGCCCCCGCCCACCACAACCTTTTTACTGCCCTTTTTAATTAAAAAATAAAAACCCTGTACTCACCACCGCGTCTTCTATCTTCTTGTAGGCCTAAGAAAGCCGGTTGGGTTCTTGTATGCCTAGTTTCTAACCTACACTGACAGCACACAACTGGATTTTAAGTCACTTTAAGTTTTGGAAAAAAAAAAAAAAATCGTCAGACTGTGCCTAATTCAATCAAACCCCTAATACAGGAGTCCCCAAACTTTTTATGTAGGGGGCCGTTCACTGTCCCCCTCAGACCGTTGGAGGGCCGGACTTAAGTTTAAAAAGAAATAGCGGTACATGTGACCGCATCCGTAATACACTGGGCCCCCCTCAATTATTTATTTAATATACTGCACTCCTACTGAACTATTTTATATATATTGTCCCAATTAATTAATTAATATACTGGGACCTCTCTCCATTAATTATTGAATATGCCTTCCCCCAATTAATTACTAGACAGCCCCTCATAATTAATTATTTCTTACACCACCACCATTAATTATTTCCTATGCTGCCCTTCCACCATTAATTATGTCTTATGCTTCCCCCCATCATTAATTATTTCCTATGCTGCCCCTCATAATTAATTATTTCCTATGCTGCCCCTCATAATTATTTCCTATACTGCCCCTCCACCATTAATTATTTCCTATACTGCCCCTCAAATTAATTATTTCCTATACTGCCCCTCATAATTAATTATTCCTTATGCTGCCCCTCACCATTAATTATTTCCTATATTGCCCCTCATAATTATTCCCTATGTTGCCCCTCAAATTAATTATCTCTTATACTGCCCCTCATAATTAATTATTTCCTATACTGCCCCTCAAATTAATTATTTCCTATACTGCCCTCCACAATTAATTATTTCCTATACTTCCCCTCCACCCATTAATTATTTCCTATGCTGCCCCTCGCCATTAATTATTTCCTATGCTGCCCCTTACCATTAATTATTTCCTATGCTTCCCCTCACCATTCATTATTTCCTATACTGCCCCTCATAATTATTTCCTATACTGCCCCTCATAATTATTTCCTATACTGCCCCTCATAATTAATTATTCCCTATGCTGCCCCTCAAATTAATTATTTCCTATACTGCCCCTCCACCATTAATTATTTCCTATACTGCCCCTCAAATTAATTATTTCCTATACTGCCCCTCCACCATTAATTATTTCCTATACTTCCCCTCCACCATGAATTATTTCTTATGCTGCCCCTCATAATTATTTCCTATACTGCCCCTCATAATTATTTCCTATACTGCCCCTCATAATTATTTCCTATACTGCCCCTCATAATTAATTATTCCCTATGCTGCCCCTCACCATTAATTATTTCCTATACTGCCCTCATAATTAATTATTTCCTATACTGCCCCCCACCATTAATTATTTCCTATACTGCCCCCCACCATTAATTATTTCCTATGCTGCCCCTCACCATTAATTATTTCCTATACTGCCCCTCAAATTAATTATTCCTTATACTGCCCCTCAAATTAATTATTTCCTATACTGCCCCTCCACTATTAATTATTTCCTTTACTGCCCCTCCACCATTAATTATTTCCTATGCTGCTCCTCACCATTAATTATTTCCTATACTGCCCCCACCATTAATTATTCCCTATGCTACCCCTCACCATTATTTATTTCCTATACTGCCCCTCAAATTAATTATTTCCTATACTGCCCCTCCACCATTAATTATTTCCTATACTTCCCCTCCACCATTAATTATTTCTTATGCTGCCCCTCACCATTAATTATTTCCTATACTGCCCCTCATAATTATTTCCTATACTGCCCCTCATAATTAATTATTCCCTATGCTGCCCCTCACCATTATTTATTTCCTATACTGCTCCTCAAATTAATTATTTCCTATACTGCCCCTCCACCATTAATTATTTCCTATACTGCCCCTCAAATTAATTATTTCCTATACTGCCCCTCCACCATTAACTATTTCCTATACTGCCCCTCAAATTAATTATTTCTTATACTGCCCCTCATAATTAATTATTTCCTATACTGCCCCTCAGATTAATTATTTCCTATACTGCCCTCCACAATTAATTATTTCCTATACTTCCCCTCCACCCATTAATTATTTCCTATGCTGCCACTCGCCATTAATTATTTCCTATGCTGCCCCTTACCATTAATTATTTCCTATGCTTCCCCTCACCATTAATTATTTCCTATACTGCCCCTCATAATTATTTCCTATACTGCCCCTCCACCATTAATTATTTCCTATACTGCCCCTCATAATTAATTATTTCCTATGCTGCTCCTCACCATTAATTATTTCCTATACTGCCCCCACCATTAATTATTCCCTATGCTGCCCCTCACCATTATTTATTTCCTATACTGCCCCTCAAATTAATTATTTCCTTTACTGTCCCTCCACCATTAATTATTTCCTATGCTGCTCCTCACCATTAATTATTTCCTATACTGCCCCCACCATTAATTATTCCCTATGCTACCCCTCACCATTATTTATTTCCTATACTGCCCCTCAAATTAATTATTTCCTATACTGCCCCTCCACCATTAATTATTTCCTATACTGCCCCTCAAATTAATTATTTCCTATACTGCCCCTCCACCATTAATTATTTCCTATACTTCCCCTCCACCATTAATTATTTCTTATGCTGCCCCTCACCATTAATTATTTCCCATACTGCCCCTCATAATTATTTCCTATACTGCCCCTCATAATTATTTCCTATACTGCCCCTCATAATTATTTCCTATACTGCCCCTCATAATTAATTATTCCCTATGCTGCCCCTCACCATTATTTATTTCCTATACTGCTCCTCAAATTAATTATTTCCTATACTGCCCCTCCACCATTAATTATTTCCTATACTGCCCCTCAAATTAATTATTTCCTATACTGCCCCTCCACCATTAATTATTTCCTATACTTCCCCTCCACCATTAATTATTTCTTATGCTGCCCCTCACCATTAATTATTTCCTATACTGCCCCTCATAATTATTTCCTATACTGCCCCTCATAATTATTTCCTATACTGCCCCTCATAACTAACTATTGGCCCCCGCCCACCACAACCTTTTTACTGCCCTTTTTAATTAAAAAATAAAAACCCTGTACTCACCACCGCGTCTTCTATCTTCTTGTAGGCCTAAGAAAGCCGGTTGGGTTCTTGTATGCCTAGTTTCTAACCTACACTGACAGCACACAACTGGATTTTAAGTCACTTTAAGTTTTGGAAAAAAAAAAAAAAATCGTCAGACTGTGCCTAATTCAATCAAACCCCTAATACAGGAGTCCCCAAACTTTTTATGTAGGGGGCCGTTCACTGTCCCCCTCAGACCGTTGGAGGGCCGGACTTAAGTTTAAAAAGAAATAGCGGTACATGTGACCGCATCCGTAATACACTGGGCCCCCCTCAATTATTTATTTAATATACTGCACTCCTACTGAACTATTTTATATATATTGTCCCAATTAATTAATTAATATACTGGGACCTCTCTCCATTAATTATTGAATATGCCTTCCCCCAATTAATTACTAGACAGCCCCTCATAATTAATTATTTCTTACACCACCACCATTAATTATTTCCTATGCTGCCCTTCCACCATTAATTATGTCTTATGCTTCCCCCCATCATTAATTATTTCCTATGCTGCCCCTCATAATTAATTATTTCCTATGCTGCCCCTCATAATTATTTCCTATACTGCCCCTCCACCATTAATTATTTCCTATACTGCCCCTCAAATTAATTATTTCCTATACTGCCCCTCATAATTAATTATTCCTTATGCTGCCCCTCACCATTAATTATTTCCTATATTGCCCCTCATAATTATTCCCTATGTTGCCCCTCAAATTAATTATCTCTTATACTGCCCCTCATAATTAATTATTTCCTATACTGCCCCTCAAATTAATTATTTCCTATACTGCCCTCCACAATTAATTATTTCCTATACTTCCCCTCCACCCATTAATTATTTCCTATGCTGCCCCTCGCCATTAATTATTTCCTATGCTGCCCCTTACCATTAATTATTTCCTATGCTTCCCCTCACCATTCATTATTTCCTATACTGCCCCTCATAATTATTTCCTATACTGCCCCTCATAATTATTTCCTATACTGCCCCTCATAATTAATTATTCCCTATGCTGCCCCTCAAATTAATTATTTCCTATACTGCCCCTCCACCATTAATTATTTCCTATACTGCCCCTCAAATTAATTATTTCCTATACTGCCCCTCCACCATTAATTATTTCCTATACTTCCCCTCCACCATGAATTATTTCTTATGCTGCCCCTCATAATTATTTCCTATACTGCCCCTCATAATTATTTCCTATACTGCCCCTCATAATTATTTCCTATACTGCCCCTCATAATTAATTATTCCCTATGCTGCCCCTCACCATTAATTATTTCCTATACTGCCCTCATAATTAATTATTTCCTATACTGCCCCCCACCATTAATTATTTCCTATACTGCCCCCCACCATTAATTATTTCCTATGCTGCCCCTCACCATTAATTATTTCCTATACTGCCCCTCAAATTAATTATTCCTTATACTGCCCCTCAAATTAATTATTTCCTATACTGCCCCTCCACTATTAATTATTTCCTTTACTGCCCCTCCACCATTAATTATTTCCTATGCTGCTCCTCACCATTAATTATTTCCTATACTGCCCCCACCATTAATTATTCCCTATGCTACCCCTCACCATTATTTATTTCCTATACTGCCCCTCAAATTAATTATTTCCTATACTGCCCCTCCACCATTAATTATTTCCTATACTGCCCCTCAAATTAATTATTTCCTATACTGCCCCTCCACCATTAATTATTTCCTATACTTCCCCTCCACCATTAATTATTTCTTATGCTGCCCCTCACCATTAATTATTTCCTATACTGCCCCTCATAATTATTTCCTATACTGCCCCTCATAATTAATTATTCCCTATGCTGCCCCTCACCATTATTTATTTCCTATACTGCTCCTCAAATTAATTATTTCCTATACTGCCCCTCCACCATTAATTATTTCCTATACTGCCCCTCAAATTAATTATTTCCTATACTGCCCCTCCACCATTAACTATTTCCTATACTGCCCCTCAAATTAATTATCTCTTATACTGCCCCTCATAATTAATTATTTCCTATACTGCCCCTCAGATTAATTATTTCCTATACTGCCCTCCACAATTAATTATTTCCTATACTTCCCCTCCACCCATTAATTATTTCCTATGCTGCCCCTCGCCATTAATTATTTCCTATGCTGCCCCTTACCATTAATTATTTCCTATGCTTCCCCTCACCATTAATTATTTCCTATACTGCCCCTCAAATTAATTATTTCCTTTACTGTCCCTCCACCATTAATTATTTCCTATGCTGCTCCTCACCATTAATTATTTCCTATACTGCCCCCACCATTAATTATTCCCTATGCTACCCCTCACCATTATTTATTTCCTATACTGCCCCTCAAATTAATTATTTCCTATACTGCCCCTCCACCATTAATTATTTCCTATACTGCCCCTCAAATTAATTATTTCCTATACTGCCCCTCCACCATTAATTATTTCCTATACTTCCCCTCCACCATTAATTATTTCTTATGCTGCCCCTCACCATTAATTATTTCCCATACTGCCCCTCATAATTATTTCCTATACTGCCCCTCATAATTATTTCCTATACTGCCCCTCATAATTATTTCCTATACTGCCCCTCATAATTAATTATTCCCTATGCTGCCCCTCACCATTATTTATTTCCTATACTGCTCCTCAAATTAATTATTTCCTATACTGCCCCTCCACCATTAATTATTTCCTATACTGCCCCTCAAATTAATTATTTCCTATACTGCCCCTCCACCATTAATTATTTCCTATACTTCCCCTCCACCATTAATTATTTCTTATGCTGCCCCTCACCATTAATTATTTCCTCTACTGCCCCTCATAATTATTTCCTATACTGCCCCTCATAATTATTTCCTATACTGCCCCTCATAACTAACTATTGGCCCCCGCCCACCACAACCTTTTTACTGCCCTTTTTAATTAAAAAATAAAAACCCTGTACTCACCACCGCGTCTTCTATCTTCTTGTAGGCCTAAGAAAGCCGGTTGGGTTCTTGTATGCCTAGTTTCTAACCTACACTGACAGCACACAACTGGATTTTAAGTCACTTTAAGTTTTGGAAAAAAAAAAAAAAATCGTCAGACTGTGCCTAATTCAATCAAACCCCTAATACAGGAGTCCCCAAACTTTTTATGTAGGGGGCCGTTCACTGTCCCCCTCAGACCGTTGGAGGGCCGGACTTAAGTTTAAAAAGAAATAGCGGTACATGTGACCGCATCCGTAATACACTGGGCCCCCCTCAATTATTTATTTAATATACTGCACTCCTACTGAACTATTTTATATATATTGTCCCAATTAATTAATTAATATACTGGGACCTCTCTCCATTAATTATTGAATATGCCTTCCCCCAATTAATTACTAGACAGCCCCTCATAATTAATTATTTCTTACACCACCACCATTAATTATTTCCTATGCTGCCCTTCCACCATTAATTATGTCTTATGCTTCCCCCCATCATTAATTATTTCCTATGCTGCCCCTCATAATTAATTATTTCCTATGCTGCCCCTCATAATTATTTCCTATACTGCCCCTCCACCATTAATTATTTCCTATACTGCCCCTCAAATTAATTATTTCCTATACTGCCCCTCATAATTAATTATTCCTTATGCTGCCCCTCACCATTAATTATTTCCTATATTGCCCCTCATAATTATTCCCTATGTTGCCCCTCAAATTAATTATCTCTTATACTTCCCCTCAAAGTAATAATTTCCTATACTGCCCCTCAAATTAATTATTTCCTATACTGCCCTCCACAATTAATTATTTCCTATACTTCCCCTCCACCCATTAATTATTTCCTATGCTGCCCCTCGCCATTAATTATTTCCTATGCTGCCCCTTACCATTAATTATTTCCTATGCTTCCCCTCACCATTCATTATTTCCTATACTGCCCCTCATAATTATTTCCTATACTGCCCCTCATAATTATTTCCTATACTGCCCCTCATAATTAATTATTCCCTATGCTGCCCCTCAAATTAATTATTCCCTATACTGCCCCTCCACCATTAATTATTTCCTATACTGCCCCTCCACCATTAATTATTTCCTATACTGCCCCTCCACCATTAATTATTTCCTATACTTCCCCTCCACCATGAATTATTTCTTATGCTGCCCCTCACCATTAATTATTTCCTATACTGCCCCTCATAATTATTTCCTATACTGCCCCTCATAATTATTTCCTATACTGCCCCTCATAATTATTTCCTATACTGCCCCTCATAATTAATTATTCCCTATGCTGCCCCTCACCATTAATTATTTCCTATACTGCCCTCATAATTAATTATTTCCTATACTGCCCCCCACCATTAATTATTTCCTATACTGCCCCCCACCATTAATTATTTCCTATGCTGCCCCTCACCATTAATTATTTCCTATACTGCCCCTCAAATTAATTATTCCTTATACTGCCCCTCAAATTAATTATTTCCTATACTGCCCCTCCACTATTAATTATTTCCTTTACTGCCCCTCCACCATTAATTATTTCCTATGCTGCTCCTCACCATTAATTATTTCCTATACTGCCCCCACCATTAATTATTCCCTATGCTACCCCTCACCATTATTTATTTCCTATACTGCCCCTCAAATTAATTATTTCCTATACTGCCCCTCCACCATTAATTATTTCCTATACTTCCCCTCCACCATTAATTATTTCTTATGCTGCCCCTCACCATTAATTATTTCCTATACTGCCCCTCATAATTATTTCCTATACTGCCCCTCATAATTATTTCCTATACTGCCCCTCATAATTAATTATTCCCTATGCTGCCCCTCACCACTAATTATTTCCTATACTGCCCTCATAATTAATTATTTCCTATACTGCCCCCCACCATTAATTATTTCCTATACTGCCCCTCACCATTAATTATTTCCTATACTGCCCCTCAAATTAATTATTCCTTATACTGCCCCTCAAATTAATTATTTCCTATACTGCCCCTCCACTATTAATTATTTCCTTTACTGCCCCTCCACCATTAATTATTTCCTATGCTGTTCCTCACCATTAATTATTTCCTATACTGCCCCTCATAATTATTTCCTAAACTGCCCCTCATAATTATTTCCTATACTGCCCCTCATAATTATTTCCTATACTGCCCCTCATAATTAATTATTCCCTATGCTGCCCCTCACCATTATTTATTTCCTATACTGCTCCTCAAATTAATTATTTCCTATACTGCCCCTCCACCATTAATTATTTCCTATACTGCCCCTCAAATTAATTATTTCCTATACTGCCCCTCAAATTAATTATCTCTTATACTGCCCCTCATAATTAATTATTTCCTATACTGCCCCTCATAATTATTTCCTATACTTCCCCTCAAATTAATTATTTCCTATACTGCCCCTCAGATTAATTATTTCCTATACTGCCCTCCACAATTAATTATTTCCTATACTTCCCCTCCACCCATTAATTATTTCCTATGCTGCCCCTCGCCATTAATTATTTCCTATGTTGCCCCGTACCATTAATTATTTCCTATGCTTCCCCTCACCATTAATTATTTCCTATACTGCCCCTCATAATTATTTCCTATACTGCCCCTCATAATTAATTATTCCCTATGCTGCCCCTCACCATTAATTATTTCCTACACTGCCCCTCCACCATTAATTATTTCCTATACTTCCCCTCAAATTAATTATTTCCTATACTGCCCCTCAAATTAATTATTTCCTATACTTCCCCTCCACCATGAATTATTTCTTATGCTGCCCCTCACCATTAATTATTTCCTATACTGCCCCTCATAATTATTTCCTATACTGCCCCTCATAATTATTTCCTATACTGCCCCTCATAATTATTTCCTATACTGCCCCTCATAATTAATTATTCCCTATGCTGCCCCTCACCATTAATTATTTCCTATACTGCCCTCATAATTAATTATTTCCTATACTGCCCCCCCACCATTAATTATTTCCTATGCTGCCCCTCACCATTAATTATTTCCTATACTGCCCCTCCAAATTAATTATTCCTTATACTGCCCGTCAAATTAATTATTTCCTATACTGCCCCTCCACTATTAATTATTTCCTTTACTGCCCCTCCACCATTAATTATTTCCTATGCTGCTCCTCACCATTAATTATTTCCTATACTGCCCCCACCATTAATTATTCCCTATGCTACCCCTCACCATTATTTATTTCCTATACTGCCCCTCAAATTAATTATTTCCTATACTGCCCCTCCACCATTAATTATTTCCTATACTGCCCCTCCACCATTAATTATTTCCTATACTTTCCCTCCACCATTAATTATTTCTTATGCTGCCCCTCACCATTAATTATTTCCTATACTGCCCCTCATAATTATTTCCTATACTGCCCCTCATAATTATTTCCTATACTGCCCCTCATAATTATTTCCTATACTGCCCCTCATAATTAATTATTCCCTATGCTGCCCCTCACCATTATTTATTTCCTATACTGCTCCTCAAATTAATTATTTCCTATACTGCCCCTCCACCATTAATTATTTCCTATACTGCCCCTCAAATTAATTATTTCCTATACTGCCCCTCCACCATTAATTATTTCCTATACTTCCCCTCCACCATTAATTATTTCTTATGCTGCCCCTCACCATTAATTATTTCCTATACTGCCCCTCATAATTATTTCCTATACTGCCCCTCATAACTAACTATTGGCCCCCGCCCACCACAACCTTTTTACTGCCCTTTTTAATTAAAAAAATAAAAACCCTGTACTTACCACCGCGTCTTCTATCTTCTTGTAGGCCTAAGAAAGCCGGTTGGGTTCTTGTATGCCTAGTTTCTAACCTACACTGACAGCACACAACTGGATTTTAAGTCACTTTAAGTTTTGGAAAAAAAAAATAAAAATTAGACTGTGCCTAATTCAATATAACCCCTAATACAGGAGTCCCCAAACTTTTTATGTAGGGGGCCGTTCACTGTCCCCCTCAGACCGTTGGAGGGCCGGACTTAAGTTTAAAAAGAAATAGTGGTACATGTGACCGCATCCGTAATACACTGGGCCCCCCTCAATTATTTATTTAATATACTGCACTCCTACTGAACTATTTTATATATATTGTCCCAATTAATTAATTAATATACTGGGACCTCTCTCCATTAATTATTGAATATGCCTTCCCCCAATTAATTACTAGACAGCCCCTCATAATTAATTATTTCTTACACCACCACCATTAATTATTTCCTATGCTGCCCTTCCACCATTAATTATGTCTTATGCTTCCCCCCATCATTAATTATTTCCTATGCTGCCCCTCATAATTAATTATTTCCTATGCTGCCCCTCATAATTATTTCCTATACTGCCCCTCCACCATTAATTATTTCCTATACTGCCCCTCAAATTAATTATTTCCTATACTGCCCCTCATAATTAATTATTCCTTATGCTGCCCCTCACCATTAATTATTTCCTATACTGCCCCTCAAATTAATTATTTCCTATACTGCCCCTCCACCATTAATTATTTCCTATACTTCCCCTCCACCATGAATTATTTCTTATGCTGCCCCTCACCATTAATTATTTCCTATACTGCCCCTCATAATTATTTCCTATACTGCCCCTCATAATTAATTATTCCCTATGCTGCCCCTCACCATTAATTATTTCCTATACTGCCCTCATAATAAATTATTTCCTATACTGCCCCCCACCATTAATTATTTCCTATACTGCCCCCCACCATTAATTATTTCCTATGCTGCCCCTCACCATTAATTATTTCCTATACTGCCCCTCAAATTAATTATTCCTTATACTGCCCCTCAAATTAATTATTTCCTATACTGCCCCTCCACTATTAATTATTTCCTTTACTGCCCCTCCACCATTAATTATTTCCTATGCTTCCCCTCCACCATGAATTATTTCTTATGCTGCCCCTCACCATTAATTATTTCCTATACTGCCCCTCATAATTATTTCCTATACTGCCCCTCATAATTATTTCCTATACTTCCCCTCCACCCATTAATTATTTCCTATGCTGCCCCTCGCCATTAATTATTTCCTATGTTGCCCCTTACCATTAATTATTTCCTATGCTTCCCCTCACCATTAATTATTTCCTATACTGCCCCTCATAATTATTTCCTATACTGCCCCTCATAATTAATTATTCCCTATGCTGCCCCTCACCATTAATTATTTCCTACACTGCCCCTCCACCATTAATTATTTCCTATACTGCCCCTCAAATTAATTATTTCCTATACTGCCCCTCAAATTAATTATTTCCTATACTGCCCCTCCACCATGAATTATTTCCTATACTGCCCCTCAAATTAATTATTTCCTATACTGCCCCTCCACCATTAATTATTTCCTATACTTCCCCTCCACCATGAATTATTTCTTATGCTGCCCCTCACCATTAATTATTTCCTATACTGCCCTCATAATTAATTATTTCCTATACTGCCCCCCACCATTAATTATTTCCTATACTGCCCCCCACCATTAATTATTTCCTATGCTGCCCCTCACCATTAATTATTTCCTATACTGCCCCTCAAATTAATTATTCCTTATACTGCCCCTCAAATTAATTATTTCCTATACTGCCCCTCCACAATTAATTATTTCCTTTACTGTCCCTCCACCATTAATTATTTCCTATGCTGCTCCTCACCATTAATTATTTCCTATACTGCCCCCACCATTAATTATTCCCTATGCTACCCCTCACCATTATTTATTTCCTATACTGCCCCTCCACCATTAATTATTTCCTATACTGCCCCTCAAATTAATTATTTCCTATACTGCCCCTCCACCATTAATTATTTCCTATACTTCCCCTCCACCATTAATTATTTCTTATGCTGCCCCTCACCATTAATTATTTCCCATACTGCCCCTCATAATTATTTCCTATACTGCCCCTCATAATTATTTCCTATACTGCCCCTCATAATTATTTCCTATACTGCCCCTCATAATTAATTATTCCCTATGCTGCCCCTCACCATTATTTATTTCCTATACTGCTCCTCAAATTAATTATTTCCTATACTGCCCCTCCACCATTAATTATTTCCTATACTTCCCCTCCACCATTAATTATTTCTTATGCTGCCCCTCACCATTAATTATTTCCTATACTGCCCCTCATAATTATTTCCTATACTGCCCCTCATAATTATTTCCTATACTGCCCCTCATAACTAACTATTGGCCCCCGCCCACCACAACCTTTTTACTGCCCTTTTTAATTAAAAAATAAAAACCCTGTACTCACCACCGCGTCTTCTATCTTCTTGTAGGCCTAAGAAAGCCGGTTGGGTTCTTGTATGCCTAGTTTCTAACCTACACTGACAGCACACAACTGGATTTTAAGTCACTTTAAGTTTTGGAAAAAAAAAAAAAAATCGTCAGACTGTGCCTAATTCAATCAAACCCCTAATACAGGAGTCCCCAAACTTTTTATGTAGGGGGCCGTTCACTGTCCCCCTCAGACCGTTGGAGGGCCGGACTTAAGTTTAAAAAGAAATAGCGGTACATGTGACCGCATCCGTAATACACTGGGCCCCCCTCAATTATTTATTTAATATACTGCACTCCTACTGAACTATTTTATATATATTGTCCCAATTAATTAATTAATATACTGGGACCTCTCTCCATTAATTATTGAATATGCCTTCCCCCAATTAATTACTAGACAGCCCCTCATAATTAATTATTTCTTACACCACCACCATTAATTATTTCCTATGCTGCCCTTCCACCATTAATTATGTCTTATGCTTCCCCCCATCATTAATTATTTCCTATGCTGCCCCTCATAATTAATTATTTCCTATGCTGCCCCTCATAATTATTTCCTATACTGCCCCTCCACCATTAATTATTTCCTATACTGCCCCTCAAATTAATTATTTCCTATACTGCCCCTCATAATTAATTATTCCTTATGCTGCCCCTCACCATTAATTATTTCCTATATTGCCCCTCATAATTATTCCCTATGTTGCCCCTCAAATTAATTATCTCTTATACTGCCCCTCATAATTAATTATTTCCTATACTGCCCCTCATAATTATTTCCTATACTTCCCCTCAAAGTAATTATTTCCTATACTGCCCCTCAAATTAATTATTTCCTATACTGCCCTCCACAATTAATTATTTCCTATACTTCCCCTCCACCCATTAATTATTTCCTATGCTGCCCCTCGCCATTAATTATTTCCTATGCTGCCCCTTACCATTAATTATTTCCTATGCTTCCCCTCACCATTCATTATTTCCTATACTGCCCCTCATAATTATTTCCTATACTGCCCCTCATAATTAATTATTCCCTATGCTGCCCCTCAAATTAATTATTCCCTATACTGCCCCTCCACCATTAATTATTTCCTATACTGCCCCTCCACCATTAATTATTTCCTATACTGCCCCTCCACCATTAATTATTTCCTATACTTCCCCTCCACCATGAATTATTTCTTATGCTGCCCCTCACCATTAATTATTTCCTATACTGCCCCTCATAATTATTTCCTATACTGCCCCTCATAATTATTTCCTATACTGCCCCTCATAATTATTTCCTATACTGCCCCTCATAATTAATTATTCCCTATGCTGCCCCTCACCATTAATTATTTCCTATACTGCCCTCATAATTAATTATTTCCTATACTGCCCCCCACCATTAATTATTTCCTATACTGCCCCCCACCATTAATTATTTCCTATGCTGCCCCTCACCATTAATTATTTCCTATACTGCCCCTCAAATTAATTATTCCTTATACTGCCCCTCAAATTAATTATTTCCTATACTGCCCCTCCACTATTAATTATTTCCTTTACTGCCCCTCCACCATTAATTATTTCCTATGCTGCTCCTCACCATTAATTATTTCCTATACTGCCCCCACCATTAATTATTCACTATGCTACCCCTCACCATTATTTATTTCCTATACTGCCCCTCAAATTAATTATTTCCTATACTGCCCCTCCACCATTAATTATTTCCTATACTTCCCCTCCACCATTAATTATTTCTTATGCTGCCCCTCACCATTAATTATTTCCTATACTGCCCCTCATAATTATTTCCTATACTGCCCCTCATAATTATTTCCTATACTGCCCCTCATAATTAATTATTCCCTATGCTGCCCCTCACCACTAATTATTTCCTATACTGCCCTCATAATTAATTATTTCCTATACTGCCCCCCACCATTAATTATTTCCTATACTGCCCCTCACCATTAATTATTTCCTATACTGCCCCTCAAATTAATTATTCCTTATACTGCCCCTCAAATTAATTATTTCCTATACTGCCCCTCCACTATTAATTATTTCCTTTACTGCCCCTCCACCATTAATTATTTCCTATGCTGTTCCTCACCATTAATTATTTCCTATACTGCCCCTCATAATTATTTCCTAAACTGCCCCTCATAATTATTTCCTATACTGCCCCTCATAATTATTTCCTATACTGCCCCTCATAATTAATTATTCCCTATGCTGCCCCTCACCATTATTTATTTCCTATACTGCTCCTCAAATTAATTATTTCCTATACTGCCCCTCCACCATTAATTATTTCCTATACTGCCCCTCAAATTAATTATTTCCTATACTGCCCCTCAAATTAATTATCTCTTATACTGCCCCTCATAATTAATTATTTCCTATACTGCCCCTCATAATTATTTCCTATACTTCCCCTCAAATTAATTATTTCCTATACTGCCCCTCAGATTAATTATTTCCTATACTGCCCTCCACAATTAATTATTTCCTATACTTCCCCTCCATCCATTAATTATTTCCTATGCTGCCCCTCGCCATTAATTATTTCCTATGTTGCCCCTTACCATTAATTATTTCCTATGCTTCCCCTCACCATTAATTATTTCCTATACTGCCCCTCATAATTATTTCCTATACTGCCCCTCATAATTAATTATTCCCTATGCTGCCCCTCACCATTAATTATTTCCTACACTGCCCCTCCACCATTAATTATTTCCTATACTTCCCCTCAAATTAATTATTTCCTATACTGCCCCTCAAATTAATTATTTCCTATACTTTCCCTCCACCATGAATTATTTCTTATGCTGCCCCTCACCATTAATTATTTCCTATACTGCCCCTCATAATTATTTCCTATACTGCCCCTCATAATTATTTCCTATACTGCCCCTCATAATTATTTCCTATACTGCCCCTCATAATTAATTATTCCCTATGCTGCCCCTCACCATTAATTATTTCCTATACTGCCCTCATAATTAATTATTTCCTATACTGCCCCCCCCCCACCATTAATTATTTCCTATGCTGCCCCTCACCATTAATTATTTCCTATACTGCCCCTCCAAATTAATTATTCCTTATACTGCCCGTCAAATTAATTATTTCCTATACTGCCCCTCCACTATTAATTATTTCCTTTACTGCCCCTCCACCATTAATTATTTCCTATGCTGCTCCTCACCATTAATTATTTCCTATACTGCCCCCACCATTAATTATTCCCTATGCTACCCCTCACCATTATTTATTTCCTATACTGCCCCTCAAATTAATTATTTCCTATACTGCCCCTCCACCATTAATTATTTCCTATACTTTCCCTCCACCATTAATTATTTCTTATGCTGCCCCTCACCATTAATTATTTCCTATACTGCCCCTCATAATTATTTCCTATACTGCCCCTCATAATTATTTCCTATACTGCCCCTCATAATTATTTCCTATACTGCCCCTCATAATTAATTATTCCCTATGCTGCCCCTCACCATTATTTATTTCCTATACTGCTCCTCAAATTAATTATTTCCTATACTGCCCCTCCACCATTAATTATTTCCTATACTGCCCCTTAAATTAATTATTTCCTATACTGCCCCTCCACCATTAATTATTTCCTATACTTCCCCTCCACCATTAATTATTTCTTATGCTGCCCCTCACCATTAATTATTTCCTATACTGCCCCTCATAATTATTTCCTATACTGCCCCTCATAACTAACTATTGGCCCCCGCCTACCACAACCTTTTTACTGCCCTTTTTAATTAAAAAAATAAAAACCCTGTACTTACCACCGCGTCTTCTATCTTCTTGTAGGCCTAAGAAAGCCGGTTGGGTTCTTGTATGCCTAGTTTCTAACCTACACTGACAGCACACAACTGGATTTTAAGTCACTTTAAGTTTTGGAAAAAAAAAATAAAAATTAGACTGTGCCTAATTCAATATAACCCCTAATACAGGAGTCCCCAAACTTTTTATGTAGGGGGCCGTTCACTGTCCCCCTCAGACCGTTGGAGGGCCGGACTTAAGTTTAAAAAGAAATAGTGGTACATGTGACCGCATCCGTAATACACTGGGCCCCCCTCAATTATTTATTTAATATACTGCACTCCTACTGAACTATTTTATATATATTGTCCCAATTAATTAATTAATATACTGGGACCTCTCTCCATTAATTATTGAATATGCCTTCCCCCAATTAATTACTAGACAGCCCCTCATAATTAATTATTTCTTACACCACCACCATTAATTATTTCCTATGCTGCCCTTCCACCATTAATTATGTCTTATGCTTCCCCCCATCATTAATTATTTCCTATGCTGCCCCTCATAATTAATTATTTCCTATGCTGCCCCTCATAATTATTTCCTATACTGCCCCTCCACCATTAATTATTTCCTATACTGCCCCTCAAATTAATTATTTCCTATACTGCCCCTCATAATTAATTATTCCTTATGCTGCCCCTCACCATTAATTATTTCCTATACTGCCCCTCAAATTAATTTTTTCCTATACTGCCCCTCCACCATTAATTATTTCCTATACTTCCCCTCCACCATGAATTATTTCTTATGCTGCCCCTCACCATTAATTATTTCCTATACTGCCCCTCATAATTATTTCCTATACTGCCCCTCATAATTAATTATTCCCTATGCTGCCCCTCACCATTAATTATTTCCTATACTGCCCTCATAATTAATTATTTCCTATACTGCCCCCCACCATTAATTATTTCCTATACTGCCCCCCACCATTAATTATTTCCTATGCTGCCCCTCACCATTAATTATTTCCTATACTGCCCCTCAAATTAATTATTCCTTATACTGCCCCTCAAATTAATTATTTCCTATACTGCCCCTCCACTATTAATTATTTCCTTTACTGCCCCTCCACCATTAATTATTTCCTATGCTTCCCCTCCACCATGAATTATTTCTTATGCTGCCCCTCACCATTAATTATTTCCTATACTGCCCCTCATAATTATTTCCTATACTGCCCCTCATAATTATTTCCTATACTGCCCCTCATAATTAATTATTCCCTATGCTGCCCCTCACCACTAATTATTTCCTATACTGCCCTCATAATTAATTATTTCCTATACTGCCCCCCACCATTAATTATTTCCTATACTGCCCCTCACCATTAATTATTTCCTATACTGCCCCTCAAATTAATTATTCCTTATACTGCCCCTCAAATTAATTATTTCCTATACTGCCCCTCCACTATTAATTATTTCCTTTACTGCCCCTCCACCATTAATTATTTCCTATGCTTCCCCTCCACCATGAATTATTTCTTATGCTGCCCCTCACCATTAATTATTTCCTATACTGCCCCTCATAATTATTTCCTATACTGCCCCTCATAATTATTTCCTATACTTCCCCTCCACCCATTAATTATTTCCTATGCTGCCCCTCGCCATTAATTATTTCCTATGTTGCCCCTTACCATTAATTATTTCCTATGCTTCCCCTCACCATTAATTATTTCCTATACTGCCCCTCATAATTATTTCCTATACTGCCCCTCATAATTAATTATTCCCTATGCTGCCCCTCACCATTAATTATTTCCTACACTGCCCCTCCACCATTAATTATTTCCTATACTGCCCCTCAAATTAATTATTTCCTATACTGCCCCTCAAATTAATTATTTCCTATACTGCCCCTCCACCATGAATTATTTCCTATACTGCCCCTCAAATTAATTATTTCCTATACTGCCCCTCCACCATTAATTATTTCCTATACTTCCCCTCCACCATGAATTATTTCTTATGCTGCCCCTCACCATTAATTATTTCCTATACTGCCCTCATAATTAATTATTTCCAATACTGCCCCCCACCATTAATTATTTCCTATACTGCCCCCCACCATTAATTATTTCCTATGCTGCCCCTCACCATTAATTATTTCCTATACTGCCCCTCAAATTAATTATTCCTTATACTGCCCCTCAAATTAATTATTTCCTATACTGCCCCTCCACAATTAATTATTTCCTTTACTGTCCCTCCACCATTAATTATTTCCTATGCTGCTCCTCACCATTAATTATTTCCTATACTGCCCCCACCATTAATTATTCCCTATGCTACCCCTCACCATTATTTATTTCCTATACTGCCCCTACACCATTAATTATTTCCTATACTGCCCCTCAAATTAATTATTTCCTATACTGCCCCTCCACCATTAATTATTTCCTATACTTCCCCTCCACCATTAATTATTTCTTATGCTGCCCCTCACCATTAATTATTTCCCATACTGCCCCTCATAATTATTTCCTATACTGCCCCTCATAATTATTTCCTATACTGCCCCTCATAATTATTTCCTATACTGCCCCTCATAATTAATTATTCCCTATGCTGCCCCTCACCATTATTTATTTCCTATACTGCTCCTCAAATTAATTATTTCCTATACTGCCCCTCCACCATTAATTATTTCCTATACTGCCCCTCAAATTAATTATTTCCTATACTGCCCCTCCACCATTAATTATTTCCTATACTTCCCCTCCACCATTAATTATTTCTTATGCTGCCCCTCACCATTAATTATTTCCTATACTGCCCCTCATAATTATTTCCTATACTGCCCCTCATAATTATTTCCTATACTGCCCTTCATAACTAACTATTGGCCCCCGCCCACCACAACCTGTTTACTGCCCTTTTTAATTAAAAAATAAAAACCCTGTACTCACCACCGCGTCTTCTATCTTCTTGTAGGCCTAAGAAAGCCGGTTGGGTTCTTGTATGCCTAGTTTCTAACCTACACTGACAGCACACAACTGGATTTTAAGTCACTTTAAGTTTTGGAAAAAAAAAAAAAAATCGTCAGACTGTGCCTAATTCAATCAAACCCCTAATACAGGAGTCCCCAAACTTTTTATGTAGGGGGCCGTTCACTGTCCCCCTCAGACCGTTGGAGGGCCGGACTTAAGTTTAAAAAGAAATAGCGGTACATGTGACCGCATCCGTAATACACTGGGCCCCCCTCAATTATTTATTTAATATACTGCACTCCTACTGAACTATTTTATATATATTGTCCCAATTAATTAATTAATATACTGGGACCTCTCTCCATTAATTATTGAATATGCCTTCCCCCAATTAATTACTAGACAGCCCCTCATAATTAATTATTTCTTACACCACCACCATTAATTATTTCCTATGCTGCCCTTCCACCATTAATTATGTCTTATGCTTCCCCCCATCATTAATTATTTCCTATGCTGCCCCTCATAATTAATTATTTCCTATGCTGCCCCTCATAATTATTTCCTATACTGCCCCTCCACCATTAATTATTTCCTATACTGCCCCTCAAATTAATTATTTCCTATACTGCCCCTCATAATTAATTATTCCTTATGCTGCCCCTCACCATTAATTATTTCCTATATTGCCCCTCATAATTATTCCCTATGTTGCCCCTCAAATTAATTATCTCTTATACTGCCCCTCATAATTAATTATTTCCTATACTGCCCCTCATAATTATTTCCTATACTTCCCCTCAAAGTAATTATTTCCTATACTGCCCCTCAAATTAATTATTTCCTATACTGCCCTCCACAATTAATTATTTCCTATACTTCCCCTCCACCCATTAATTATTTCCTATGCTGCCCCTCGCCATTAATTATTTCCTATGCTGCCCCTTACCATTAATTATTTCCTATGCTTCCCCTCACCATTCATTATTTCCTATACTGCCCCTCATAATTATTTCCTATACTGCCCCTCATAATTATTTCCTATACTGCCCCTCATAATTAATTATTCCCTATGCTGCCCCTCAAATTAATTATTCCCTATACTGCCCCTCCACCATTAATTATTTCCTATACTGCCCCTCCACCATTAATTATTTCCTATACTGCCCCTCCACCATTAATTATTTCCTATACTTCCCCTCCTCCATGAATTATTTCTTATGCTGCCCCTCACCATTAATTATTTCCTATACTGCCCCTCATAATTATTTCCTATACTGCCCCTCATAATTATTTCCTATACTGCCCCTCATAATTATTTCCTATACTGCCCCTCATAATTAATTATTCCCTATGCTGCCCCTCACCATTAATTATTTCCTATACTGCCCTCATAATTAATTATTTCCTATACTGCCCCCCACCATTAATTATTTCCTATACTGCCCCCCACCATTAATTATTTCCTATGCTGCCCCTCACCATTAATTATTTCCTATACTGCCCCTCAAATTAATTATTCCTTATACTGCCCCTCAAATTAATTATTTCCTATACTGCCCCTCCACTATTAATTATTTCCTTTACTGCCCCTCCACCATTAATTATTTCCTATGCTGCTCCTCACCATTAATTATTTCCTATACTGCCCCCACCATTAATTATTCCCTATGCTACCCCTCACCATTATTTATTTCCTATACTGCCCCTCAAATTAATTATTTCCTATACTGCCCCTCCACCATTAATTATTTCCTATACTTCCCCTCCACCATTAATTATTTCTTATGCTGCCCCTCACCATTAATTATTTCCTATACTGCCCCTCATAATTATTTCCTATACTGCCCCTCATAATTATTTCCTATACTGCCCCTCATAATTAATTATTCCCTATGCTGCCCCTCACCACTAATTATTTCCTATACTGCCCTCATAATTAATTATTTCCTATACTGCCCCCCACCATTAATTATTTCCTATACTGCCCCTCACCATTAATTATTTCCTATACTGCCCCTCAAATTAATTATTCCTTATACTGCCCCTCAAATTAATTATTTCCTATACTGCCCCTCCACTATTAATTATTTCCTTTACTGCCCCTCCACCATTAATTATTTCCTATGCTGTTCCTCACCATTAATTATTTCCTATACTGCCCCTCATAATTATTTCCTAAACTGCCCCTCATAATTATTTCCTATACTGCCCCTCATAATTATTTCCTATACTGCCCCTCATAATTAATTATTCCCTATGCTGCCCCTCACCATTATTTATTTCCTATACTGCTCCTCAAATTAATTATTTCCTATACTGCCCCTCCACCATTAATTATTTCCTATACTGACCCTCAAATTAATTATTTCCTATACTGCCCCTCAAATTAATTATCTCTTATACTGCCCCTCATAATTAATTATTTCCTATACTGCCCCTCATAATTATTTCCTATACTTCCCCTCAAATTAATTATTTCCTATACTGCCCCTCAGATTAATTATTTCCTATACTGCCCTCCACAATTAATTATTTCCTATACTTCCCCTCCACCCATTAATTATTTCCTATGCTGCCCCTCGCCATTAATTATTTCCTATGTTGCCCCTTACCATTAATTATTTCCTATGCTTCCCCTCACCATTAATTATTTCCTATACTGCCCCTCATAATTATTTCCTATACTGCCCCTCATAATTAATTATTCCCTATGCTGCCCCTCACCATTAATTATTTCCTACACTGCCCCTCCACCATTAATTATTTCCTATACTTCCCCTCAAATTAATTATTTCCTATACTGCCCCTCAAATTAATTATTTCCTATACTTCCCCTCCACCATGAATTATTTCTTATGCTGCCCCTCACCATTAATTATTTCCTATACTGCCCCTCATATTTATTTCCTATACTGCCCCTCATAATTATTTCCTATACTGCCCCTCATAATTATTTCCTATACTGCCCCTCATAATTAATTATTCCCTATGCTGCCCCTCACCATTAATTATTTCCTATACTGCCCTCATAATTAATTATTTCCTATACTGCCCCTCATAATTATTTCCTATACTGCCCCTCATAATTATTTCCTATACTGCCCCTCATAATTATTTCCTATACTGCCCCTCATAATTAATTATTCCCTATGCTGCCCCTCACCATTAATTATTTCCTATACTGCCCTCATAATTAATTATTTCCTATACTGCCCCCCCCCCCACCATTAATTATTTCCTATGCTGCCCCTCACCATTAATTATTTCCTATACTGCCCCTCCAAATTAATTATTCCTTATACTGCCCGTCAAATTAATTATTTCCTATACTGCCCCTCCACTATTAATTATTTCCTTTACTGCCCCTCCACCATTAATTATTTCCTATGCTGCTCCTCACCATTAATTATTTCCTATACTGCCCCCACCATTAATTATTCCCTATGCTACCCCTCACCATTATTTATTTCCTATACTGCCCCTCAAATTAATTATTTCCTATACTGCCCCTCCACCATTAATTATTTCCTATACTGCCCCTCCACCATTAATTATTTCCTATACTTTCCCTCCACCATTAATTATTTCTTATGCTGCCCCTCACCATTAATTATTTCCTATACTGCCCCTCATAATTATTTCCTATACTGCCCCTCATAATTATTTCCTATACTGCCCCTCATAATTATTTCCTATACTGCCCCTCATAATTAATTATTCCCTATGCTGCCCCTCACCATTATTTATTTCCTATACTGCTCCTCAAATTAATTATTTCCTATACTGCCCCTCCACCATTAATTATTTCCTATACTGCCCCTCAAATTAATTATTTCCTATACTGCCCCTCCACCATTAATTATTTCCTATACTTCCCCTCCACCATTAATTATTTCTCATGCTGCCCCTCACCATTAATTATTTCCTATACTGCCCCTCATAATTATTTCCTATACTGCCCCTCATAACTAACTATTGGCCCCCGCCCACCACAACCTTTTTACTGCCCTTTTTAATTAAAAAAATAAAAACCCTGTACTTACCACCGCGTCTTCTATCTTCTTGTAGGCCTAAGAAAGCCGGTTGGGTTCTTGTATGCCTAGTTTCTAACCTACACTGACAGCACACAACTGGATTTTAAGTCACTTTAAGTTTTGGAAAAAAAAAATAAAAATTAGACTGTGCCTAATTCAATATAACCCCTAATACAGGAGTCCCCAAACTTTTTATGTAGGGGGCCGTTCACTGTCCCCCTCAGACCGTTGGAGGGCCGGACTTAAGTTTAAAAAGAAATAGTGGTACATGTGACCGCATCCGTAATACACTGGGCCCCCCTCAATTATTTATTTAATATACTGCACTCCTACTGAACTATTTTATATATATTGTCCCAATTAATTAATTAATATACTGGGACCTCTCTCCATTAATTATTGAATATGCCTTCCCCCAATTAATTACTAGACAGCCCCTCATAATTAATTATTTCTTACACCACCACCATTAAATATTTCCTATGCTGCCCTTCCACCATTAATTATGTCTTATGCTTCCCCCCATCATTAATTATTTCCTATGCTGCCCCTCATAATTAATTATTTCCTATGCTGCCCCTCATAATTATTTCCTATACTGCCCCTCCACCATTAATTATTTCCTATACTGCCCCTCAAATTAATTATTTCCTATACTGCCCCTCATAATTAATTATTCCTTATGCTGCCCCTCACCATTAATTATTTCCTATACTGCCCCTCAAATTAATTATTTCCTATACTGCCCCTCCACCATTAATTATTTCCTATACTTCCCCTCCACCATGAATTATTTCTTATGCTGCCCCTCACCATTAATTATTTCCTATACTGCCCCTCATAATTATTTCCTATACTGCCCCTCATAATTAATTATTCCCTATGCTGCCCCTCACCATTAATTATTTCCTATACTGCCCTCATAATTAATTATTTCCTATACTGCCCCCCACCATTAATTATTTCCTATACTGCGCCCCACCATTAATTATTTCCTATGCTGCCCCTCACCATTAATTATTTCCTATACTGCCCCTCAAATTAATTATTCCTTATACTGCCCCTCAAATTAATTATTTCCTATACTGCCCCTCCACTATTAATTATTTCCTTTACTGCCCCTCCACCATTAATTATTTCCTATGCTTCCCCTCCACCATGAATTATTTCTTATGCTGCCCCTCACCATTAATTATTTCCTATACTGCCCCTCATAATTATTTCCTATACTGCCCCTCATAATTATTTCCTATACTGCCCCTCATAATTAATTATTCCCTATGCTGCCCCTCACCACTAATTATTTCCTATACTGCCCTCATAATTAATTATTTCCTATACTGCCCCCCACCATTAATTATTTCCTATACTGCCCCTCACCATTAATTATTTCCTATACTGCCCCTCAAATTAATTATTCCTTATACTGCCCCTCAAATTAATTATTTCCTATACTGCCCCTCCACTATTAATTATTTCCTTTACTGCCCCTCCACCATTAATTATTTCCTATGCTGTTCCTCACCATTAATTATTTCCTATACTGCCCCTCATAATTATTTCCTAAACTGCCCCTCATAATTATTTCCTATACTGCCCCTCATAATTATTTCCTATACTGCCCCTCATAATTAATTATTCCCTATGCTGCCCCTCACCATTATTTATTTCCTATACTGCTCCTCAAATTAATTATTTCCTATACTGCCCCTCCACCATTAATTATTTCCTATACTGCCCCTCAAATTAATTATTTCCTATACTGCCCCTCAAATTAATTATCTCTTATACTGCCCCTCAGATTAATTATTTCCTATACTGCCCTCCACAATTAATTATTTCCTATACTTCCCCTCCACCCATTAATTATTTCCTATGCTGCCCCTCGCCATTAATTATTTCCTATGTTGCCCCTTACCATTAATTATTTCCTATGCTTCCCCTCACCATTAATTATTTTCTATACTGCCCCTCATAATTATTTCCTATACTGCCCCCCACCATTAATTATTTCCTATACTGCCCCTCAAATTAATTATTCCTTATACTGCCCCTCAAATTAATTATTTCCTATACTGCCCCTCCACAATTAATTATTTCCTTTACTGTCCCTCCACCATTAATTATTTCCTATGCTGCTCCTCACCATTAATTATTTCCTATACTGCCCCCACCATTAATTATTCCCTATGCTACCCCTCACCATTATTTATTTCCTATACTGCCCCTCCACCATTAATTATTTCCTATACTGCCCCTCAAATTAATTATTTCCTATACTGCCCCTCCACCATTAATTATTTCCTATACTTCCCCTCCACCATTAATTATTTCTTATGCTGCCCCTCACCATTAATTATTTCCCATACTGCCCCTCATAATTATTTCCTATACTGCCCCTCATAATTATTTCCTATACTGCCCCTCATAATTATTTCCTATACTGCCCCTCATAATTAATTATTCCCTATGCTGCCCCTCACCATTATTTATTTCCTATACTGCTCCTCAAATTAATTATTTCCTATACTGCCCCTCCACCATTAATTATTTCCTATACTGCCCCTCAAATTAATTATTTCCTATACTGCCCCTCCACCATTAATTATTTCCTATACTTCCCCTCCACCATTAATTATTTCTTATGCTGCCCCTCACCATTAATTATTTCCTATACTGCCCCTCATAATTATTTCCTATACTGCCCCTCATAATTATTTCCTATACTGCCCCTCATAACTAACTATTGGCCCCCGCCCACCACAACCTTTTTACTGCCCTTTTTAATTAAAAAATAAAAACCCTGTACTCACCACCGCGTCTTCTATCTTCTTGTAGGCCTAAGAAAGCCGGTTGGGTTCTTGTATGCCTAGTTTCTAACCTACACTGACAGCACACAACTGGATTTTAAGTCACTTTAAGTTTTGGAAAAAAAAAAAAAAATCGTCAGACTGTGCCTAATTCAATCAAACCCCTAATACAGGAGTCCCCAAACTTTTTATGTAGGGGGCCGTTCACTGTCCCCCTCAGACCGTTGGAGGGCCGGACTTAAGTTTAAAAAGAAATAGCGGTACATGTGACCGCATCCGTAATACACTGGGCCCCCCTCAATTATTTATTTAATATACTGCACTCCTACTGAACTATTTTATATATATTGTCCCAATTAATTAATTAATATACTGGGACCTCTCTCCATTAATTATTGAATATGCCTTCCCCCAATTAATTACTAGACAGCCCCTCATAATTAATTATTTCTTACACCACCACCATTAATTATTTCCTATGCTGCCCTTCCACCATTAATTATGTCTTATGCTTCCCCCCATCATTAATTATTTCCTATGCTGCCCCTCATAATTAATTATTTCCTATGCTGCCCCTCATAATTATTTCCTATACTGCCCCTCCACCATTAATTATTTCCTATACTGCCCCTCAAATTAATTATTTCCTATACTGCCCCTCATAATTAATTATTCCTTATGCTGCCCCTCACCATTAATTATTTCCTATATTGCCCCTCATAATTATTCCCTATGTTGCCCCTCAAATTAATTATCTCTTATACTGCCCCTCATAATTAATTATTTCCTATACTGCCCCTCATAATTATTTCCTATACTTCCCCTCAAAGTAATTATTTCCTATACTGCCCCTCAAATTAATTATTTCCTATACTGCCCTCCACAATTAATTATTTCCTATACTTCCCCTCCACCCATTAATTATTTCCTATGCTGCCCCTCGCCATTAATTATTTCCTATGCTGCCCCTTACCATTAATTATTTCCTATGCTTCCCCTCACCATTCATTATTTCCTATACTGCCCCTCATAATTATTTCCTATACTGCCCCTCATAATTATTTCCTATACTGCCCCTCATAATTAATTATTCCCTATGCTGCCCCTCAAATTAATTATTTCCTATACTGCCCCTCCACCATAAATTATTTCCTATACTGCCCCTCAAATTAATTATTTCCTATACTGCCCCTCCACCATTAATTATTTCCTATACTTCCCCTCCACCATGAATTATTTCTTATGCTGCCCCTCATAATTATTTCCTATACTGCCCCTCATAATTATTTCCTATACTGCCCCTCATAATTATTTCCTATACTGCCCCTCATAATTAATTATTCCCTATGCTGCCCCTCACCATTAATTATTTCCTATACTGCCCTCATAATTAATTATTTCCTATACTGCCCCCCACCATTAATTATTTCCTATACTGCCCCCCACCATTAATTATTTCCTATGCTGCCCCTCACCATTAATTATTTCCTATACTGCCCCTCAAATTAATTATTCCTTATACTGCCCCTCAAATTAATTATTTCCTATACTGCCCCTCCACTATTAATTATTTCCTTTACTGCCCCTCCACCATTAATTATTTCCTATGCTGCTCCTCACCATTAATTATTTCCTATACTGCCCCCACCATTAATTATTCCCTATGCTACCCCTCACCATTATTTATTTCCTATACTGCCCCTCAAATTAATTATTTCCTATACTGCCCCTCCACCATTAATTATTTCCTATACTGCCCCTCAAATTAATTATTTCCTATACTGCCCCTCCACCATTAATTATTTCCTATACTTCCCCTCCACCATTAATTATTTCTTATGCTGCCCCTCACCATTAATTATTTCCTATACTGCCCCTCATAATTATTTCCTATACTGCCCCTCATAATTAATTATTCCCTATGCTGCCCCTCACCATTATTTATTTCCTATACTGCTCCTCAAATTAATTATTTCCTATACTGCCCCTCCACCATTAATTATTTCCTATACTGCCCCTCAAATTAATTATTTCCTATACTGCCCCTCCACCATTAATTATTTCCTATACTGCCCCTCAAATTAATTATCTCTTATACTGCCCCTCATAATTAATTATTTCCTATACTGCCCCTCAGATTAATTATTTCCTATACTGCCCTCCACAATTAATTATTTCCTATACTTCCCCTCCACCCATTAATTATTTCCTATGCTGCCCCTCGCCATTAATTATTTCCTATGCTGCCCCTTACCATTAATTATTTCCTATGCTTCCCCTCACCATTAATTATTTCCTATACTGTCCCTCATAATTATTTCCTATACTGCCCCTCCACCATTAATTATTTCCTATACTGCCCCTCATAATTAATTATTTCCTATGCTGCTCCTCACCATTAATTATTTCCTATACTGCCCCCACCATTAATTATTCCCTATGCTGCCCCTCACCATTATTTATTTCCTATACTGCCCCTCAAATTAATTATTTCCTTTACTGTCCCTCCACCATTAATTATTTCCTATGCTGCTCCTCACCATTAATTATTTCCTATACTGCCCCCACCATTAATTATTCCCTATGCTACCCCTCACCATTATTTATTTCCTATACTGCCCCTCAAATTAATTATTTCCTATACTGCCCCTCCACCATTAATTATTTCCTATACTGCCCCTCATAATTAATTATTCCCTATGCTGCCCCTCACCATTATTTATTTCCTATACTGCTCCTCAAATTAATTATTTCCTATACTGCCCCTCCACCATTAATTATTTCCTATACTGCCCCTCAAATTAATTATTTCCTATACTGCCCCTCCACCATTAATTATTTCCTATACTTCCCCTCCACCATTAATTATTTCTTATGCTGCCCCTCACCATTAATTATTTCCTATACTGCCCCTCATAATTATTTCCTATACTGCCCCTCATAATTATTTCCTATACTGCCCCTCATAACTAACTATTGGCCCCCGCCCACCACAACCTTTTTACTGCCCTTTTTAATTAAAAAATAAAAACCCTGTACTCACCACCGCGTCTTCTATCTTCTTGTAGGCCTAAGAAAGCCGGTTGGGTTCTTGTATGCCTAGTTTCTAACCTACACTGACAGCACACAACTGGATTTTAAGTCACTTTAAGTTTTGGAAAAAAAAAAAAAAATTAGACTGTGCCTAATTCAATGAAACCCCTAATACAGGAGTCCCCAAACTTTTTATGTAGGGGGCCGTTCACTGTCCCCCTCAGACCGTTGGAGGGCCGGACTTAAGTTTAAAAAGAAATAGCGGTACATGTGACCGCATCCGTAATACACTGGGCCCCCCTCAATGATTTATTTAATATACTGCACTCCTACTGAACTATTTTATATATATTGTCCCAATTAATTAATTAATATACTGGGACCTCTCTCCATTAATTATTGAATATGCCTTCCCCCAATTAATTACTAGACAGCCCCTCATAATTAATTATTTCTTACACCACCACCATAAATTATTTCCTATGCTGCCCTTCCACCATTAATTATGTCTTATGCTTCCCCCCATCATTAATTATTTCCTATGCTGCCCCTCATAATTAATTATTTCCTATGCTGCCCCTCATAATTATTTCCTATACTGCCCCTCCACCATTAATTATTTCCTATACTGCCCCTCAAATTAATTATTTCCTATACTGCCCCTCATAATTAATTATTCCTTATGCTGCCCCTCACCATTAATTATTTCCTATATTGCCCCTCATAATTATTCCCTATGTTGCCCCTCAAATTAATTATCTCTTATACTGCCCCTCATAATTAATTATTTCCTATACTGCCCCTCATAATTATTTCCTATACTTCCCCTCAAATTAATTATTTCCTATACTGCCCCTCAAATTAATTATTTCCTATACTTCCCCTCCACCATGAATTATTTCTTATGCTGCCCCTCACCATTAATTATTTCCTATACTGCCCCTCATAATTATTTCCTATACTGCCCCTCATAATTATTTCCTATACTGCCCCTCATAATTATTTCCTATACTGCCCCTCATAATTAATTATTCCCTATGCTGCCCCTCACCATTAATTATTTCCTATACTGCCCTCATAATTAATTATTTCCTATACTGCCCCCCCACCATTAATTATTTCCTATGCTGCCCCTCACCATTAATTATTTCCTATACTGCCCCTCCAAATTAATTATTCCTTATACTGCCCGTCAAATTAATTATTTCCTATACTGCCCCTCCACTATTAATTATTTCCTTTACTGCCCCTCCACCATTAATTATTTCCTATGCTGCTCCTCACCATTAATTATTTCCTATACTGCCCCCACCATTAATTATTCCCTATGCTACCCCTCACCATTATTTATTTCCTATACTGCCCCTCCACCATTAATTATTTCCTATACTGCCCCTCAAATTAATTATTTCCTATACTGCCCCTCCACCATTAATTATTTCCTATACTTTCCCTCCACCATTAATTATTTCTTATGCTGCCCCTCACCATTAATTATTTCCTATACTGCCCCTCATAATTATTTCCTATACTGCCCCTCATAATTATTTCCTATACTGCCCCTCATAATTATTTCCTATACTGCCCCTCATAATTAATTATTCCCTATGCTGCCCCTCACCATTATTTATTTCCTATACTGCTCCTCAAATTAATTATTTCCTATACTGCCCCTCCACCATTAATTATTTCCTATACTGCCCCTCAAATTAATTATTTCCTATACTGCCCCTCCACCATTAACTATTTCCTATACTGCCCCTCAAATTAATTATCTCTTATACTGCCCCTCATAATTAATTATTTCCTATACTGCCCCTCAGATTAATTATTTCCTATACTGCCCTCCACAATTAATTATTTCCTATACTTCCCCTCCACCCATTAATTATTTCCTATGCTGCCCCTCGCCATTAATTATTTCCTATGCTGCCCCTTACCATTAATTATTTCCTATGCTTCCCCTCACCATTAATTATTTCCTATACTGCCCCTCATAATTATTTCCTATACTGCCCCTCCACCATTAATTATTTCCTATACTGCCCCTCATAATTAATTATTTCCTATGCTGCTCCTCACCATTAATTATTTCCTATACTGCCCCCACCATTAATTATTCCCTATGCTGCCCCTCACCATTATTTATTTCCTATACTGCCCCTCAAATTAATTATTTCCTTTACTGTCCCTCCACCATTAATTATTTCCTATGCTGCTCCTCACCATTAATTATTTCCTATACTGCCCCCACCATTAATTATTCCCTATGCTACCCCTCACCATTATTTATTTCCTATACTGCCCCTCAAATTAATTATTTCCTATACTGCCCCTCCACCATTAATTATTTCCTATACTGCCCCTCAAATTAATTATTTCCTATACTGCCCCTCCACCATTAATTATTTCCTATACTTCCCCTCCACCATTAATTATTTCTTATGCTGCCCCTCACCATTAATTATTTCCCATACTGCCCCTCATAATTATTTCCTATACTGCCCCTCATAATTATTTCCTATACTGCCCCTCATAATTATTTCCTATACTGCCCCTCATAATTAATTATTCCCTATGCTGCCCCTCACCATTATTTATTTCCTATACTGCTCCTCAAATTAATTATTTCCTATACTGCCCCTCCACCATTAATTATTTCCTATACTTCCCCTCCACCATTAATTATTTCTTATGCTGCCCCTCACCATTAATTATTTCCTATACTGCCCCTCATAATTATTTCCTATACTGCCCCTCATAACTAACTATTGGCCCCCGCCTACCACAACCTTTTTACTGCCCTTTTTAATTAAAAAAATAAAAACCCTGTACTTACCACCGCGTCTTCTATCTTCTTGTAGGCCTAAGAAAGCCGGTTGGGTTCTTGTATGCCTAGTTTCTAACCTACACTGACAGCACACAACTGGATTTTAAGTCACTTTAAGTTTTGGAAAAAAAAAATAAAAATTAGACTGTGCCTAATTCAATATAACCCCTAATACAGGAGTCCCCAAACTTTTTATGTAGGGGGCCGTTCACTGTCCCCCTCAGACCGTTGGAGGGCCGGACTTAAGTTTAAAAAGAAATAGTGGTACATGTGACCGCATCCGTAATACACTGGGCCCCCCTCAATTATTTATTTAATATACTGCACTCCTACTGAACTATTTTATATATATTGTCCCAATTAATTAATTAATATACTGGGACCTCTCTCCATTAATTATTGAATATGCCTTCCCCCAATTAATTACTAGACAGCCCCTCATAATTAATTATTTCTTACACCACCACCATTAATTATTTCCTATGCTGCCCTTCCACCATTAATTATGTCTTATGCTTCCCCCCATCATTAATTATTTCCTATGCTGCCCCTCATAATTAATTATTTCCTATGCTGCCCCTCATAATTATTTCCTATACTGCCCCTCCACCATTAATTATTTCCTATACTGCCCCTCAAATTAATTATTTCCTATACTGCCCCTCATAATTAATTATTCCTTATGCTGCCCCTCACCATTAATTATTTCCTATACTGCCCCTCAAATTAATTTTTTCCTATACTGCCCCTCCACCATTAATTATTTCCTATACTTCCCCTCCACCATGAATTATTTCTTATGCTGCCCCTCACCATTAATTATTTCCTATACTGCCCCTCATAATTATTTCCTATACTGCCCCTCATAATTAATTATTCCCTATGCTGCCCCTCACCATTAATTATTTCCTATACTGCCCTCATAATTAATTATTTCCTATACTGCCCCCCACCATTAATTATTTCCTATACTGCCCCCCACCATTAATTATTTCCTATGCTGCCCCTCACCATTAATTATTTCCTATACTGCCCCTCAAATTAATTATTCCTTATACTGCCCCTCAAATTAATTATTTCCTATACTGCCCCTCCACTATTAATTATTTCCTTTACTGCCCCTCCACCATTAATTATTTCCTATGCTTCCCCTCCACCATGAATTATTTCTTATGCTGCCCCTCACCATTAATTATTTCCTATACTGCCCCTCATAATTATTTCCTATACTGCCCCTCATAATTATTTCCTATACTGCCCCTCATAATTAATTATTCCCTATGCTGCCCCTCACCACTAATTATTTCCTATACTGCCCTCATAATTAATTATTTCCTATACTGCCCCCCACCATTAATTATTTCCTATACTGCCCCTCACCATTAATTATTTCCTATACTGCCCCTCAAATTAATTATTCCTTATACTGCCCCTCAAATTAATTATTTCCTATACTGCCCCTCCACTATTAATTATTTCCTTTACTGCCCCTCCACCATTAATTATTTCCTATGCTGTTCCTCACCATTAATTATTTCCTATACTGCCCCTCATAATTATTTCCTAAACTGCCCCTCATAATTATTTCCTATACTGCCCCTCATAATTATTTCCTATACTGCCCCTCATAATTAATTATTCCCTATGCTGCCCCTCACCATTATTTATTTCCTATACTGCTCCTCAAATTAATTATTTCCTATACTGCCCCTCCACCATTAATTATTTCCTATACTGCCCCTCAAATTAATTATTTCCTATACTGCCCCTCCACCATTAATTATTTCCTTTACTTCCCCTCCACCATTAATTATTTCTTATGCTGCCCCTCACCATTAATTATTTCCTATACTGCCCCTCATAATTATTTCCTATACTGCCCCTCATAATTATTTCCTATACTGCCCCTCATAACTAACTATTGGCCCCCGCCCACCACAACCTTTTTACTGCCCTTTTTAATTAAAAAATAAAAACCCTGTACTCACCACCGCGTCTTCTATCTTCTTGTAGGCCTAAGAAAGCCGGTTGGGTTCTTGTATGCCTAGTTTCTAACCTACACTGACAGCACACAACTGGATTTTAAGTCACTTTAAGTTTTGGAAAAAAAAAAAAAAATCGTCAGACTGTGCCTAATTCAATCAAACCCCTAATACAGGAGTCCCCAAACTTTTTATGTAGGGGGCCGTTCACTGTCCCCCTCAGACCGTTGGAGGGCCGGACTTAAGTTTAAAAAGAAATAGCGGTACATGTGACCGCATCCGTAATACACTGGGCCCCCCTCAATTATTTATTTAATATACTGCACTCCTACTGAACTATTTTATATATATTGTCCCAATTAATTAATTAATATACTGGGACCTCTCTCCATTAATTATTGAATATGCCTTCCCCCAATTAATTACTAGACAGCCCCTCATAATTAATTATTTCTTACACCACCACCATTAATTATTTCCTATGCTGCCCTTCCACCATTAATTATGTCTTATGCTTCCCCCCATCATTAATTATTTCCTATGCTGCCCCTCATAATTAATTATTTCCTATGCTGCCCCTCATAATTATTTCCTATACTGCCCCTCCACCATTAATTATTTCCTATACTGCCCCTCAAATTAATTATTTCCTATACTGCCCCTCATAATTAATTATTCCTTATGCTGCCCCTCACCATTAATTATTTCCTATATTGCCCCTCATAATTATTCCCTATGTTGCCCCTCAAATTAATTATCTCTTATACTGCCCCTCATAATTAATTATTTCCTATACTGCCCCTCAAATTAATTATTTCCTATACTGCCCTCCACAATTAATTATTTCCTATACTTCCCCTCCACCCATTAATTATTTCCTATGCTGCCCCTCGCCATTAATTATTTCCTATGCTGCCCCTTACCATTAATTATTTCCTATGCTTCCCCTCACCATTCATTATTTCCTATACTGCCCCTCATAATTATTTCCTATACTGCCCCTCATAATTATTTCCTATACTGCCCCTCATAATTAATTATTCCCTATGCTGCCCCTCAAATTAATTATTTCCTATACTGCCCCTCCACCATTAATTATTTCCTATACTGCCCCTCAAATTAATTATTTCCTATACTGCCCCTCCACCATTAATTATTTCCTATACTTCCCCTCCACCATGAATTATTTCTTATGCTGCCCCTCATAATCATTTCCTATACTGCCCCTCATAATTATTTCCTATACTGCCCCTCATAATTATTTCCTATACTGCCCCTCATAATTAATTATTCCCTATGCTGCCCCTCACCATTAATTATTTCCTATACTGCCCTCATAATTAATTATTTCCTATACTGCCCCCCACCATTATTATTTCCTATACTGCCCCCCACCATTAATTATTTCCTATGCTGCCCCTCACCATTAATTATTTCCTATACTGCCCCTCAAATTAATTATTCCTTATACTGCCCCTCAAATTAATTATTTCCTATACTGCCCCTCCACTATTAATTATTTCCTTTACTGCCCCTCCACCATTAATTATTTCCTATGCTGCTCCTCACCATTAATTATTTCCTATACTGCCCCCACCATTAATTATTCCCTATGCTACCCCTCACCATTATTTATTTCCTATACTGCCCCTCAAATTAATTATTTCCTATACTGCCCCTCCACCATTAATTATTTCCTATACTGCCCCTCAAATTAATTATTTCCTATACTGCCCCTCCACCATTAATTATTTCCTATACTTCCCCTCCACCATTAATTATTTCTTATGCTGCCCCTCACCATTAATTATTTCCTATACTGCCCCTCACCATTATTTATTTCCTATACTGCCCCTCAAATTAATTATTTCCTTTACTGTCCCTCCACCATTAATTATTTCCTATGCTGCTCCTCACCATTAATTATTTCCTATACTGCCCCCACCATTAATTATTCCCTATGCTACCCCTCACCATTATTTATTTCCTATACTGCCCCTCAAATTAATTATTTCCTATACTGCCCCTCCACCATTAATTATTTCCTATACTGCCCCTCAAATTAATTATTTCCTATACTGCCCCTCCACCATTAATTATTTCCTATACTTCCCCTCCACCATTAATTATTTCTTATGCTGCCCCTCACCATTAATTATTTCCCATACTGCCCCTCATAATTATTTCCTATACTGCCCCTCATAATTATTTCCTATACTGCCCCTCATAATTATTTCCTATACTGCCCCTCATAATTAATTATTCCCTATGCTGCCCCTCACCATTATTTATTTCCTATACTGCTCCTCAAATTAATTATTTCCTATACTGCCCCTCCACCATTAATTATTTCCTATACTGCCCCTCAAATTAATTATTTCCTATACTGCCCCTCCACCATTAATTATTTCCTATACTTCCCCTCCACCATTAATTATTTCTTATGCTGCCCCTCACCATTAATTATTTCCTATACTGCCCCTCATAATTATTTCCTATACTGCCCCTCATAATTATTTCCTATACTGCCCCTCATAACTAACTATTGGCCCCCGCCCACCACAACCTTTTTACTGCCCTTTTTAATTAAAAAATAAAAACCCTGTACTCACCACCGCGTCTTCTATCTTCTTGTAGGCCTAAGAAAGCCGGTTGGGTTCTTGTATGCCTAGTTTCTAACCTACACTGACAGCACACAACTGGATTTTAAGTCACTTTAAGTTTTGGAAAAAAAAAAAAAAATCGTCAGACTGTGCCTAATTCAATCAAACCCCTAATACAGGAGTCCCCAAACTTTTTATGTAGGGGGCCGTTCACTGTCCCCCTCAGACCGTTGGAGGGCCGGACTTAAGTTTAAAAAGAAATAGCGGTACATGTGACCGCATCCGTAATACACTGGGCCCCCCTCAATTATTTATTTAATATACTGCACTCCTACTGAACTATTTTATATATATTGTCCCAATTAATTAATTAATATACTGGGACCTCTCTCCATTAATTATTGAATATGCCTTCCCCCAATTAATTACTAGACAGCCCCTCATAATTAATTATTTCTTACACCACCACCATTAATTATTTCCTATGCTGCCCTTCCACCATTAATTATGTCTTATGCTTCCCCCCATCATTAATTATTTCCTATGCTGCCCCTCATAATTAATTATTTCCTATGCTGCCCCTCATAATTATTTCCTATACTGCCCCTCCACCATTAATTATTTCCTATACTGCCCCTCAAATTAATTATTTCCTATACTGCCCCTCATAATTAATTATTCCTTATGCTGCCCCTCACCATTAATTATTTCCTATATTGCCCCTCATAATTATTCCCTATGTTGCCCCTCAAATTAATTATCTCTTATACTGCCCCTCATAATTAATTATTTCCTATACTGCCCCTCATAATTATTTCCTATACTTCCCCTCAAAGTAATTATTTCCTATACTGCCCCTCAAATTAATTATTTCCTATACTGCCCTCCACAATTAATTATTTCCTATACTTCCCCTCCACCCATTAATTATTTCCTATGCTGCCCCTCGCCATTAATTATTTCCTATGCTGCCCCTTACCATTAATTATTTCCTATGCTTCCCCTCACCATTCATTATTTCCTATACTGCCCCTCATAATTATTTCCTATACTGCCCCTCATAATTATTTCCTATACTGCCCCTCATAATTAATTATTCCCTATGCTGCCCCTCAAATTAATTATTCCCTATACTGCCCCTCCACCATTAATTATTTCCTATACTGCCCCTCCACCATTAATTATTTCCTATACTGCCCCTCCACCATTAATTATTTCCTATACTTCCCCTCCTCCATGAATTATTTCTTATGCTGCCCCTCACCATTAATTATTTCCTATACTGCCCCTCATAATTATTTCCTATACTGCCCCTCATAATTATTTCCTATACTGCCCCTCATAATTATTTCCTATACTGCCCCTCATAATTAATTATTCCCTATGCTGCCCCTCACCATTAATTATTTCCTATACTGCCCTCATAATTAATTATTTCCTATACTGCCCCCCACCATTAATTATTTCCTATACTGCCCCCCACCATTAATTATTTCCTATGCTGCCCCTCACCATTAATTATTTCCTATACTGCCCCTCAAATTAATTATTCCTTATACTGCCCCTCAAATTAATTATTTCCTATACTGCCCCTCCACTATTAATTATTTCCTTTACTGCCCCTCCACCATTAATTATTTCCTATGCTGCTCCTCACCATTAATTATTTCCTATACTGCCCCCACCATTAATTATTCCCTATGCTACCCCTCACCATTATTTATTTCCTATACTGCCCCTCAAATTAATTATTTCCTATACTGCCCCTCCACCATTAATTATTTCCTATACTTCCCCTCCACCATTAATTATTTCTTATGCTGCCCCTCACCATTAATTATTTCCTATACTGCCCCTCATAATTATTTCCTATACTGCCCCTCATAATTATTTCCTATACTGCCCCTCATAATTAATTATTCCCTATGCTGCCCCTCACCACTAATTATTTCCTATACTGCCCTCATAATTAATTATTTCCTATACTGCCCCCCACCATTAATTATTTCCTATACTGCCCCTCACCATTAATTATTTCCTATACTGCCCCTCAAATTAATTATTCCTTATACTGCCCCTCAAATTAATTATTTCCTATACTGCCCCTCCACTATTAATTATTTCCTTTACTGCCCCTCCACCATTAATTATTTCCTATGCTGTTCCTCACCATTAATTATTTCCTATACTGCCCCTCATAATTATTTCCTAAACTGCCCCTCATAATTATTTCCTATACTGCCCCTCATAATTATTTCCTATACTGCCCCTCATAATTAATTATTCCCTATGCTGCCCCTCACCATTATTTATTTCCTATACTGCTCCTCAAATTAATTATTTCCTATACTGCCCCTCCACCATTAATTATTTCCTATACTGCCCCTCAAATTAATTATTTCCTATACTGCCCCTCAAATTAATTATCTCTTATACTGCCCCTCATAATTAATTATTTCCTATACTGCCCCTCATAATTATTTCCTATACTTCCCCTCAAATTAATTATTTCCTATACTGCCCCTCAGATTAATTATTTCCTATACTGCCCTCCACAATTAATTATTTCCTATACTTCCCCTCCACCCATTAATTATTTCCTATGCTGCCCCTCGCCATTAATTATTTCCTATGTTGCCCCTTACCATTAATTATTTCCTATGCTTCCCCTCACCATTAATTATTTCCTATACTGCCCCTCATAATTATTTCCTATACTGCCCCTCATAATTAATTATTCCCTATGCTGCCCCTCACCATTAATTATTTCCTACACTGCCCCTCCACCATTAATTATTTCCTATACTTCCCCTCAAATTAATTATTTCCTATACTGCCCCTCAAATTAATTATTTCCTATACTTCCCCTCCACCATGAATTATTTCTTATGCTGCCCCTCACCATTAATTATTTCCTATACTGCCCCTCATATTTATTTCCTATACTGCCCCTCATAATTATTTCCTATACTGCCCCTCATAATTATTTCCTATACTGCCCCTCATAATTAATTATTCCCTATGCTGCCCCTCACCATTAATTATTTCCTATACTGCCCTCATAATTAATTATTTCCTATACTGCCCCTCATAATTATTTCCTATACTGCCCCTCATAATTATTTCCTATACTGCCCCTCATAATTATTTCCTATACTGCCCCTCATAATTAATTATTCCCTATGCTGCCCCTCACCATTAATTATTTCCTATACTGCCCTCATAATTAATTATTTCCTATACTGCCCCCCCCCACCATTAATTATTTCCTATGCTGCCCCTCACCATTAATTATTTCCTATACTGCCCCTCCAAATTAATTATTCCTTATACTGCCCGTCAAATTAATTATTTCCTATACTGCCCCTCCACTATTAATTATTTCCTTTACTGCCCCTCCACCATTAATTATTTCCTATGCTGCTCCTCACCATTAATTATTTCCTATACTGCCCCCACCATTAATTATTCCCTATGCTACCCCTCACCATTATTTATTTCCTATACTGCCCCTCAAATTAATTATTTCCTATACTGCCCCTCCACCATTAATTATTTCCTATACTGCCCCTCCACCATTAATTATTTCCTATACTTTCCCTCCACCATTAATTATTTCTTATGCTGCCCCTCACCATTAATTATTTCCTATACTGCCCCTCATAATTATTTCCTATACTGCCCCTCATAATTATTTCCTATACTGCCCCTCATAATTATTTCCTATACTGCCCCTCATAATTAATTATTCCCTATGCTGCCCCTCACCATTATTTATTTCCTATACTGCTCCTCAAATTAATTATTTCCTATACTGCCCCTCCACCATTAATTATTTCCTATACTGCCCCTCAAATTAATTATTTCCTATACTGCCCCTCCACCATTAATTATTTCCTATACTTCCCCTCCACCATTAATTATTTCTCATGCTGCCCCTCACCATTAATTATTTCCTATACTGCCCCTCATAATTATTTCCTATACTGCCCCTCATAACTAACTATTGGCCCCCGCCCACCACAACCTTTTTACTGCCCTTTTTAATTAAAAAAATAAAAACCCTGTACTTACCACCGCGTCTTCTATCTTCTTGTAGGCCTAAGAAAGCCGGTTGGGTTCTTGTATGCCTAGTTTCTAACCTACACTGACAGCACACAACTGGATTTTAAGTCACTTTAAGTTTTGGAAAAAAAAAATAAAAATTAGACTGTGCCTAATTCAATATAACCCCTAATACAGGAGTCCCCAAACTTTTTATGTAGGGGGCCGTTCACTGTCCCCCTCAGACCGTTGGAGGGCCGGACTTAAGTTTAAAAAGAAATAGTGGTACATGTGACCGCATCCGTAATACACTGGGCCCCCCTCAATTATTTATTTAATATACTGCACTCCTACTGAACTATTTTATATATATTGTCCCAATTAATTAATTAATATACTGGGACCTCTCTCCATTAATTATTGAATATGCCTTCCCCCAATTAATTACTAGACAGCCCCTCATAATTAATTATTTCTTACACCACCACCATTAAATATTTCCTATGCTGCCCTTCCACCATTAATTATGTCTTATGCTTCCCCCCATCATTAATTATTTCCTATGCTGCCCCTCATAATTAATTATTTCCTATGCTGCCCCTCATAATTATTTCCTATACTGCCCCTCCACCATTAATTATTTCCTATACTGCCCCTCAAATTAATTATTTCCTATACTGCCCCTCATAATTAATTATTCCTTATGCTGCCCCTCACCATTAATTATTTCCTATACTGCCCCTCAAATTAATTATTTCCTATACTGCCCCTCCACCATTAATTATTTCCTATACTTCCCCTCCACCATGAATTATTTCTTATGCTGCCCCTCACCATTAATTATTTCCTATACTGCCCCTCATAATTATTTCCTATACTGCCCCTCATAATTAATTATTCCCTATGCTGCCCCTCACCATTAATTATTTCCTATACTGCCCTCATAATTAATTATTTCCTATACTGCCCCCCACCATTAATTATTTCCTATACTGCGCCCCACCATTAATTATTTCCTATGCTGCCCCTCACCATTAATTATTTCCTATACTGCCCCTCAAATTAATTATTCCTTATACTGCCCCTCAAATTAATTATTTCCTATACTGCCCCTCCACTATTAATTATTTCCTTTACTGCCCCTCCACCATTAATTATTTCCTATGCTTCCCCTCCACCATGAATTATTTCTTATGCTGCCCCTCACCATTAATTATTTCCTATACTGCCCCTCATAATTATTTCCTATACTGCCCCTCATAATTATTTCCTATACTGCCCCTCATAATTAATTATTCCCTATGCTGCCCCTCACCACTAATTATTTCCTATACTGCCCTCATAATTAATTATTTCCTATACTGCCCCCCACCATTAATTATTTCCTATACTGCCCCTCACCATTAATTATTTCCTATACTGCCCCTCAAATTAATTATTCCTTATACTGCCCCTCAAATTAATTATTTCCTATACTGCCCCTCCACTATTAATTATTTCCTTTACTGCCCCTCCACCATTAATTATTTCCTATGCTGTTCCTCACCATTAATTATTTCCTATACTGCCCCTCATAATTATTTCCTAAACTGCCCCTCATAATTATTTCCTATACTGCCCCTCATAATTATTTCCTATACTGCCCCTCATAATTAATTATTCCCTATGCTGCCCCTCACCATTATTTATTTCCTATACTGCTCCTCAAATTAATTATTTCCTATACTGCCCCTCCACCATTAATTATTTCCTATACTGCCCCTCAAATTAATTATTTCCTATACTGCCCCTCAAATTAATTATCTCTTATACTGCCCCTCAGATTAATTATTTCCTATACTGCCCTCCACAATTAATTATTTCCTATACTTCCCCTCCACCCATTAATTATTTCCTATGCTGCCCCTCGCCATTAATTATTTCCTATGTTGCCCCTTACCATTAATTATTTCCTATGCTTCCCCTCACCATTAATTATTTCCTATACTGCCCCTCATAATTATTTCCTATACTGCCCCCCACCATTAATTATTTCCTATACTGCCCCTCAAATTAATTATTCCTTATACTGCCCCTCAAATTAATTATTTCCTATACTGCCCCTCCACAATTAATTATTTCCTTTACTGTCCCTCCACCATTAATTATTTCCTATGCTGCTCCTCACCATTAATTATTTCCTATACTGCCCCCACCATTAATTATTCCCTATGCTACCCCTCACCATTATTTATTTCCTATACTGCCCCTCCACCATTAATTATTTCCTATACTGCCCCTCAAATTAATTATTTCCTATACTGCCCCTCCACCATTAATTATTTCCTATACTTCCCCTCCACCATTAATTATTTCTTATGCTGCCCCTCACCATTAATTATTTCCCATACTGCCCCTCATAATTATTTCCTATACTGCCCCTCATAATTATTTCCTATACTGCCCCTCATAATTATTTCCTATACTGCCCCTCATAATTAATTATTCCCTATGCTGCCCCTCACCATTATTTATTTCCTATACTGCTCCTCAAATTAATTATTTCCTATACTGCCCCTCCACCATTAATTATTTCCTATACTGCCCCTCAAATTAATTATTTCCTATACTGCCCCTCCACCATTAATTATTTCCTTTACTTCCCCTCCACCATTAATTATTTCTTATGCTGCCCTTCACCATTAATTATTTCCTATACTGCCCCTCATAATTATTTCCTATACTGCCCCTCATAATTATTTCCTATACTGCCCCTCATAACTAACTATTGGCCCCCGCCCACCACAACCTTTTTACTGCCCTTTTTAATTAAAAAATAAAAACCCTGTACTCACCACCGCGTCTTCTATCTTCTTGTAGGCCTAAGAAAGCCGGTTGGGTTCTTGTATGCCTAGTTTCTAACCTACACTGACAGCACACAACTGGATTTTAAGTCACTTTAAGTTTTGGAAAAAAAAAAAAAAATCGTCAGACTGTGCCTAATTCAATCAAACCCCTAATACAGGAGTCCCCAAACTTTTTATGTAGGGGGCCGTTCACTGTCCCCCTCAGACCGTTGGAGGGCCGGACTTAAGTTTAAAAAGAAATAGCGGTACATGTGACCGCATCCGTAATACACTGGGCCCCCCTCAATTATTTATTTAATATACTGCACTCCTACTGAACTATTTTATATATATTGTCCCAATTAATTAATTAATATACTGGGACCTCTCTCCATTAATTATTGAATATGCCTTCCCCCAATTAATTACTAGACAGCCCCTCATAATTAATTATTTCTTACACCACCACCATTAATTATTTCCTATGCTGCCCTTCCACCATTAATTATGTCTTATGCTTCCCCCCATCATTAATTATTTCCTATGCTGCCCCTCATAATTAATTATTTCCTATGCTGCCCCTCATAATTATTTCCTATACTGCCCCTCCACCATTAATTATTTCCTATACTGCCCCTCAAATTAATTATTTCCTATACTGCCCCTCATAATTAATTATTCCTTATGCTGCCCCTCACCATTAATTATTTCCTATATTGCCCCTCATAATTATTCCCTATGTTGCCCCTCAAATTAATTATCTCTTATACTGCCCCTCATAATTAATTATTTCCTATACTGCCCCTCAAATTAATTATTTCCTATACTGCCCTCCACAATTAATTATTTCCTATACTTCCCCTCCACCCATTAATTATTTCCTATGCTGCCCCTCGCCATTAATTATTTCCTATGCTGCCCCTTACCATTAATTATTTCCTATGCTTCCCCTCACCATTCATTATTTCCTATACTGCCCCTCATAATTATTTCCTATACTGCCCCTCATAATTATTTCCTATACTGCCCCTCATAATTAATTATTCCCTATGCTGCCCCTCAAATTAATTATTTCCTATACTGCCCCTCCACCATTAATTATTTCCTATACTGCCCCTCAAATTAATTATTTCCTATACTGCCCCTCCACCATTAATTATTTCCTATACTTCCCCTCCACCATGAATTATTTCTTATGCTGCCCCTCATAATCATTTCCTATACTGCCCCTCATAATTATTTCCTATACTGCCCCTCATAATTATTTCCTATACTGCCCCTCATAATTAATTATTCCCTATGCTGCCCCTCACCATTAATTATTTCCTATACTGCCCTCATAATTAATTATTTCCTATACTGCCCCCCACCATTATTATTTCCTATACTGCCCCCCACCATTAATTATTTCCTATGCTGCCCCTCACCATTAATTATTTCCTATACTGCCCCTCAAATTAATTATTCCTTATACTGCCCCTCAAATTAATTATTTCCTATACTGCCCCTCCACTATTAATTATTTCCTTTACTGCCCCTCCACCATTAATTATTTCCTATGCTGCTCCTCACCATTAATTATTTCCTATACTGCCCCCACCATTAATTATTCCCTATGCTACCCCTCACCATTATTTATTTCCTATACTGCCCCTCAAATTAATTATTTCCTATACTGCCCCTCCACCATTAATTATTTCCTATACTGCCCCTCAAATTAATTATTTCCTATACTGCCCCTCCACCATTAATTATTTCCTATACTTCCCCTCCACCATTAATTATTTCTTATGCTGCCCCTCACCATTAATTATTTCCTATACTGCCCCTCACCATTATTTATTTCCTATACTGCCCCTCAAATTAATTATTTCCTTTACTGTCCCTCCACCATTAATTATTTCCTATGCTGCTCCTCACCATTAATTATTTCCTATACTGCCCCCACCATTAATTATTCCCTATGCTACCCCTCACCATTATTTATTTCCTATACTGCCCCTCAAATTAATTATTTCCTATACTGCCCCTCCACCATTAATTATTTCCTATACTGCCCCTCAAATTAATTATTTCCTATACTGCCCCTCCACCATTAATTATTTCCTATACTTCCCCTCCACCATTAATTATTTCTTATGCTGCCCCTCACCATTAATTATTTCCCATACTGCCCCTCATAATTATTTCCTATACTGCCCCTCATAATTATTTCCTATACTGCCCCTCATAATTATTTCCTATACTGCCCCTCATAATTAATTATTCCCTATGCTGCCCCTCACCATTATTTATTTCCTATACTGCTCCTCAAATTAATTATTTCCTATACTGCCCCTCCACCATTAATTATTTCCTATACTGCCCCTCAAATTAATTATTTCCTATACTGCCCCTCCACCATTAATTATTTCCTATACTTCCCCTCCACCATTAATTATTTCTTATGCTGCCCCTCACCATTAATTATTTCCTATACTGCCCCTCATAATTATTTCCTATACTGCCCCTCATAATTATTTCCTATACTGCCCCTCATAACTAACTATTGGCCCCCGCCCACCACAACCTTTTTACTGCCCTTTTTAATTAAAAAATAAAAACCCTGTACTCACCACCGCGTCTTCTATCTTCTTGTAGGCCTAAGAAAGCCGGTTGGGTTCTTGTATGCCTAGTTTCTAACCTACACTGACAGCACACAACTGGATTTTAAGTCACTTTAAGTTTTGGAAAAAAAAAAAAAAATCGTCAGACTGTGCCTAATTCAATCAAACCCCTAATACAGGAGTCCCCAAACTTTTTATGTAGGGGGCCGTTCACTGTCCCCCTCAGACCGTTGGAGGGCCGGACTTAAGTTTAAAAAGAAATAGCGGTACATGTGACCGCATCCGTAATACACTGGGCCCCCCTCAATTATTTATTTAATATACTGCACTCCTACTGAACTATTTTATATATATTGTCCCAATTAATTAATTAATATACTGGGACCTCTCTCCATTAATTATTGAATATGCCTTCCCCCAATTAATTACTAGACAGCCCCTCATAATTAATTATTTCTTACACCACCACCATTAATTATTTCCTATGCTGCCCTTCCACCATTAATTATGTCTTATGCTTCCCCCCATCATTAATTATTTCCTATGCTGCCCCTCATAATTAATTATTTCCTATGCTGCCCCTCATAATTATTTCCTATACTGCCCCTCCACCATTAATTATTTCCTATACTGCCCCTCAAATTAATTATTTCCTATACTGCCCCTCATAATTAATTATTCCTTATGCTGCCCCTCACCATTAATTATTTCCTATATTGCCCCTCATAATTATTCCCTATGTTGCCCCTCAAATTAATTATCTCTTATACTGCCCCTCATAATTAATTATTTCCTATACTGCCCCTCATAATTATTTCCTATACTTCCCCTCAAAGTAATTATTTCCTATACTGCCCCTCAAATTAATTATTTCCTATACTGCCCTCCACAATTAATTATTTCCTATACTTCCCCTCCACCCATTAATTATTTCCTATGCTGCCCCTCGCCATTAATTATTTCCTATGCTGCCCCTTACCATTAATTATTTCCTATGCTTCCCCTCACCATTCATTATTTCCTATACTGCCCCTCATAATTATTTCCTATACTGCCCCTCATAATTATTTCCTATACTGCCCCTCATAATTAATTATTCCCTATGCTGCCCCTCAAATTAATTATTCCCTAAACTGCCCCTCCACCATTAATTATTTCCTATACTGCCCCTCCACCATTAATTATTTCCTATACTGCCCCTCCACCATTAATTATTTCCTATACTTCCCCTCCTCCATGAATTATTTCTTATGCTGCCCCTCACCATTAATTATTTCCTATACTGCCCCTCATAATTATTTCCTATACTGCCCCTCATAATTATTTCCTATACTGCCCCTCATAATTATTTCCTATACTGCCCCTCATAATTAATTATTCCCTATGCTGCCCCTCACCATTAATTATTTCCTATACTGCCCTCATAATTAATTATTTCCTATACTGCCCCCCACCATTAATTATTTCCTATACTGCCCCCCACCATTAATTATTTCCTATGCTGCCCCTCACCATTAATTATTTCCTATACTGCCCCTCAAATTAATTATTCCTTATACTGCCCCTCAAATTAATTATTTCCTATACTGCCCCTCCACTATTAATTATTTCCTTTACTGCCCCTCCACCATTAATTATTTCCTATGCTGCTCCTCACCATTAATTATTTCCTATACTGCCCCCACCATTAATTATTCCCTATGCTACCCCTCACCATTATTTATTTCCTATACTGCCCCTCAAATTAATTATTTCCTATACTGCCCCTCCACCATTAATTATTTCCTATACTTCCCCTCCACCATTAATTATTTCTTATGCTGCCCCTCACCATTAATTATTTCCTATACTGCCCCTCATAATTATTTCCTATACTGCCCCTCATAATTATTTCCTATACTGCCCCTCATAATTAATTATTCCCTATGCTGCCCCTCACCACTAATTATTTCCTATACTGCCCTCATAATTAATTATTTCCTATACTGCCCCCCACCATTAATTATTTCCTATACTGCCCCTCACCATTAATTATTTCCTATACTGCCCCTCAAATTAATTATTCCTTATACTGCCCCTCAAATTAATTATTTCCTATACTGCCCCTCCACTATTAATTATTTCCTTTACTGCCCCTCCACCATTAATTATTTCCTATGCTGTTCCTCACCATTAATTATTTCCTATACTGCCCCTCATAATTATTTCCTAAACTGCCCCTCATAATTATTTCCTATACTGCCCCTCATAATTATTTCCTATACTGCCCCTCATAATTAATTATTCCCTATGCTGCCCCTCACCATTATTTATTTCCTATACTGCTCCTCAAATTAATTATTTCCTATACTGCCCCTCCACCATTAATTATTTCCTATACTGCCCCTCAAATTAATTATTTCCTATACTGCCCCTCAAATTAATTATCTCTTATACTGCCCCTCATAATTAATTATTTCCTATACTGCCCCTCATAATTATTTCCTATACTTCCCCTCAAATTAATTATTTCCTATACTGCCCCTCAGATTAATTATTTCCTATACTGCCCTCCACAATTAATTATTTCCTATACTTCCCCTCCACCCATTAATTATTTCCTATGCTGCCCCTCGCCATTAATTATTTCCTATGTTGCCCCTTACCATTAATTATTTCCTATGCTTCCCCTCACCATTAATTATTTCCTATACTGCCCCTCATAATTATTTCCTATACTGCCCCTCATAATTAATTATTCCCTATGCTGCCCCTCACCATTAATTATTTCCTACACTGCCCCTCCACCATTAATTATTTCCTATACTTCCCCTCAAATTAATTATTTCCTATACTGCCCCTCAAATTAATTATTTCCTATACTTCCCCTCCACCATGAATTATTTCTTATGCTGCCCCTCACCATTAATTATTTCCTATACTGCCCCTCATATTTATTTCCTATACTGCCCCTCATAATTATTTCCTATACTGCCCCTCATAATTATTTCCTATACTGCCCCTCATAATTAATTATTCCCTATGCTGCCCCTCACCATTAATTATTTCCTATACTGCCCTCATAATTAATTATTTCCTATACTGCCCCTCATAATTATTTCCTATACTGCCCCTCATAATTATTTCCTATACTGCCCCTCATAATTATTTCCTATACTGCCCCTCATAATTAATTATTCCCTATGCTGCCCTTCACCATTAATTATTTCCTATACTGCCCTCATAATTAATTATTTCCTATACTGCCCCCCCCCCACCATTAATTATTTCCTATGCTGCCCCTCACCATTAATTATTTCCTATACTGCCCCTCCAAATTAATTATTCCTTATACTGCCCGTCAAATTAATTATTTCCTATACTGCCCCTCCACTATTAATTATTTCCTTTACTGCCCCTCCACCATTAATTATTTCCTATGCTGCTCCTCACCATTAATTATTTCCTATACTGCCCCCACCATTAATTATTCCCTATGCTACCCCTCACCATTATTTATTTCCTATACTGCCCCTCAAATTAATTATTTCCTATACTGCCCCTCCACCATTAATTATTTCCTATACTGCCCCTCCACCATTAATTATTTCCTATACTTTCCCTCCACCATTAATTATTTCTTATGCTGCCCCTCACCATTAATTATTTCCTATACTGCCCCTCATAATTATTTCCTATACTGCCCCTCATAATTATTTCCTATACTGCCCCTCATAATTATTTCCTATACTGCCCCTCATAATTAATTATTCCCTATGCTGCCCCTCACCATTATTTATTTCCTATACTGCTCCTCAAATTAATTATTTCCTATACTGCCCCTCCACCATTAATTATTTCCTATACTGCCCCTCAAATTAATTATTTCCTATACTGCCCCTCCACCATTAATTATTTCCTATACTTCCCCTCCACCATTAATTATTTCTTATGCTGCCCCTCACCATTAATTATTTCCTATACTGCCCCTCATAATTATTTCCTATACTGCCCCTCATAACTAACTATTGGCCCCCGCCCACCACAACCTTTTTACTGCCCTTTTTAATTAAAAAAATAAAAACCCTGTACTTACCACCGCGTCTTCTATCTTCTTGTAGGCCTAAGAAAGCCGGTTGGGTTCTTGTATGCCTAGTTTCTAACCTACACTGACAGCACACAACTGGATTTTAAGTCACTTTAAGTTTTGGAAAAAAAAAATAAAAATTAGACTGTGCCTAATTCAATATAACCCCTAATACAGGAGTCCCCAAACTTTTTATGTAGGGGGCCGTTCACTGTCCCCCTCAGACCGTTGGAGGGCCGGACTTAAGTTTAAAAAGAAATAGTGGTACATGTGACCGCATCCGTAATACACTGGGCCCCCCTCAATTATTTATTTAATATACTGCACTCCTACTGAACTATTTTATATATATTGTCCCAATTAATTAATTAATATACTGGGACCTCTCTCCATTAATTATTGAATATGCCTTCCCCCAATTAATTACTAGACAGCCCCTCATAATTAATTATTTCTTACACCACCACCATTAAATATTTCCTATGCTGCCCTTCCACCATTAATTATGTCTTATGCTTCCCCCCATCATTAATTATTTCCTATGCTGCCCCTCATAATTAATTATTTCCTATGCTGCCCCTCATAATTATTTCCTATACTGCCCCTCCACCATTAATTATTTCCTATACTGCCCCTCAAATTAATTATTTCCTATACTGCCCCTCATAATTAATTATTCCTTATGCTGCCCCTCACCATTAATTATTTCCTATACTGCCCCTCAAATTAATTATTTCCTATACTGCCCCTCCACCATTAATTATTTCCTATACTTCCCCTCCACCATGAATTATTTCTTATGCTGCCCCTCACCATTAATTATTTCCTATACTGCCCCTCATAATTATTTCCTATACTGCCCCTCATAATTAATTATTCCCTATGCTGCCCCTCACCATTAATTATTTCCTATACTGCCCTCATAATTAATTATTTCCTATACTGCCCCCCACCATTAATTATTTCCTATACTGCGCCCCACCATTAATTATTTCCTATGCTGCCCCTCACCATTAATTATTTCCTATACTGCCCCTCAAATTAATTATTCCTTATACTGCCCCTCAAATTAATTATTTCCTATACTGCCCCTCCACTATTAATTATTTCCTTTACTGCCCCTCCACCATTAATTATTTCCTATGCTTCCCCTCCACCATGAATTATTTCTTATGCTGCCCCTCACCATTAATTATTTCCTATACTGCCCCTCATAATTATTTCCTATACTGCCCCTCATAATTATTTCCTATACTGCCCCTCATAATTAATTATTCCCTATGCTGCCCCTCACCACTAATTATTTCCTATACTGCCCTCATAATTAATTATTTCCTATACTGCCCCCCACCATTAATTATTTCCTATACTGCCCCTCACCATTAATTATTTCCTATACTGCCCCTCAAATTAATTATTCCTTATACTGCCCCTCAAATTAATTATTTCCTATACTGCCCCTCCACTATTAATTATTTCCTTTACTGCCCCTCCACCATTAATTATTTCCTATGCTGTTCCTCACCATTAATTATTTCCTATACTGCCCCTCATAATTATTTCCTAAACTGCCCCTCATAATTATTTCCTATACTGCCCCTCATAATTATTTCCTATACTGCCCCTCATAATTAATTATTCCCTATGCTGCCCCTCACCATTATTTATTTCCTATACTGCTCCTCAAATTAATTATTTCCTATACTGCCCCTCCACCATTAATTATTTCCTATACTGCCCCTCAAATTAATTATTTCCTATACTGCCCCTCAAATTAATTATCTCTTATACTGCCCCTCAGATTAATTATTTCCTATACTGCCCTCCACAATTAATTATTTCCTATACTTCCCCTCCACCCATTAATTATTTCCTATGCTGCCCCTCGCCATTAATTATTTCCTATGTTGCCCCTTACCATTAATTATTTCCTATGCTTCCCCTCACCATTAATTATTTCCTATACTGCCCCTCATAATTATTTCCTATACTGCCCCCCACCATTAATTATTTCCTATACTGCCCCTCAAATTAATTATTCCTTATACTGCCCCTCAAATTAATTATTTCCTATACTGCCCCTCCACAATTAATTATTTCCTTTACTGTCCCTCCACCATTAATTATTTCCTATGCTGCTCCTCACCATTAATTATTTCCTATACTGCCCCCACCATTAATTATTCCCTATGCTACCCCTCACCATTATTTATTTCCTATACTGCCCCTCCACCATTAATTATTTCCTATACTGCCCCTCAAATTAATTATTTCCTATACTGCCCCTCCACCATTAATTATTTCCTATACTTCCCCTCCACCATTAATTATTTCTTATGCTGCCCCTCACCATTAATTATTTCCCATACTGCCCCTCATAATTATTTCCTATACTGCCCCTCATAATTATTTCCTATACTGCCCCTCATAATTATTTCCTATACTGCCCCTCATAATTAATTATTCCCTATGCTGCCCCTCACCATTATTTATTTCCTATACTGCTCCTCAAATTAATTATTTCCTATACTGCCCCTCCACCATTAATTATTTCCTATACTGCCCCTCAAATTAATTATTTCCTATACTGCCCCTCCACCATTAATTATTTCCTATACTTCCCCTCCACCATTAATTATTTCTTATGCTGCCCCTCACCATTAATTATTTCCTATACTGCCCCTCATAATTATTTCCTATACTGCCCCTCATAATTATTTCCTATACTGCCCCTCATAACTAACTATTGGCCCCCGCCCACCACAACCTTTTTACTGCCCTTTTTAATTAAAAAATAAAAACCCTGTACTCACCACCGCGTCTTCTATCTTCTTGTAGGCCTAAGAAAGCCGGTTGGGTTCTTGTATGCCTAGTTTCTAACCTACACTGACAGCACACAACTGGATTTTAAGTCACTTTAAGTTTTGGAAAAAAAAAAAAAAATCGTCAGACTGTGCCTAATTCAATCAAACCCCTAATACAGGAGTCCCCAAACTTTTTATGTAGGGGGCCGTTCACTGTCCCCCTCAGACCGTTGGAGGGCCGGACTTAAGTTTAAAAAGAAATAGCGGTACATGTGACCGCATCCGTAATACACTGGGCCCCCCTCAATTATTTATTTAATATACTGCACTCCTACTGAACTATTTTATATATATTGTCCCAATTAATTAATTAATATACTGGGACCTCTCTCCATTAATTATTGAATATGCCTTCCCCCAATTAATTACTAGACAGCCCCTCATAATTAATTATTTCTTACACCACCACCATTAATTATTTCCTATGCTGCCCTTCCACCATTAATTATGTCTTATGCTTCCCCCCATCATTAATTATTTCCTATGCTGCCCCTCATAATTAATTATTTCCTATGCTGCCCCTCATAATTATTTCCTATACTGCCCCTCCACCATTAATTATTTCCTATACTGCCCCTCAAATTAATTATTTCCTATACTGCCCCTCATAATTAATTATTCCTTATGCTGCCCCTCACCATTAATTATTTCCTATATTGCCCCTCATAATTATTCCCTATGTTGCCCCTCAAATTAATTATCTCTTATACTGCCCCTCATAATTAATTATTTCCTATACTGCCCCTCATAATTATTTCCTATACTTCCCCTCAAAGTAATTATTTCCTATACTGCCCCTCAAATTAATTATTTCCTATACTGCCCTCCACAATTAATTATTTCCTATACTTCCCCTCCACCCATTAATTATTTCCTATGCTGCCCCTCGCCATTAATTATTTCCTATGCTGCCCCTTACCATTAATTATTTCCTATGCTTCCCCTCACCATTCATTATTTCCTATACTGCCCCTCATAATTATTTCCTATACTGCCCCTCATAATTATTTCCTATACTGCCCCTCATAATTAATTATTCCCTATGCTGCCCCTCAAATTAATTATTTCCTATACTGCCCCTCCACCATTAATTATTTCCTATACTGCCCCTCAAATTAATTATTTCCTATACTGCCCCTCCACCATTAATTATTTCCTATACTTCCCCTCCACCATGAATTATTTCTTATGCTGCCCCTCATAATTATTTCCTATACTGCCCCTCATAATTATTTCCTATACTGCCCCTCATAATTATTTCCTATACTGCCCCTCATAATTAATTATTCCCTATGCTGCCCCTCACCATTAATTATTTCCTATACTGCCCTCATAATTAATTATTTCCTATACTGCCCCCCACCATTAATTATTTCCTATACTGCCCCCCACCATTAATTATTTCCTATGCTGCCCCTCACCATTAATTATTTCCTATACTGCCCCTCAAATTAATTATTCCTTATACTGCCCCTCAAATTAATTATTTCCTATACTGCCCCTCCACTATTAATTATTTCCTTTACTGCCCCTCCACCATTAATTATTTCCTATGCTGCTCCTCACCATTAATTATTTCCTATACTGCCCCCACCATTAATTATTCCCTATGCTACCCCTCACCATTATTTATTTCCTATACTGCCCCTCAAATTAATTATTTCCTATACTGCCCCTCCACCATTAATTATTTCCTATACTGCCCCTCAAATTAATTATTTCCTATACTGCCCCTCCACCATTAATTATTTCCTATACTTCCCCTCCACCATTAATTATTTCTTATGCTGCCCCTCACCATTAATTATTTCCTATACTGCCCCTCATAATTATTTCCTATACTGCCCCTCATAATTAATTATTCCCTATGCTGCCCCTCACCATTATTTATTTCCTATACTGCTCCTCAAATTAATTATTTCCTATACTGCCCCTCCACCATTAATTATTTCCTATACTGCCCCTCAAATTAATTATTTCCTATACTGCCCCTCCACCATTAATTATTTCCTATACTGCCCCTCAAATTAATTATCTCTTATACTGCCCCTCATAATTAATTATTTCCTATACTGCCCCTCAGATTAATTATTTCCTATACTGCCCTCCACAATTAATTATTTCCTATACTTCCCCTCCACCCATTAATTATTTCCTATGCTGCCCCTCGCCATTAATTATTTCCTATGCTGCCCCTTACCATTAATTATTTCCTATGCTTCCCCTCACCATTAATTATTTCCTATACTGTCCCTCATAATTATTTCCTATACTGCCCCTCCACCATTAATTATTTCCTATACTGCCCCTCATAATTAATTATTTCCTATGCTGCTCCTCACCATTAATTATTTCCTATACTGCCCCCACCATTAATTATTCCCTATGCTGCCCCTCACCATTATTTATTTCCTATACTGCCCCTCAAATTAATTATTTCCTTTACTGTCCCTCCACCATTAATTATTTCCTATGCTGCTCCTCACCATTAATTATTTCCTATACTGCCCCCACCATTAATTATTCCCTATGCTACCCCTCACCATTATTTATTTCCTATACTGCCCCTCAAATTAATTATTTCCTATACTGCCCCTCCACCATTAATTATTTCCTATACTGCCCCTCATAATTAATTATTCCCTATGCTGCCCCTCACCATTATTTATTTCCTATACTGCTCCTCAAATTAATTATTTCCTATACTGCCCCTCCACCATTAATTATTTCCTATACTGCCCCTCAAATTAATTATTTCCTATACTGCCCCTCCACCATTAATTATTTCCTATACTTCCCCTCCACCATTAATTATTTCTTATGCTGCCCCTCACCATTAATTATTTCCTATACTGCCCCTCATAATTATTTCCTATACTGCCCCTCATAATTATTTCCTATACTGCCCCTCATAACTAACTATTGGCCCCCGCCCACCACAACCTTTTTACTGCCCTTTTTAATTAAAAAATAAAAACCCTGTACTCACCACCGCGTCTTCTATCTTCTTGTAGGCCTAAGAAAGCCGGTTGGGTTCTTGTATGCCTAGTTTCTAACCTACACTGACAGCACACAACTGGATTTTAAGTCACTTTAAGTTTTGGAAAAAAAAAAAAAAATTAGACTGTGCCTAATTCAATGAAACCCCTAATACAGGAGTCCCCAAACTTTTTATGTAGGGGGCCGTTCACTGTCCCCCTCAGACCGTTGGAGGGCCGGACTTAAGTTTAAAAAGAAATAGCGGTACATGTGACCGCATCCGTAATACACTGGGCCCCCCTCAATGATTTATTTAATATACTGCACTCCTACTGAACTATTTTATATATATTGTCCCAATTAATTAATTAATATACTGGGACCTCTCTCCATTAATTATTGAATATGCCTTCCCCCAATTAATTACTAGACAGCCCCTCATAATTAATTATTTCTTACACCACCACCATAAATTATTTCCTATGCTGCCCTTCCACCATTAATTATGTCTTATGCTTCCCCCCATCATTAATTATTTCCTATGCTGCCCCTCATAATTAATTATTTCCTATGCTGCCCCTCATAATTATTTCCTATACTGCCCCTCCACCATTAATTATTTCCTATACTGCCCCTCAAATTAATTATTTCCTATACTGCCCCTCATAATTAATTATTCCTTATGCTGCCCCTCACCATTAATTATTTCCTATATTGCCCCTCATAATTATTCCCTATGTTGCCCCTCAAATTAATTATCTCTTATACTGCCCCTCATAATTAATTATTTCCTATACTGCCCCTCATAATTATTTCCTATACTTCCCCTCAAATTAATTATTTCCTATACTGCCCCTCAAATTAATTATTTCCTATACTTCCCCTCCACCATGAATTATTTCTTATGCTGCCCCTCACCATTAATTATTTCCTATACTGCCCCTCATAATTATTTCCTATACTGCCCCTCATAATTATTTCCTATACTGCCCCTCATAATTATTTCCTATACTGCCCCTCATAATTAATTATTCCCTATGCTGCCCCTCACCATTAATTATTTCCTATACTGCCCTCATAATTAATTATTTCCTATACTGCCCCCCCACCATTAATTATTTCCTATGCTGCCCCTCACCATTAATTATTTCCTATACTGCCCCTCCAAATTAATTATTCCTTATACTGCCCGTCAAATTAATTATTTCCTATACTGCCCCTCCACTATTAATTATTTCCTTTACTGCCCCTCCACCATTAATTATTTCCTATGCTGCTCCTCACCATTAATTATTTCCTATACTGCCCCCACCATTAATTATTCCCTATGCTACCCCTCACCATTATTTATTTCCTATACTGCCCCTCCACCATTAATTATTTCCTATACTGCCCCTCAAATTAATTATTTCCTATACTGCCCCTCCACCATTAATTATTTCCTATACTTTCCCTCCACCATTAATTATTTCTTATGCTGCCCCTCACCATTAATTATTTCCTATACTGCCCCTCATAATTATTTCCTATACTGCCCCTCATAATTATTTCCTATACTGCCCCTCATAATTATTTCCTATACTGCCCCTCATAATTAATTATTCCCTATGCTGCCCCTCACCATTATTTATTTCCTATACTGCTCCTCAAATTAATTATTTCCTATACTGCCCCTCCACCATTAATTATTTCCTATACTGCCCCTCAAATTAATTATTTCCTATACTGCCCCTCCACCATTAACTATTTCCTATACTGCCCCTCAAATTAATTATCTCTTATACTGCCCCTCATAATTAATTATTTCCTATACTGCCCCTCAGATTAATTATTTCCTATACTGCCCTCCACAATTAATTATTTCCTATACTTCCCCTCCACCCATTAATTATTTCCTATGCTGCCCCTCGCCATTAATTATTTCCTATGCTGCCCCTTACCATTAATTATTTCCTATGCTTCCCCTCACCATTAATTATTTCCTATACTGCCCCTCATAATTATTTCCTATACTGCCCCTCCACCATTAATTATTTCCTATACTGCCCCTCATAATTAATTATTTCCTATGCTGCTCCTCACCATTAATTATTTCCTATACTGCCCCCACCATTAATTATTCCCTATGCTGCCCCTCACCATTATTTATTTCCTATACTGCCCCTCAAATTAATTATTTCCTTTACTGTCCCTCCACCATTAATTATTTCCTATGCTGCTCCTCACCATTAATTATTTCCTATACTGCCCCCACCATTAATTATTCCCTATGCTACCCCTCACCATTATTTATTTCCTATACTGCCCCTCAAATTAATTATTTCCTATACTGCCCCTCCACCATTAATTATTTCCTATACTGCCCCTCAAATTAATTATTTCCTATACTGCCCCTCCACCATTAATTATTTCCTATACTTCCCCTCCACCATTAATTATTTCTTATGCTGCCCCTCACCATTAATTATTTCCCATACTGCCCCTCATAATTATTTCCTATACTGCCCCTCATAATTATTTCCTATACTGCCCCTCATAATTATTTCCTATACTGCCCCTCATAATTAATTATTCCCTATGCTGCCCCTCACCATTATTTATTTCCTATACTGCTCCTCAAATTAATTATTTCCTATACTGCCCCTCCACCATTAATTATTTCCTATACTTCCCCTCCACCATTAATTATTTCTTATGCTGCCCCTCACCATTAATTATTTCCTATACTGCCCCTCATAATTATTTCCTATACTGCCCCTCATAACTAACTATTGGCCCCCGCCTACCACAACCTTTTTACTGCCCTTTTTAATTAAAAAAATAAAAACCCTGTACTTACCACCGCGTCTTCTATCTTCTTGTAGGCCTAAGAAAGCCGGTTGGGTTCTTGTATGCCTAGTTTCTAACCTACACTGACAGCACACAACTGGATTTTAAGTCACTTTAAGTTTTGGAAAAAAAAAATAAAAATTAGACTGTGCCTAATTCAATATAACCCCTAATACAGGAGTCCCCAAACTTTTTATGTAGGGGGCCGTTCACTGTCCCCCTCAGACCGTTGGAGGGCCGGACTTAAGTTTAAAAAGAAATAGTGGTACATGTGACCGCATCCGTAATACACTGGGCCCCCCTCAATTATTTATTTAATATACTGCACTCCTACTGAACTATTTTATATATATTGTCCCAATTAATTAATTAATATACTGGGACCTCTCTCCATTAATTATTGAATATGCCTTCCCCCAATTAATTACTAGACAGCCCCTCATAATTAATTATTTCTTACACCACCACCATTAATTATTTCCTATGCTGCCCTTCCACCATTAATTATGTCTTATGCTTCCCCCCATCATTAATTATTTCCTATGCTGCCCCTCATAATTAATTATTTCCTATGCTGCCCCTCATAATTATTTCCTATACTGCCCCTCCACCAATTATTATTTCCTATACTGCCCCTCAAATTAATTATTTCCTATACTGCCCCTCATAATTAATTATTCCTTATGCTGCCCCTCACCATTAATTATTTCCTATACTGCCCCTCAAATTAATTTTTTCCTATACTGCCCCTCCACCATTAATTATTTCCTATACTTCCCCTCCACCATGAATTATTTCTTATGCTGCCCCTCACCATTAATTATTTCCTATACTGCCCCTCATAATTATTTCCTATACTGCCCCTCATAATTAATTATTCCCTATGCTGCCCCTCACCATTAATTATTTCCTATACTGCCCTCATAATTAATTATTTCCTATACTGCCCCCCACCATTAATTATTTCCTATACTGCCCCCCACCATTAATTATTTCCTTTGCTGCCCCTCACCATTAATTATTTCCTATACTGCCCCTCAAATTAATTATTCCTTATACTGCCCCTCAAATTAATTATTTCCTATACTGCCCCTCCACTATTAATTATTTCCTTTACTGCCCCTCCACCATTAATTATTTCCTATGCTTCCCCTCCACCATGAATTATTTCTTATGCTGCCCCTCACCATTAATTATTTCCTATACTGCCCCTCATAATTATTTCCTATACTGCCCCTCATAATTATTTCCTATACTGCCCCTCATAATTAATTATTCCCTATGCTGCCCCTCACCACTAATTATTTCCTATACTGCCCTCATAATTAATTATTTCCTATACTGCCCCCCACCATTAATTATTTCCTATACTGCCCCTCACCATTAATTATTTCCTATACTGCCCCTCAAATTAATTATTCCTTATACTGCCCCTCAAATTAATTATTTCCTATACTGCCCCTCCACTATTAATTATTTCCTTTACTGCCCCTCCACCATTAATTATTTCCTATGCTGTTCCTCACCATTAATTATTTCCTATACTGCCCCTCATAATTATTTCCTAAACTGCCCCTCATAATTATTTCCTATACTGCCCCTCATAATTATTTCCTATACTGCCCCTCATAATTAATTATTCCCTATGCTGCCCCTCACCATTATTTATTTCCTATACTGCTCCTCAAATTAATTATTTCCTATACTGCCCCTCCACCATTAATTATTTCCTATACTGCCCCTCAAATTAATTATTTCCTATACTGCCCCTCCACCATTAATTATTTCCTTTACTTCCCCTCCACCATTAATTATTTCTTATGCTGCCCCTCACCATTAATTATTTCCTATACTGCCCCTCATAATTATTTCCTATACTGCCCCTCATAATTATTTCCTATACTGCCCCTCATAACTAACTATTGGCCCCCGCCCACCACAACCTTTTTACTGCCCTTTTTAATTAAAAAATAAAAACCCTGTACTCACCACCGCGTCTTCTATCTTCTTGTAGGCCTAAGAAAGCCGGTTGGGTTCTTGTATGCCTAGTTTCTAACCTACACTGACAGCACACAACTGGATTTTAAGTCACTTTAAGTTTTGGAAAAAAAAAAAAAAATCGTCAGACTGTGCCTAATTCAATCAAACCCCTAATACAGGAGTCCCCAAACTTTTTATGTAGGGGGCCGTTCACTGTCCCCCTCAGACCGTTGGAGGGCCGGACTTAAGTTTAAAAAGAAATAGCGGTACATGTGACCGCATCCGTAATACACTGGGCCCCCCTCAATTATTTATTTAATATACTGCACTCCTACTGAACTATTTTATATATATTGTCCCAATTAATTAATTAATATACTGGGACCTCTCTCCATTAATTATTGAATATGCCTTCCCCCAATTAATTACTAGACAGCCCCTCATAATTAATTATTTCTTACACCACCACCATTAATTATTTCCTATGCTGCCCTTCCACCATTAATTATGTCTTATGCTTCCCCCCATCATTAATTATTTCCTATGCTGCCCCTCATAATTAATTATTTCCTATGCTGCCCCTCATAATTATTTCCTATACTGCCCCTCCACCATTAATTATTTCCTATACTGCCCCTCAAATTAATTATTTCCTATACTGCCCCTCATAATTAATTATTCCTTATGCTGCCCCTCACCATTAATTATTTCCTATATTGCCCCTCATAATTATTCCCTATGTTGCCCCTCAAATTAATTATCTCTTATACTGCCCCTCATAATTAATTATTTCCTATACTGCCCCTCAAATTAATTATTTCCTATACTGCCCTCCACAATTAATTATTTCCTATACTTCCCCTCCACCCATTAATTATTTCCTATGCTGCCCCTCGCCATTAATTATTTCCTATGCTGCCCCTTACCATTAATTATTTCCTATGCTTCCCCTCACCATTCATTATTTCCTATACTGCCCCTCATAATTATTTCCTATACTGCCCCTCATAATTATTTCCTATACTGCCCCTCATAATTAATTATTCCCTATGCTGCCCCTCAAATTAATTATTTCCTATACTGCCCCTCCACCATTAATTATTTCCTATACTGCCCCTCAAATTAATTATTTCCTATACTGCCCCTCCACCATTAATTATTTCCTATACTTCCCCTCCACCATGAATTATTTCTTATGCTGCCCCTCATAATCATTTCCTATACTGCCCCTCATAATTATTTCCTATACTGCCCCTCATAATTATTTCCTATACTGCCCCTCATAATTAATTATTCCCTATGCTGCCCCTCACCATTAATTATTTCCTATACTGCCCTCATAATTAATTATTTCCTATACTGCCCCCCACCATTAATTATTTCCTATACTGCCCCCCACCATTAATTATTTCCTATGCTGCCCCTCACCATTAATTATTTCCTATACTGCCCCTCAAATTAATTATTCCTTATACTGCCCCTCAAATTAATTATTTCCTATACTGCCCCTCCACTATTAATTATTTCCTTTACTGCCCCTCCACCATTAATTATTTCCTATGCTGCTCCTCACCATTAATTATTTCCTATACTGCCCCCACCATTAATTATTCCCTATGCTACCCCTCACCATTATTTATTTCCTATACTGCCCCTCAAATTAATTATTTCCTATACTGCCCCTCCACCATTAATTATTTCCTATACTGCCCCTCAAATTAATTATTTCCTATACTGCCCCTCCACCATTAATTATTTCCTATACTTCCCCTCCACCATTAATTATTTCTTATGCTGCCCCTCACCATTAATTATTTCCTATACTGCCCCTCACCATTATTTATTTCCTATACTGCCCCTCAAATTAATTATTTCCTTTACTGTCCCTCCACCATTAATTATTTCCTATGCTGCTCCTCACCATTAATTATTTCCTATACTGCCCCCACCATTAATTATTCCCTATGCTACCCCTCACCATTATTTATTTCCTATACTGCCCCTCAAATTAATTATTTCCTATACTGCCCCTCCACCATTAATTATTTCCTATACTGCCCCTCAAATTAATTATTTCCTATACTGCCCCTCCACCATTAATTATTTCCTATACTTCCCCTCCACCATTAATTATTTCTTATGCTGCCCCTCACCATTAATTATTTCCCATACTGCCCCTCATAATTATTTCCTATACTGCCCCTCATAATTATTTCCTATACTGCCCCTCATAATTATTTCCTATACTGCCCCTCATAATTAATTATTCCCTATGCTGCCCCTCACCATTATTTATTTCCTATACTGCTCCTCAAATTAATTATTTCCTATACTGCCCCTCCACCATTAATTATTTCCTATACTGCCCCTCAAATTAATTATTTCCTATACTGCCCCTCCACCATTAATTATTTCCTATACTTCCCCTCCACCATTAATTATTTCTTATGCTGCCCCTCACCATTAATTATTTCCTATACTGCCCCTCATAATTATTTCCTATACTGCCCCTCATAATTATTTCCTATACTGCCCCTCATAACTAACTATTGGCCCCCGCCCACCACAACCTTTTTACTGCCCTTTTTAATTAAAAAATAAAAACCCTGTACTCACCACCGCGTCTTCTATCTTCTTGTAGGCCTAAGAAAGCCGGTTGGGTTCTTGTATGCCTAGTTTCTAACCTACACTGACAGCACACAACTGGATTTTAAGTCACTTTAAGTTTTGGAAAAAAAAAAAAAAATCGTCAGACTGTGCCTAATTCAATCAAACCCCTAATACAGGAGTCCCCAAACTTTTTATGTAGGGGGCCGTTCACTGTCCCCCTCAGACCGTTGGAGGGCCGGACTTAAGTTTAAAAAGAAATAGCGGTACATGTGACCGCATCCGTAATACACTGGGCCCCCCTCAATTATTTATTTAATATACTGCACTCCTACTGAACTATTTTATATATATTGTCCCAATTAATTAATTAATATACTGGGACCTCTCTCCATTAATTATTGAATATGCCTTCCCCCAATTAATTACTAGACAGCCCCTCATAATTAATTATTTCTTACACCACCACCATTAATTATTTCCTATGCTGCCCTTCCACCATTAATTATGTCTTATGCTTCCCCCCATCATTAATTATTTCCTATGCTGCCCCTCATAATTAATTATTTCCTATGCTGCCCCTCATAATTATTTCCTATACTGCCCCTCCACCATTAATTATTTCCTATACTGCCCCTCAAATTAATTATTTCCTATACTGCCCCTCATAATTAATTATTCCTTATGCTGCCCCTCACCATTAATTATTTCCTATATTGCCCCTCATAATTATTCCCTATGTTGCCCCTCAAATTAATTATCTCTTATACTTCCCCTCAAAGTAATTATTTCCTATACTGCCCCTCAAATTAATTATTTCCTATACTGCCCTCCACAATTAATTATTTCCTATACTTCCCCTCCACCCATTATATATTTCCTATGCTGCCCCTCGCCATTAATTATTTCCTATGCTGCCCCTTACCATTAATTATTTCCTATGCTTCCCCTCACCATTCATTATTTCCTATACTGCCCCTCATAATTATTTCCTATACTGCCCCTCATAATTATTTCCTATACTGCCCCTCATAATTAATTATTCCCTATGCTGCCCCTCAAATTAATTATTCCCTATACTGCCCCTCCACCATTAATTATTTCCTATACTGCCCCTCCACCATTAATTATTTCCTATACTGCCCCTCCACCATTAATTATTTCCTATACTTCCCCTCCACCATGAATTATTTCTTATGCTGCCCCTCACCATTAATTATTTCCTATACTGCCCCTCATAATTATTTCCTATACTGCCCCTCATAATTATTTCCTATACTGCCCCTCATAATTATTTCCTATACTGCCCCTCATAATTAATTATTCCCTATGCTGCCCCTCACCATTAATTATTTCCTATACTGCCCTCATAATTAATTATTTCCTATACTGCCCCCCACCATTAATTATTTCCTATACTGCCCCCCACCATTAATTATTTCCTATGCTGCCCCTCACCATTAATTATTTCCTATACTGCCCCTCAAATTAATTATTCCTTATACTGCCCCTCAAATTATTTATTTCCTATACTGCCCCTCCACTATTAATTATTTCCTTTACTGCCCCTCCACCATTAATTATTTCCTATGCTGCTCCTCACCATTAATTATTTCCTATACTGCCCCCACCATTAATTATTCCCTATGCTACCCCTCACCATTATTTATTTCCTATACTGCCCCTCAAATTAATTATTTCCTATACTGCCCCTCCACCATTAATTATTTCCTATACTTCCCCTCCACCATTAATTATTTCTTATGCTGCCCCTCACCATTAATTATTTCCTATACTGCCCCTCATAATTATTTCCTATACTGCCCCTCATAATTATTTCCTATACTGCCCCTCATAATTAATTATTCCCTATGCTGCCCCTCACCACTAATTATTTCCTATACTGCCCTCATAATTAATTATTTCCTATACTGCCCCCCACCATTAATTATTTCCTATACTGCCCCTCACCATTAATTATTTCCTATACTGCCCCTCAAATTAATTATTCCTTATACTGCCCCTCAAATTAATTATTTCCTATACTGCCCCTCCACTATTAATTATTTCCTTTACTGCCCCTCCACCATTAATTATTTCCTATGCTGTTCCTCACCATTAATTATTTCCTATACTGCCCCTCATAATTATTTCCTAAACTGCCCCTCATAATTATTTCCTATACTGCCCCTCATAATTATTTCCTATACTGCCCCTCATAATTAATTATTCCCTATGCTGCCCCTCACCATTATTTATTTCCTATACTGCTCCTCAAATTAATTATTTCCTATACTGCCCCTCCACCATTAATTATTTCCTATACTGCCCCTCAAATTAATTATTTCCTATACTGCCCCTCAAATTAATTATCTCTTATACTGCCCCTCATAATTAATTATTTCCTATACTGCCCCTCATAATTATTTCCTATACTTCCCCTCAAATTAATTATTTCCTATACTGCCCCTCAGATTAATTATTTCCTATACTGCCCTCCACAATTAATTATTTCCTATACTTCCCCTCCACCCATTAATTATTTCCTATGCTGCCCCTCGCCATTAATTATTTCCTATGTTGCCCCGTACCATTAATTATTTCCTATGCTTCCCCTCACCATTAATTATTTCCTATACTGCCCCTCATAATTATTTCCTATACTGCCCCTCATAATTAATTATTCCCTATGCTGCCCCTCACCATTAATTATTTCCTACACTGCCCCTCCACCATTAATTATTTCCTATACTTCCCCTCAAATTAATTATTTCCTATACTGCCCCTCAAATTAATTATTTCCTATACTTCCCCTCCACCATGAATTATTTCTTATGCTGCCCCTCACCATTAATTATTTCCTATACTGCCCCTCATAATTATTTCCTATACTGCCCCTCATAATTATTTCCTATACTGCCCCTCATAATTATTTCCTATACTGCCCCTCATAATTAATTATTCCCTATGCTGCCCCTCACCATTAATTATTTCCTATACTGCCCTCATAATTAATTATTTCCTATACTGCCCCCCCCACCATTAATTATTTCCTATGCTGCCCCTCACCATTAATTATTTCCTATACTGCCCCTCCAAATTAATTATTCCTTATACTGCCCGTCAAATTAATTATTTCCTATACTGCCCCTCCACTATTAATTATTTCCTTTACTGCCCCTCCACCATTAATTATTTCCTATGCTGCTCCTCACCATTAATTATTTCCTATACTGCCCCCACCATTAATTATTCCCTATGCTACCCCTCACCATTATTTATTTCCTATACTGCCCCTCAAATTAATTATTTCCTATACTGCCCCTCCACCATTAATTATTTCCTATACTGCCCCTCCACCATTAATTATTTCCTATACTTTCCCTCCACCATTAATTATTTCTTATGCTGCCCCTCACCATTAATTATTTCCTATACTGCCCCTCATAATTATTTCCTATACTGCCCCTCATAATTATTTCCTATACTGCCCCTCATAATTATTTCCTATACTGCCCCTCATAATTAATTATTCCCTATGCTGCCCCTCACCATTATTTATTTCCTATACTGCTCCTCAAATTAATTATTTCCTATACTGCCCCTCCACCATTAATTATTTCCTATACTGCCCCTCAAATTAATTATTTCCTATACTGCCCCTCCACCATTAATTATTTCCTATACTTCCCCTCCACCATTAATTATTTCTTATGCTGCCCCTCACCATTAATTATTTCCTATACTGCCCCTCATAATTATTTCCTATACTGCCCCTCATAACTAACTATTGGCCCCCGCCCACCACAACCTTTTTACTGCCCTTTTTAATTAAAAAAATAAAAACCCTGTACTTACCACCGCGTCTTCTATCTTCTTGTAGGCCTAAGAAAGCCGGTTGGGTTCTTGTATGCCTAGTTTCTAACCTACACTGACAGCACACAACTGGATTTTAAGTCACTTTAAGTTTTGGAAAAAAAAAATAAAAATTAGACTGTGCCTAATTCAATATAACCCCTAATACAGGAGTCCCCAAACTTTTTATGTAGGGGGCCGTTCACTGTCCCCCTCAGACCGTTGGAGGGCCGGACTTAAGTTTAAAAAGAAATAGTGGTACATGTGACCGCATCCGTAATACACTGGGCCCCCCTCAATTATTTATTTAATATACTGCACTCCTACTGAACTATTTTATATATATTGTCCCAATTAATTAATTAATATACTGGGACCTCTCTCCATTAATTATTGAATATGCCTTCCCCCAATTAATTACTAGACAGCCCCTCATAATTAATTATTTCTTACACCACCACCATTAAATATTTCCTATGCTGCCCTTCCACCATTAATTATGTCTTATGCTTCCCCCTATCATTAATTATTTCCTATGCTGCCCCTCATAATTAATTATTTCCTATGCTGCCCCTCATAATTATTTCCTATACTGCCCCTCCACCATTAATTATTTCCTATACTGCCCCTCAAATTAATTATTTCCTATACTGCCCCTCATAATTAATTATTCCTTATGCTGCCCCTCACCATTAATTATTTCCTATACTGCCCCTCAAATTAATTATTTCCTATACTGCCCCTCCACCATTAATTATTTCCTATACTTCCCCTCCACCATGAATTATTTCTTATGCTGCCCCTCACCATTAATTATTTCCTATACTGCCCCTCATAATTATTTCCTATACTGCCCCTCATAATTAATTATTCCCTATGCTGCCCCTCACCATTAATTATTTCCTATACTGCCCTCATAATTAATTATTTCCTATACTGCCCCCCACCATTAATTATTTCCTATACTGCGCCCCACCATTAATTATTTCCTATGCTGCCCCTCACCATTAATTATTTCCTATACTGCCCCTCAAATTAATTATTCCTTATACTGCCCCTCAAATTAATTATTTCCTATACTGCCCCTCCACTATTAATTATTTCCTTTACTGCCCCTCCACCATTAATTATTTCCTATGCTTCCCCTCCACCATGAATTATTTCTTATGCTGCCCCTCACCATTAATTATTTCCTATACTGCCCCTCATAATTATTTCCTATACTGCCCCTCATAATTATTTCCTATACTGCCCCTCATAATTAATTATTCCCTATGCTGCCCCTCACCACTAATTATTTCCTATACTGCCCTCATAATTAATTATTTCCTATACTGCCCCCCACCATTAATTATTTCCTATACTGCCCCTCACCATTAATTATTTCCTATACTGCCCCTCAAATTAATTATTCCTTATACTGCCCCTCAAATTAATTATTTCCTATACTGCCCCTCCACTATTAATTATTTCCTTTACTGCCCCTCCACCATTAATTATTTCCTATGCTGTTCCTCACCATTAATTATTTCCTATACTGCCCCTCATAATTATTTCCTAAACTGCCCCTCATAATTATTTCCTATACTGCCCCTCATAATTATTTCCTATACTGCCCCTCATAATTAATTATTCCCTATGCTGCCCCTCACCATTATTTATTTCCTATACTGCTCCTCAAATTAATTATTTCCTATACTGCCCCTCCACCATTAATTATTTCCTATACTGCCCCTCAAATTAATTATTTCCTATACTGCCCCTCAAATTAATTATCTCTTATACTGCCCCTCAGATTAATTATTTCCTATACTGCCCTCCACAATTAATTATTTCCTATACTTCCCCTCCACCCATTAATTATTTCCTATGCTGCCCCTCGCCATTAATTATTTCCTATGTTGCCCCTTACCATTAATTATTTCCTATGCTTCCCCTCACCATTAATTATTTCCTATACTGCCCCTCATAATTATTTCCTATACTGCCCCCCACCATTAATTATTTCCTATACTGCCCCTCAAATTAATTATTCCTTATACTGCCCCTCAAATTAATTATTTCCTATACTGCCCCTCCACAATTAATTATTTCCTTTACTGTCCCTCCACCATTAATTATTTCCTATGCTGCTCCTCACCATTAATTATTTCCTATACTGCCCCCACCATTAATTATTCCCTATGCTACCCCTCACCATTATTTATTTCCTATACTGCCCCTCCACCATTAATTATTTCCTATACTGCCCCTCAAATTAATTATTTCCTATACTGCCCCTCCACCATTAATTATTTCCTATACTTCCCCTCCACCATTAATTATTTCTTATGCTGCCCCTCACCATTAATTATTTCCCATACTGCCCCTCATAATTATTTCCTATACTGCCCCTCATAATTATTTCCTATACTGCCCCTCATAATTATTTCCTATACTGCCCCTCATAATTAATTATTCCCTATGCTGCCCCTCACCATTATTTATTTCCTATACTGCTCCTCAAATTAATTATTTCCTATACTGCCCCTCCACCATTAATTATTTCCTATACTGCCCCTCAAATTAATTATTTCCTATACTGCCCCTCCACCATTAATTATTTCCTATACTTCCCCTCCACCATTAATTATTTCTTATGCTGCCCCTCACCATTAATTATTTCCTATACTGCCCCTCATAATTATTTCCTATACTGCCCCTCATAATTATTTCCTATACTGCCCCTCATAACTAACTATTGGCCCCCGCCCACCACAACCTTTTTACTGCCCTTTTTAATTAAAAAATAAAAACCCTGTACTCACCACCGCGTCTTCTATCTTCTTGTAGGCCTAAGAAAGCCGGTTGGGTTCTTGTATGCCTAGTTTCTAACCTACACTGACAGCACACAACTGGATTTTAAGTCACTTTAAGTTTTGGAAAAAAAAAAAAAAATCGTCAGACTGTGCCTAATTCAATCAAACCCCTAATACAGGAGTCCCCAAACTTTTTATGTAGGGGGCCGTTCACTGTCCCCCTCAGACCGTTGGAGGGCCGGACTTAAGTTTAAAAAGAAATAGCGGTACATGTGACCGCATCCGTAATACACTGGGCCCCCCTCAATTATTTATTTAATATACTGCACTCCTACTGAACTATTTTATATATATTGTCCCAATTAATTAATTAATATACTGGGACCTCTCTCCATTAATTATTGAATATGCCTTCCCCCAATTAATTACTAGACAGCCCCTCATAATTAATTATTTCTTACACCACCACCATTAATTATTTCCTATGCTGCCCTTCCACCATTAATTATGTCTTATGCTTCCCCCCATCATTAATTATTTCCTATGCTGCCCCTCATAATTAATTATTTCCTATGCTGCCCCTCATAATTATTTCCTATACTGCCCCTCCACCATTAATTATTTCCTATACTGCCCCTCAAATTAATTATTTCCTATACTGCCCCTCATAATTAATTATTCCTTATGCTGCCCCTCACCATTAATTATTTCCTATATTGCCCCTCATAATTATTCCCTATGTTGCCCCTCAAATTAATTATCTCTTATACTGCCCCTCATAATTAATTATTTCCTATACTGCCCCTCATAATTATTTCCTATACTTCCCCTCAAAGTAATTATTTCCTATACTGCCCCTCAAATTAATTATTTCCTATACTGCCCTCCACAATTAATTATTTCCTATACTTCCCCTCCACCCATTAATTATTTCCTATGCTGCCCCTTGCCATTAATTATTTCCTATGCTGCCCCTTACCATTAATTATTTCCTATGCTTCCCCTCACCATTCATTATTTCCTATACTGCCCCTCATAATTATTTCCTATACTGCCCCTCATAATTATTTCCTATACTGCCCCTCATAATTAATTATTCCCTATGCTGCCCCTCAAATTAATTATTTCCTATACTGCCCCTCCACCATTAATTATTTCCTATACTGCCCCTCAAATTAATTATTTCCTATACTGCCCCTCCACCATTAATTATTTCCTATACTTCCCCTCCACCATGAATTATTTCTTATGCTGCCCCTCATAATTATTTCCTATACTGCCCCTCATAATTATTTCCTATACTGCCCCTCATAATTATTTCCTATACTGCCCCTCATAATTAATTATTCCCTATGCTGCCCCTCACCATTAATTATTTCCTATACTGCCCTCATAATTAATTATTTCCTATACTGCCCCCCACCATTAATTATTTCCTATACTGCCCCCCACCATTAATTATTTCCTATGCTGCCCCTCACCATTAATTATTTCCTATACTGCCCCTCAAATTAATTATTCCTTATACTGCCCCTCAAATTAATTATTTCCTATACTGCCCCTCCACTATTAATTATTTCCTTTACTGCCCCTCCACCATTAATTATTTCCTATGCTGCTCCTCACCATTAATTATTTCCTATACTGCCCCCACCATTAATTATTCCCTATGCTACCCCTCACCATTATTTATTTCCTATACTGCCCCTCAAATTAACTATTTCCTATACTGCCCCTCCACCATTAATTATTTCCTATACTGCCCCTCAAATTAATTATTTCCTATACTGCCCCTCCACCATTAATTATTTCCTATACTTCCCCTCCACCATTAATTATTTCTTATGCTGCCCCTCACCATTAATTATTTCCTATACTGCCCCTCATAATTATTTCCTATACTGCCCCTCATAATTAATTATTCCCTATGCTGCCCCTCACCATTATTTATTTCCTATACTGCTCCTCAAATTAATTATTTCCTATACTGCCCCTCCACCATTAATTATTTCCTATACTGCCCCTCAAATTAATTATTTCCTATACTGCCCCTCCACCATTAATTATTTCCTATACTGCCCCTCAAATTAATTATCTCTTATACTGCCCCTCATAATTAATTATTTCCTATACTGCCCCTCAGATTAATTATTTCCTATACTGCCCTCCACAATTAATTATTTCCTATACTTCCCCTCCACCCATTAATTATTTCCTATGCTGCCCCTCGCCATTAATTATTTCCTATGCTGCCCCTTACCATTAATTATTTCCTATGCTTCCCCTCACCATTAATTATTTCCTATACTGTCCCTCATAATTATTTCCTATACTGCCCCTCCACCATTAATTATTTCCTATACTGCCCCTCATAATTAATTATTTCCTATGCTGCTCCTCACCATTAATTATTTCCTATACTGCCCCCACCATTAATTATTCCCTATGCTGCCCCTCACCATTATTTATTTCCTATACTGCCCCTCAAATTAATTATTTCCTTTACTGTCCCTCCACCATTAATTATTTCCTATGCTGCTCCTCACCATTAATTATTTCCTATACTGCCCCCACCATTAATTATTCCCTATGCTACCCCTCACCATTATTTATTTCCTATACTGCCCCTCAAATTAATTATTTCCTATACTGCCCCTCCACCATTAATTATTTCCTATACTGCCCCTCATAATTAATTATTCCCTATGCTGCCCCTCACCATTATTTATTTCCTATACTGCTCCTCAAATTAATTATTTCCTATACTGCCCCTCCACCATTAATTATTTCCTATACTGCCCCTCAAATTAATTATTTCCTATACTGCCCCTCCACCATTAATTATTTCCTATACTTCCCCTCCACCATTAATTATTTCTTATGCTGCCCCTCACCATTAATTATTTCCTATACTGCCCCTCATAATTATTTCCTATACTGCCCCTCATAATTATTTCCTATACTGCCCCTCATAACTAACTATTGGCCCCCGCCCACCACAACCTTTTTACTGCCCTTTTTAATTAAAAAATAAAAACCCTGTACTCACCACCGCGTCTTCTATCTTCTTGTAGGCCTAAGAAAGCCGGTTGGGTTCTTGTATGCCTAGTTTCTAACCTACACTGACAGCACACAACTGGATTTTAAGTCACTTTAAGTTTTGGAAAAAAAAAAAAAAATTAGACTGTGCCTAATTCAATGAAACCCCTAATACAGGAGTCCCCAAACTTTTTATGTAGGGGGCCGTTCACTGTCCCCCTCAGACCGTTGGAGGGCCGGACTTAAGTTTAAAAAGAAATAGCGGTACATGTGACCGCATCCGTAATACACTGGGCCCCCCTCAATGATTTATTTAATATACTGCACTCCTACTGAACTATTTTATATATATTGTCCCAATTAATTAATTAATATACTGGGACCTCTCTCCATTAATTATTGAATATGCCTTCCCCCAATTAATTACTAGACAGCCCCTCATAATTAATTATTTCTTACACCACCACCATAAATTATTTCCTATGCTGCCCTTCCACCATTAATTATGTCTTATGCTTCCCCCCATCATTAATTATTTCCTATGCTGCCCCTCATAATTAATTATTTCCTATGCTGCCCCTCATAATTATTTCCTATACTGCCCCTCCACCATTAATTATTTCCTATACTGCCCCTCAAATTAATTATTTCCTATACTGCCCCTCATAATTAATTATTCCTTATGCTGCCCCTCACCATTAATTATTTCCTATATTGCCCCTCATAATTATTCCCTATGTTGCCCCTCAAATTAATTATCTCTTATACTGCCCCTCATAATTAATTATTTCCTATACTGCCCCTCATAATTATTTCCTATACTTCCCCTCAAATTAATTATTTCCTATACTGCCCCTCAAATTAATTATTTCCTATACTTCCCCTCCACCATGAATTATTTCTTATGCTGCCCCTCACCATTAATTATTTCCTATACTGCCCCTCATAATTATTTCCTATACTGCCCCTCATAATTATTTCCTATACTGCCCCTCATAATTATTTCCTATACTGCCCCTCATAATTAATTATTCCCTATGCTGCCCCTCACCATTAATTATTTCCTATACTGCCCTCATAATTAATTATTTCCTATACTGCCCCCCCACCATTAATTATTTCCTATGCTGCCCCTCACCATTAATTATTTCCTATACTGCCCCTCCAAATTAATTATTCCTTATACTGCCCGTCAAATTAATTATTTCCTATACTGCCCCTCCACTATTAATTATTTCCTTTACTGCCCCTCCACCATTAATTATTTCCTATGCTGCTCCTCACCATTAATTATTTCCTATACTGCCCCCACCATTAATTATTCCCTATGCTACCCCTCACCATTATTTATTTCCTATACTGCCCCTTCACCATTAATTATTTCCTATACTGCCCTCAAATTAATTATTTCCTATACTGCCCCTCCACCATTAATTATTTCCTATACTTTCCCTCCACCATTAATTATTTCTTATGCTGCCCCTCACCATTAATTATTTCCTATACTGCCCCTCATAATTATTTCCTATACTGCCCCTCATAATTATTTCCTATACTGCCCCTCATAATTATTTCCTATACTGCCCCTCATAATTAATTATTCCCTATGCTGCCCCTCACCATTATTTATTTCCTATACTGCTCCTCAAATTAATTATTTCCTATACTGCCCCTCCACCATTAATTATTTCCTATACTGCCCCTCAAATTAATTATTTCCTATACTGCCCCTCCACCATTAATTATTTCCTATACTTCCCCTCCACCATTAATTATTTCTTATGCTGCCCCTCACCATTAATTATTTCCTATACTGCCCCTCATAATTATTTCCTATACTGCCCCTCATAACTAACTATTGGCCCCCGCCCACCACAACCTTTTTACTGCCCTTTTTAATTAAAAAAATAAAAACCCTGTACTTACCACCGCGTCTTCTATCTTCTTGTAGGCCTAAGAAAGCCGGTTGGGTTCTTGTATGCCTAGTTTCTAACCTACACTGACAGCACACAACTGGATTTTAAGTCACTTTAAGTTTTGGAAAAAAAAAATAAAAATTAGACTGTGCCTAATTCAATCAAATCCCTAATACAGGAGTCCCCAAACTTTTTATGTAGGGGGCCGTTCACTGTCCCCCTCAGACCGTTGGAGGGCCGGACTTAAGTTTAAAAAGAAATAGTGGTAGATGTGACCGCATCCGTAATACACTGGGCCCCCCTCAATTATTTATTTAATATACTGCACTCCTACTGAACTATTTTATATATATTGTCCCAATTACTTAATTAATATACTGGGACCTCTCTCCATTAATTATTGAATATGCCTTCCCCCAATTAATTACTAGACAGCCCCTCATAATTAATTATTTCTTACACCACCACCATTAATTATTTCCTATGCTGCCCTTCCACCATTAATT